>NC_142441.1:132482500-133082500 GCF_059453495.1 Arachis ipaensis
CCATTAAACCGGAAGCCAAACCAATGGCCCAAAGAAGAAGAAAAATGTCTCAGGAGAGGGCAGAGGAAGTGGCCAGGCAAACGGCCAGCTTCCTTGAGGCAGGGTTTATTCGGAAACTAGACTATTCTACCTGGTTGTCAAATGTGGTCCTGGTGAAAAAGCACATTGGGAGATGGAGGATGTGTGTAGACTACTCCGATCTCAACAAGGCGTGTCCCAAGGACTGCTATCCTCTCCCCAACATTGATGCACTCGTTGACCCGGCCGCGGGGTACCGATATCTGAGCTTTATGGATGCCTACTCGGGCTACAACCAGATACCGATGCACCGATCAGACGAGGATAAAACGGCGTTCATAACGCCAGGAGGGACCTACTGCTACAAAGTGATGCCTTTTGGCCTGAAAAACGCGGGGGCGACATACCAGAGGCTGATAAACAAAATATTCAGCAACCTCATCGGCGAGATGGTGGAAGTTTACGTGGATGATATCCTCGCAAAGACCACCTGCCCTGACGATCTCATAAGCGACCTGGAGAACGTCTTCGCATCCCTCCGACAACATGGCATGAGGCTCAACCCGCTTAAGTGCGCTTTTGCCATGGAGGCCAGAAAGTTCCTAGGATTCATGATAACCCAGAGGGGAGTGGATGCCAACCCTGAAAAGTGCCAAGCAATACTCCAGATGAGGAGTCCGGGCTGTATCAAAGACGTTTAGCGGCTGATGGGAAGGCTCACAGTGTTGTCCCGTTTCCTCGGTGCATCGGCAGCAAAGGCCCTACCTTTTTTCGCTTTGATGAAGAAGGGAATAGCATTTGAGTGGACCCCTGCGTGCGAAGAAGCTTTCAACTAGTGCTCGGGAAGCCCAAGACCGGAGAACCACTTTATCTGTACCTAGCCATAACAGAAGGAGCGCTTGCAGCGGTGTTGGTGCGTGAAGAAGGGAAAGCCCAGCAACCAATCTACTTTGTGAGTAGAGCGCTGCAAGGGGCAGAACTTAGGTACAACAAGCTGGAGAAGCTGGCACTGGCACTCCTGGTCTCCTCCTGCCGATTACGACAATACTTCCAGAGTCACCAGGTAGTCGTTAGAACGGACCAGGGGATTCGTCAGGTGCTCCAAAAACCCGATCTGGCGGGAAGGATGATGACCTGGGCCATCGAACTATCCCAATACGACCTAGGCTACGAGCCCCGACACGCGATTAAGGCGCAAGCAATGGCAGACTTCCTGGTGGAAGTAACTAGGAATCCAACCGAGGACACAGACACACGGTGGAAGCTCCATGTAGACGGAGCCTCCAACCAGACGTCTGGGGGTGCCGGGATCATCTTAGAAAGTCCGGCCGGAGTCATCTATGAACAATCGGTTAAGTTTGAGTTTCCCGTATCGAACAACCAAGCAGAATACGAAGCCCTTCTAGGGGGTTTAGTTCTAGCTCAGGAAGTCGGGGCCAAGAGGCTGGAAGTATGCAGTGACTCGCAAGTCGTCACTTCGCAAGTGAATGGAAGCTACCAAGCTAGAGACTCACTACTACAGAAATACTTAGAGAGGGTCAAAGAGCTGAGCAAACAATTTGAAGAAGTCACGGTCCAACACGTTCCAAGGGAGAGGAACACACGGTCAGACCTCCTATCCAAGCTGGCGAGCACAAAACCCGGAATCGGCAACCGCTCCCTCATCCAAGGCATCACAAAAGAGCCAGCAGTTGCCCTCCACCTGACCAAAATAGGCCCTTCTTGGATAGACTCCATCGTTGACTTCTTGCAAAACGGAAAACTCCCCCAGGACAAAAAGGAAGCCAAAGCGGTAAGAAGGAAGGCCGCCAAATATACGATCATACAGGATCAGCTATTCAAAAAGGGACTCAGCCAACCTTTGCTGAAGTGTCTGCACCCCGACCAGACGGACTACGTGCTCAGAGAAGTCCATAAGGGGTGCTGCGGCCACCATATCGGGGGCAAGGCCCTAGCAAGGAAGCTCATCCGAGCTGGATACTACTGGCCGACAATGATGAATGACTCCAAGGAGTTCGTAAGGAAATGCGCGAAGTGTCAACAAAACACCAACTTCCACAGAGCGCTAGCTTCCTAGCTGAGTTTACTAACGTCCACTCGACCTTTCGCACAGTGGGGAGTCGACCTCTTGGGACCCTTCCTAGTTGGCCCGGGGCAGGTCAAGTACCTCATAGTTGCCATCGACTACTACACCAAATGGATAGAGGCTGAACCGCTCGCTAGCATATCCTCATCCAATTGTAGAAAGTTCATGTGGAGGCAGGTGATAACCCATTTCGGCATCCCGAAGATCGTCATCTCGGATAACGGGACGCAATTCACTGACAAGAAGTTCGCAGAGTTTCTCACCGGCTTAGGGATAAAACAGAAGTTCTCCTCAGTTGAACACCCCCAAACAAACGGGCAAGTGGAGTCTGCAAATAAGATCATCTTACTGGGTCTTAAAAAGTGTTTAGATAGCAAAAAAGGCGCGTGGACCGACGAGCTTGCCTCGGTTCTCTGGTCCTACCGAACAACCGAGCAAAGCTCCACCGGGGAAACCCCCTTCCGCTTAACATATGGGGTCGAAGCAGTGATACCCGTGGAGATCGGTGAGCCAAGTCCGCGGCTACTCCTTGCAGGAGTAGAAGAAGCAGTGGACAAAGACCTGGTAGACGAGGTCAGAGAGATGAACCACTTGTCAGAGGTAGCACTGAAACAGAGGATAGCCTTGCGATACAACACCAAGGTCCTCAGAAGGGAATTTGAGGAAAGAGACCTCGTCCTGCAATGAAACAACATCGGGCCGCCGTCCCCAGGAGAAGGAAAGCTGGCGGCAAACTGGGAAGGCCCCTACAGAATCAAAGAAGTGCTTGGCAAAGGCGCCTACAAGCTGGAAAGACTCGACGGCAAAGAAATTCCGAGAACATGGAATGCAGGTAACCTAAGAAGATTCTACTCGTAGCTTGGGCACACTGGCCAAGCGGCCCGGCGAGCTAGATAGATGTTTACTTTTATCAAGTGTTAATTTCCAGTGATTTACTTTCATTAAACGCCTACCATGTTCATAGAACTATCTAGCTAACGACTACTCTTTACTTGTCTAAATTCTTCCATCTATTATTCCCCGATGCGCATCCCACACCATCGCGTTCTTAAACGGCAACCCGGGACTGATCACCCCGGGATCCAACTGAGCCATAGCCATAATAAACTGCTGTGATAATAAGACCATGACGGTTTCAATCGAGTTACCAACATAATCGGCAAAACGGACACAAACAATAAGTCCACATCGGAAAGACGGTAACAAAAACGGACACACAATAATAAGTCCACACCGGAAAGACGATAACAAAAACGAAAATGCTACCAAGCAAGGCAAGGCAAAGGCAACAACCATAAGCCGACCAGACGACCACTAAGGTAAATCAATAGTTGCAACAAAGTATTCAACAAATCCATACAAAAACCAAAGTTACAAGAGTTCATTTTTGGGGCATGTGATAAACCACTATTTTATGGTTTATATTGTGCTTAATTGTGTGGTTTTATCATGATCCTTACCCACTTATTCATTAAATTAGCATGAAATTATAATTCCTTCCTGAATTTATAACATGTTTGAAAACTGCTTCCTAGAGACTTTAATTATGTAATTTTAATTCTCCTTTATTCCATTCGATGCCGTGATCTGTGTGTTGAGTGTTTCAGACTTTATAGGGCATGAATGAGTTAGAGATTGGAAAGGAAGCCAGCAAAAATGGAAGGAACACAAGAATTTGAGGAGATAACCAGTGAGAAGTGACGCGGTCGCATGGCTCACGCGACCGCGCGAAGGAGAGCAAATCGCAGTGACGCGGCCGCATGGCTCACGCGGCCGCGTGGATTTGAAAAGCTCAAGCGACGCGATAGCGTGGACGACGCGAACACGTGGCAAGGAAAAGCGCGAATGACGCGTCCGCATGGATGACGCGATCGCGTGACATGTGCGATCTACATAATATGCAGAATTCGCTGGGGGCAATTTTGGACCTTATTTCGACCCAGTTTTTGGCCCGGAACAGCAGACTAGAGCCAGAGAATATGCAGAAACAAAAGACAACATTCATTCTACACAGTTTGAAGTTTTAGATCTAGTTTTTCCTCCTCTAGGTTTTTCTCTCTAGGTTTTTAGAATTTTAATTTTCAATTGGTCTTAGCATTGGAACATTGAGAAGAGTTATTTCCTCATCAAGACTTCGTCATTCTAGTTCGTTCTCTTAACTTGGTTTTATTTTTCCATGTTCTTTGCCTTGTTCAATTTTGTCATTTGAATACTTTCATGATTATTTAGTACAAGGATTATTTCTTCCATTTTAATTTATTTTCCATTCCAATAATCATGTCTTCTTTTAATTTCCTTTCATGTGTTATGGGTTTATTATTTACAATGAGTGAGTAGTTCCCTCACTTGGTGGGGAGTTGATTGAAAGGAACTCTTGAGTTGGAAGGATTGAAAGAAAATTTGTAATTGGGTTAACTGTTGGATTGTTATCTAATCACTAACACCGATCCCTTTGAACTAAGTGGGTTGCAACTCGTGAACAGATCTAGCATTCCAACTTGTTTGACTTTCCTTTACCTAGTAAAGGATAACTAAATAGAACAACCATTAATTATAAATTAATCTTGAAATCATCCCATCAACAATAGAGATTCCAACTAATCAACTCCCAGTCAAGGCTTTTATTTCATATTATTTGAATTTTCTCAATTTAATTTCCCACATACTTAACTCAACTTCTTGGAACATCTGATTAATAAAATAGCACACTTTTCTGTAACTCGTTGGGAGACGACCTGGGACTTAAACTCCCAATAATTTTTAATTTAAACTCTCTGTGACATATTTCTAAATTGATAGGCAGATTTTCGGTGAGTTAAGAACTATACTTGCAACGTAACTATTTTAATACTTTTTAATTCACCAACTTCTGTGCTTCATCAATTTTTGGCGCCATTGCCGGAGAGTTGCAATAGAGTGCTAAAGTTATTAATTAGAATTTATTTATTTGCATTTTATTTTATTTTGCTACTATGAGCTGCATGTTTCTTTCGTCAAATGACGCGTTCACTTCCTGATCCGTGCTTGCTAATATTCGATCCTGAAATTGAAAGGACTATTTCACGAATAAGGCGAGAACAGCGTTGGTTAGTCCGCTCTGAGGGCGGATCTGAAAGTGAACTTGAGGAAGAAACCAGCCCCCGTTCTACTGATTCGGTTGTTTTACGTGCAGAAGACATGGCAGCTGGGAGAGTTACCATCCAGGAGGAAGGAGCCCCTGATTTTACAATGCAACCGTTTCAAGCGCATCATCCAGCGATAGCTACAGATTTTGAAATAAAGACCGCACTGCTAAATTTGATGTCCAAGTTTTATGGCCTACCTGCTCAAGAGCCTATCAAGCACTTGAGAGATTTCCAGGCAGCCTGTTCTACTGTCAGGCGTGATGGTACTGATGAAACTTCAATTTTGCTGAAAGCTTTCCCGTTTTCTCTTGAGGGAAAAGCAAGAGAGTAGTACTACACTCAACCTCTAGCAAATGTATCCAACTGGGATACACTCAGAAAGGAGTTTTTGGAGAAATTCTTTCCATCTGAAGTTACTGATAAACTGAGGAAGGATATTTCCACAATTGTTCAGGATGACAATGAGACTCTCTTTGAATACTGGGAGCGCTTCAATAACCTTCTGGAAGCATGCTCCCACCACATGATTGACAAGATAGTGTTACTTAGCTATATCACACAGGGCATGAGGCCCCAAGATAAGACCACATTGGAAAGTGCTAGCAATGGGTCTATGAAGAAGTACAAGACCACTGATGAAGCTTGGCAATTGATCAGTGATTTAGCTGAATCTACTAGGAACCACAGACAAAAGCAAGGCCGTTCAAAAGTCGTTGCAGAAGTATCCTCTAGCAGAGAGACTGCGGCTCTAGCTCAGAGTATATGTGAGATGACCAACTTGCTGAAGCAGATGCAATTGAATCAACAACAAGCTCAGCATGCTCAACCTCCTTCGCCACAGCAAAACCAACAATTAGTCCCGCAAAGAATTTGCGGAATCTGTGTTGATTATAACCATTACACTGATGAATGCCCGCAGCTCCAACAAGAAGACAACATGGTGGCATCCACTCATAACTTCTATGACCACCCCAACCAAGGGTACAATCAAAGTGGAAATAATAACCATGGATGGCAGGACAATTCTAACCAGAATTGGAGGGACAACAATAACAGAGGAGGCAGAGATAATCAGGGAAATCAGAGATGGAATAATAACAACAACAGGCAGCAGAATCAACCTTACAGAGCACCTCACCTGAGGCAAAACCAAGGACCACAGAACAATCAACAGCAGAGCTCTCAATTTACTCATTCTTCTGTATCCCCTAATGAAGAGCTACTACAATCTTTTGAGCGAAGACAACAGACCATGGAAAGTAACATCATGAATAGTATTAATGCCAGTCTGAATGGTCTCACCTCTACTTTGCAAGCTCTTATGTCACAGATTGGATCAACGCAAAATTCCAGTAACCAACCTTCAAGCTCCACTGGAATCCCCTCTCAACCATTACCCAATCCAAAGGGAGGCATTAATGCCATCACCCTAAGGTCTGGAACCATACTGCAGGAGAGGAATCAAGAGGAACCAAGCCCACCAGAACACACCTCAGCTAAAGAGGTAATAGAAGTAGAAGATGTTGAAGAGGAAGAGGACATACAGGACATAGCTGAAGAAGAAATAGCTCAACCACAGTAGGAAGCACCAAAAGGCGCAAACACCACAGAAAACACTACTCCTATTCCATTTCCACAACTTGCAAGGAAGCCCAGGAAGCAGCTGGAACCCGACCCAAATATGGTAGAAATATTCAAAAAGGTTGAGGTAACTGTTCCTCTTTTTGATGTTATTCAGCAGGTACCTAAATATGCAAAGTTTCTAAAAGACTTATATATCCATAAAGACAAAATTAATGAATTAGAAACTATTCCTTTAGGTAGTTGATGAGCGGATAATTTATACGCTTTTTGGCATTGTTTTTAGTATATTTTTAGTAGAATCTAGTTACTTTTAGGGATGTTTTCATCAGTTTTTATGTTAAATTCACATTTCTGAACTTTACTATGAGTTTGTGTGTTTTTCTGTGATTTCAGGTATTTTCTGGCTGAAATTGAGGGACTTGAGCAAAAATCAGATTCAGAGGTTGAAGAAGGACTGCTGATGCTGTTGGATTCTGATCTCCCTGCACTCAAAGTGGATTTTCTGGAGCTACAGAACTCAAAATGGCGCGCTTCCAATTGCGTTGGAAAGTAGACATCCAGGGCTTTCCAGAAATATATAATAGTCCATACTTTGGCCCAGTTTAGATAACGTAAAAGGGCGTTGAACGCCAGTTCTACGCTGCTGTCTAGAGTTAAACGCCAGAAACACGTCACAAGCCAGAGTTGAACGCCAGAAATACGTTACAAACTGGCGTTCAACTCCAAGATTGACCTCCACACGTGTAACATTCAAGCTCAGCCCAATCACACACCAAGTGGGCCCCAGAAGTGGATTTATGCATCAATTACTTACTTCTGTAAACCATAGTAACTAGTTTATTATAAATAGGACTTTTTACTATTGTATTAGACATCTTTGATCAGTTTTATGCTATCTTAGACTTTCATGGGGGCTGGCCATTCGACCATGCCTGGACCATTATCACTTATGTATTTTCATACGGTAGAGTTTCTGCACTCCATAGATTAAGGTGTGGAGCTCTGTTGTTCCTCAAAGATTAATGCAAAGTACTACTATTTTTCTATTCAATTCAACTTATTCCGCTTCTAAGATATTCATTAGCACTTCAACCTGAATGTGATGAACGTGAAAATCATCATCATTTCCTATGAACGCGTGCCTGACAACCACTTCCGTTCTACCTTAGATTGAATGAGTATCTCTTGGATCTCTTAATCAAAATCTTCGTGGTATAAGCTAGATTGATGGCGGCATTCATGAGAGTCCGGAAAGTCTAAACCTTGTCTGTGGTATTCTGAGTAGGACTCTGGGATTGAATGACTGTGACGAACTTCAAACTCGCGAGTGCTGGGCGTAGTGACAGACGCAAAAGGAGGTTGAATCCTATTCCAGTATGATCGAGAACCTCAGATGATTAGCCGTGGTGTGACAGAGCATTTGGACCATTTTCACAAGAGGATAGGATGCAGCCATTGACAAGGGTGATGCCTCCAGACGATTAGCCATGCAGTGACAGCGCATCGGACCATTTTCCAGAGAGGATTAAAAGTAGCCATTGACAACGGTGATGTCCTTACATAAAGCCAGCCGTAAAAAGGAGTAAGACTGATTGGATGAAGACAGCGGGAAAGCAGAGATTCAGAGGAACGAAAGCATCTCTATACGCTTATCTGAAATTCTCACCAATGAATTACATAAGTATTTCTATCCTTATTTTATGTTTACTTATTATTTAATTTCGAAAACTCCATAACCTTTTGATATCCGCCTGACTGAGATTTATAAGGTGACCATAGCTTGCTTCAAGCCGACAATCTCCATGGGATCGACGCTTACTCACGTAAGGTTTATTACTTGGACGACCCAGTGCACTTGCTGGTTAGTTGTATCGAAGTTGTGAATGAAAAACAATTTATTAAGACGTGCGTACAGAGTTTTTGGCGCCGTTGCCTGAGATCACAATTTCGTGCACCAAGTTTTTGGTGCCGTTGCCGGGGATTGTTCGAGTTTGACCAACTGACGGTTCATCTTGTTGCTCAGATTAGGTAATTTTCTTTTTATTTTATTTTCAAAAATTTTTCAAAAACTTTTCAAAAATTTCTCATCTGTTTTCAAAAAAAAAATTAATTTTTTTCAAAAATATATTTTTCTTCAGAATTTTTAAGAATGAATTCTAGAGTTTCATGAAGCATGTTGAAGCCTGGCTGGCTGTAAAGCCATGTCTAATTCTTTTGGATAGGGGCTTCCAACCATTAGCATAGAGGCAAGTTAATTGGAATGTCAACCGTGGCATGTCTGAGTTACATACTAAAGCTTGGCTGGCTATTAAGCCATGCCTAACCCTTGGATTGGAGCTTTAGACTAAGAATACAAGATTCCTGGAATTCATATTAAAAAATTTTGAAATCCTTATTTTCTTTTTCCTATATGTTTTTTCGAAAAAAAATACAAAAATCCAAAAAAATAAAAAAATTCATAAAAATAAAAAATATTTCATGTTTCTTGTTTGAGTCTTGAGTCAAGTTGAAAGTTTGGTGTCAATTGCATATTCATCTTGCATTTTTCGAAAAATTCATGCATTCATAGTGTTCTTCATGATCTTCAAGTTGTTCTTGGTAAGTCTTCTTGTTTGATCTTGATGTTTTCATGTTTTGTGTCTTTTCTTGTTTTTCATATGCATTCTTGCATTCATAATGTCTATACATGAAAAATTTTTAAGTTTGGTGTCTTGCATGTTTTCTTTGCATTAAAAATTTTTCAAAAAAATAAGTTCTTGATGTTCATCTTGACATTCAAAGTGTTCTTGGTGTTCATCTTGACATTCATAGCATTCTTGCATGCATTCATTGTTTTGATCCAAAATTTTCATGCATTGAGTCTTTTTCATGTTTTTCCCTCTCATCATTAAAAATTCAAAAATAAAAAAAAAATATCTTTCCCTTTTTCACTCATAAATTTCGAAAATTTGAGTTGACTTTTTCAAAACTTTTTAAAATCTAGTTGTTTTTATGAGTCAAATCAAATTCTCAATTTAAAAATCTTATCTTTTTCAAAATCTTTTTCAAAAATCAAATCTTTTTCATTTTTCTTATTTATTTTCGAAAATTTTAAAAATATTTTTCAAAAATCTTTTTCTTATCTTTATCTCCTAATTTTCGAAAATAACATCATCAATTAATGTTTTGATTCAAAAATTTCAAGTTTGTTACTTGCTTGTTAAGAAAGATTCAAACTTTGAGTTCTAGAATCATATCTTGTGATTTCTTGTGAATCAAGTCATTAATTGTGATTTTAAAAATAAAATCTTTTTCAAAACTAATTTCAATCATATCTTTTCAAAAATATCTCTTTATCTTATCTTTTTCAAAATTTGATTTTAAAATATCCTTTCTAACTTCTTATCTTTTCAAAATTGATTTTCAAATTTGTTTCAACTAACTAACTAACTTTTTTGTTTGTTTCTTATCTTTTTCAAAACTACCTAACTAACTCCCTCTCTCTCTAATTTTCGAAAATATCTTCCCTCTTTTTCAAAATTTCTTTTTAATTAACTAATTATTTTAATTTTTTATTTTAATTCTTGAAAATTACTAACCTTTTTCAAAAACTATTTTCGAAAATCACTAACTCTTTTTCAAAAATTATTTTCGAAAATTCTCTCTCTCTTTTATCTCCTTCTATTTATTTATTCATCTACTAACACTTCATCTCACCCAAATTTGAACCCCCTCTTCCATCTGTGTTCGAATTTTTTCTTCTTCTTTTCTTCTACTCACACAGGGACCTCTATACCGTGGTAAAAAGGACCCCTATTATTATTATTTTTCTGTCCCTCTTTTTCATATGAGCAGGAGCAAGGACAAGAATATTCTTGTTGAAGCAGATCCAGAACCTGAAAGGACTCTGAAGAGAAAACTAAGAGAAGCTAAATTACAACAATCCAGCAAGCACCTTTCAGAAATTTTCGAACAGGAAGAGGAGATGGCAGCCGAAAATAATAATAATGCAAGGAGGATGCTTGGTGACTTTACTGCACCTAATTCCAATTTACATGGAAGAAGCATCTCCATTCCTGCCATTGGAGCAAACAATTTTGAGCTGAAACCTCAATTAGTTTCTCTGATGCAGGAGAACTGCAAGTTTCATGGACTTCCATCTGAAGATCCTTTTTAGTTCTTAACTGAATTCTTGCAGATCTGTGATACTGTTAAGACTAATGGAGTAGATCCTGAAGTCTACAGGCTCATGCTTTTCCCTTTTGCTGTGAGAGACAGAGCTAGAATATGGTTGGACTCTCAACCTAAGGATAGCCTGAACTCTTGGGATAAGCTCGTCAAGGCTTTCTTAGCCAAGTTCTTTCCTCCTCAAAAGCTGAGTAAGCTTAGAGTGGATGTTCAGACCTTCAGACAGAAAGAAGGTGAATCCCTCTATGAAGCTTAGGAGAGATACAAAGAACTGACCAAAAAGTGTCCTTCTGACATGCTTTCAGAATGGACCATCCTGGACATATTCTATGATGGTCTGTCTGAATTAGCTAAAATGTCATTGGATACCTCTGCAGGTGGATCCATTCACTTAAAGAAAATGCCTGCAGAAGCTCAAGAACTCATTGACATGGTTGCTAATAACCAGTTCATGTACACTTCTGAGAGAAATCCTGTGAGTAATGGGACGCCTATGAAGAAGGGAGTTCTTGAAATTGATACTCTGAATGCCATATTGGCTCAGAATAAAATATTGACTCAGCAAGTCAATATGATTTCTCAGAGTCTGAATGGAATGCAAGCTACATCCAACAGTACTCCAGAGGCATCTTCTGAAGAAGAAGCTTATGATCCTGAAAACCCTGCAATAGCAGAGGTGAATTACATGGGTGAACCTTATGGAAACACCTATAACCCCTCATGGAGAAATCACCCAAATCTCTCATGGAAGGATCAACAAAAGCCTCAACAAGGCTTTAATAATGGTGGAAGAAATAGGTTTAACAATAGTAAACCTTTTCCATCATCCACTCAGCAACAGATAGAGAACTCTGAACAAAATACCTCTAATTTAGCAAACTTAGTCTCTAATCTATCTAAGGCCACTGTAAGTTTCATGAATGAAACAAGGTCCTCCATTAGAAATTTGGTGGCACAAGTGGGCCAGCTGAGTAAAAGGATCACTGAAATCCCTCCTAGTACTCTCCCAAGCAATATAGAAGAAAATCCAAAAGGAGAGTGCAAGGCCATTGACATAATCAACACGGCCGACCCTGGAGAGGAAGGGGAGGACGTAAATCCCAGTGAGGAAGACCTCCTGGGATGTCCAGTGATCAATAAGGATTTTTCCTTTGAGGAACCAAAGGAATCTGAGACTCATCTAGAGACCATAGAGATTCCATTGAACCTCCTTATGCCCTTCATGAGCTCTGACGAGTATTCATCTTCTGAAGAGAATGAGGATGTTACTGAAGAGCAAGTTACCAAGTACCTTGGTGCAATCATGAAGCTGAATGCCAAATTATTTGGTATTGAGACTTGGGAAGATGAACCTCCCTTGTTCACCAATGAACTAAGTGATCTGGATCAACTGACATTGCCTCAGAAGAAACAGGATCCTGGAAAGTTCGTAATACCTTGTACCATAGGCAACATGATCTTTGAAAAGGCTCTGTGTGACCTTGGTTCAGGGATAAACCTCATGCCCCTCTCTGTAATAGAGAAACTGGGAATCTTTGGGGTGCAAGCTACTAAAATCTCATTAGAGATGGCAGACTATTCAAGAAAACAGGCTTATGGACAAGTAGAGGACGTGTTAGTAAAGGTTGAAGGCCTTTACATCCCTGCTGATTTCATAATCCTTGATACTGGGAAGGATGAGGATGAATCCATCATCCTTGGAAGACCTTTCCTAGCCACAGCAAGAGCTGTGATTGATGTTGACAGAGGTGAATTAGTCCTTCAATTGAATGAGGACTCCCTTGTGTTTACAACTCAAGGTTACCCTTCTGTAAACATGGAAAAGAGGCACAGTAAGCTTCTCTCAAAACAGAGTCAACCAGAGCCCCCACAGTCAAACTCTAAGTTTGGTGTTGGGAGGCCACAACCAAACTCTAAGTTTGGTGTTGAACTCCCATATCCAAACTCTAAGTTTGGTGTTGGGAAGTCTCAACAATGCTCTGAACATCTGTGAGGCTCCATGAGAGCCCACTGTCAAGCTATTGACATTAAAGAAGCGCTTGTTGGGAGACAACCCAATTTTTATTTATCTAATTTTATTTTTCTTGTTCTTTCATGTTTTATTAGGTTCATAATCATGTGGAGTCACAAAATAAATATAAAAATTGAAAACGGAATCAAAAACAGCAGAAGAAAAATCACACCCTGGAGGAAGACCTTACTGGCGTTTAAACGCCAGTAAGAAGCATCTGGCTGGTGTTCAACGCCAGAACAGAGCATGGTTCTGGCGCTGAACGCCCAAAATGGGCAGCATCTGGGCGTTTGAACGCTAGAATTGTACCCTGGAGAAGAGCTGGCGCTGAACGCCCAGAACAAGCATGGTTCTGGCGTTCAACGCCAGAAATGGGCAACAAATGGGCGTTCAGCGCCCAGAACAAGCACCAATCTGGCGCTGAACGCCCAGAGTTGTGTGCAAGGGCATTTTGCATGCCTAATTTGGTGCAAGGTTGTAAATCCTTGAACACCTCAGGATCTGTAGACCCCACAGGATCACCTCAGGATCTGTGGACCCCACAGGATCCCCACCTACCTCCACTCACTTCTTCTCACCCCTCTTTCACACAATCCCATAAACACTCTTCCCCAAAACTCTTCACCAATCACCTCAATCTCTCTTCCCTATAACCACTTCACCACTCACATCCATCCACTCTTCCCCATAAACCTACCTCATAAACCCCACATACCTTCAAAATTCAAAATCAATTTCCCACCCAAAATCCACCCTTGTGGCCAAACCTTACCCCCCCTCCCTTCCCTATATAAAGCGCTCCATTCTTCTTCATTTTCACAGAACACAACCCTCTCTTCCCCTTCTTGGCCGAATACACCCCTCCCCCATCTCCTCCATATTTTCTTCTTCTTCTTCATCTATTCTTTCTTCTCTTGCTCGAGGGTGAGCAATATTCTAAGTTTGGTGTGGTAAAAACATAAGCTTTTTGTTTTTCCATTACCATTGATGGCACCCAAGACCGGAGAATCCTCTAGAAAAGGGAAAGGGAAGACAAAAGCTTCCACCTCCGAGTCATGGGAGATGGAAAGATTCATCTCAAAAGCTCATCAAGACCACTTCTATGATGTTGTGGTCAAGAAGAAGGTGATCCCCGAGGTCCCTTTCAAGCTCAAGAAGACTGGACCTCAAGCCTGTGGCTAGAGGATGGTTGGAGTTCATCCAACGCTCCATCATCCCCACTAGCAACCGATCTGAAGTTACTGTGGATCGGGCCATCATGATTCATAGCATCATGATTGGAGAGGAAGTAGAAGTTCATGAAGTCATCTCCCTTGAATTCTACAAAATAGCCGAAAAGCTCTCTCCTGGGGCAAGGCTAGCTTTTCCTCATCTTATTTGCCATCTATGTTACTCAGCTAGAGCTTTCATAGAAGGAGACATTCCCATTGAGGAAGAGAAGCCCATCACTAAGAAAAGGATGGAGCAAGCAAGAGATCCCATTCATGGATATCAAGAGACGCATGAAGCTCATCACCATGAGATCCCGGAGATGCCTCAAATGCATTTTCCTCCACAAAACTATTGGGAGCAAATCAACACCTTCCTAGGAGAATTAAGTTCCAACATGGGACAATTAAGGGTGGAACACCAAGAGCACTCCATCATCCTTCATGAAATAAGAGAAGATCAAAAAGCAATGAGGGAGGAGCAACAAAGACAAGGAAGAGACATAGAAGAGCTCAAGGACATCATTGGTTCCTCAAGAAGGAAACGCCACCATCACTAAGGTGGACTCATTCCTTGTTCTTACATTCTCTGTTTTTTGTTTTCTCTATGTTAAGTGCTTATCCATGTTTGTGTCTTCATTACATGATCATTAGTATTTAGTAACTTTGTCTTAAAGTTATGAATGTCCTATGAATCCATCACCTCTCTTAAATGAAAACTGTTTTAATTCAAAAGAACAAGAAGTACATGAGTTTCGAATTTATCCTTGAAATTAGTTTAATTATATTGATGTGGTGACAATGCTTCTTGTTTTCTGAATGAATGCTTGAACAGTGCATATGTCTTTTGAAGTTGTTGTTTAAGAATGTTAAATATGTTGGCTCTTGAAAGAATGATGATAAGGAGACATGTTATTTGATAATCTGAAAAATCATAAAAGTGATTCTTGAAGCAAGAAAAAGCAGCAAAGAACAAATCTTGCAGAAAAAAATAGTGAAAAAATAGAAAGAAAAAAAAAGAAAAAGCAAGCAGAAAAAGCCAAAAGCTCTTAAAACCAAGAGGCAAGAGCAAAAAGCCAATAACCCTTAAAACCAAAAGGCAAGGATAAATAAAAAGGATCCCAAGGCTTTGAGCATCAGTGGATAGGAGGGCCTAAAGGAATAAAATCCTGGCCTAAGCGGCTAAACCAAGCTGTCCCTAACCATGTGCTTGTGGCGTGAAGGTGTCAAGTGAAAACTTGAGACTGAGCGGTTAAAGTCAAGGTCCAAAGAAAAAACAGAGTGTGCTTAAGAACCCTGGACACCTCTAATTGGGGACTTTAGCAAAGCTGAGTCACAATCTGAAAAGGTTCACCCAATTATGTGTCTGTGGCATTCATGTATCCGGTGGTAATACTGGAAAACAAAGTGCTTAGGGCCACGGCCAAGACTCATAAAATAGCTGTGTTCAAGAATCATCATACTGAACTAGGAGAATCAATAACACTATCTGAACTCTGAGTTCCTATAGATGCCAATCATTCTGAACCTCAATGGATAAAGTGAGATGCCAAAACTATTCAAGAGGCAGAAAGCTACAAGTCCCGCTCATCTGATTGGAGCTATGTTTCATTGATAGTTTGGAATTTATAGTATATTCTCTTCTTTTTATCCTATTTGATTTTCGGTTGCTTGGGGACAAGCAACAATTTAAGTTTGGTGTTGTGATGAGCGGATAATTTATACGCTTTTTGGCATTGTTTTTAATATGTTTTTAGTAGAATCTAGTTACTTTTAGGGATGTTTTCATTAGTTTTTATGTTAAATTCATATTTCTGGACTTTACTATGAGTTTGTGTGTTTTTCTGTGTTTTCAGGTATTTTCTGGCTGAAATTGAGGGACTTGAGCAAAAATCAGATTCAGAGGTTGAAGAAGGACTGCTGATGCTATTGGATTCTGACCTCCTTGCACTCAAAGTGGATTTTCTGGAGCTACAGAACTCAAAATGGCGCGCTTCCAATTGAGTTGGAAAGTGGACATCTAGGGCTTTCCAGAAATATATAATAGTCTATACTTTGGCCCAGTTTAGATGACGTAAAAGGGCGTTGAACGCCAGTTCTACGCTGCTGTCTAGAGTTAAACGCCAGAAACACGTCACAAGCCAGAGTTGAACGCCAGAAATACGTTACAAACTGGTGTTCAACTCCAAGATTGACCTCTACACGTGTAACATTCAAGCTCAGCCCAAGCACACACCAAGTGGGCCCTGGAAGTGGATTTATGCATCAATTACTTACTTCTGTAAACCCTAGTAACTAGTTTATTATAAATAGGACTTTTTACTATTGTATTAGACATCTTTGATCAGTTTTATGCTATCTTAGAATTTCATGGGGGCTGGCCATTCGGCCATGCCTGGACCATTATCACTTATGTATTTTTATACGGTAGAATTTCTGCACTCCATAGATTAAGGTGTGGAGCTCTGCTGTTCCTCAAAGATTAATGCAAAGTACTACTATTTTTCTATTCAATTCAACTTATTCCACTTCTAAGATATTCATTCGCACTTCAACCTGAATGTGATGAACGTGACAATCATCATCATTCCCTATGAACACGTGCCTGACAACCACTTCCGTTCTACCTTAGATTGAATGAGTATCTCTTGGATCTCTTAATCAGAATCTTCGTGGTATAAGCTAGATTGATGGCGGCATTCATGAGAGTCCGGAAAGTCTAAACCTTGTCTGTGGTATTCCGAGTAGGACTCTGGGATTGAATGACTGTGACGAACATCAAACTCGCGAGTGCTGGGCGTAGTGACAGACGCAAAAGGAGGGTGAATCCTATTCCAGTATGATCGAGAACCTCAGATGATTAGCCCTGCTGTGACAGAGCATTTGGACCATTTTCACAAGAGGATAGGATGCAGCCATTGACAAGGGTGATGCCTCCAAACGATTAGCCATGCAGTGATAGTGCATCGGACCATTTTCCAGAGAGGATTAAAAGTAGCCATTGACAACGGTGATGTCCTTACATAAAGCCAGCCGTAGAAAGGAGTAAGACTGATTGGATGAAGACAGCGGGAAAGCAGAGATTCAGAGGAACGAAATCATCTCTATACGCTTATCTGAAATTCTCACCAATGAATTACATAAGTGTTTCTATCCTTATTTTATGTTTACTTATTATTTAATTTCGAAAACTCCATAACCTTTTGATATCCGCCTGACTGAGATTTACAAGGTGACCATAGCTTGCTTCAAGCCGACAATCTCCGTGGGATCGACCCTTACTCACGTAAGGTTTATTACTTGGACGACCCAGTACACTTGCTGGTTAGTTGTATTGAAGTTGTGAATGAAAAACAATTTATTAAGACGTGCGTACAGAGTTTTTAGCGCTATTGCCTGAGATTACAATTTTGTGCACCAGTAGTTCTGTATCTGCTTTAATGGGAGGATTACCTGAAAAATGTAGTGATCTAGGTCCTTGTATAGTTAGCTGTACTATTGGTGGTGTAGTAATTTATGATTGCATGTGTGATTTAGGAGCATGTGTCAGTATAATGCCTTTGTCTATATATGATATTTTGAGGCTCCCTCCCTTAAAAAGATCGGCAGCTCGTTTTGTGTTAGCAGATAAAAGCATTATTACAGTGGCTGGAGTTGCTGAAGATGTTTTGGTGAACATTAAAGGACTTACATTTCCCACTGATTTTTATATCTTGGAGATGCCCCATAATGATTCAGATAAGCCATCATCAATCCTACTTGGAAGACCATTCCTGAAGACATCAAAATTCAAATTGGATGCCTTTTCAGGAACATACTCCTTTGAAATAGATGGCCGCATAGTAATCTTCAATCTGAACGGAGTCATTAACAACCCCCCAGAAGATCGTTCTATCTTTCAGTGTGATGTCATAGATGAAAGTGTAGCTGAAGTTCACAAGGAAGAGCTTGAAGAGAGGCACACTGGACAAGGTCCAAGTGTGGGGACCCTCTTAACTGATAATGAGGGCACTTCGTCATTTTCACAAGATCCAGATAATCCAGAGCCTGCCCATGATCAAAAGTTAGAATTGAAACCCCTCCCTCCACATCTCAAATATGCTTATCTCGAAGATGAGCAGAGGTTTCCAGTTATCATTGCAAGGGAACTTACTTCTCAACAAGAAGAGCAGTTACTTGATGTGCTGAGGAAGCATAAGAAGGCAATTGGGTGGAGCTTGGCAGACATAGTAGGCATCAACCCTCAAGTATGTGAGCACAGAATATTTTTAGAAGAGGGAGCAAGACCTGTCCGTCAACCCCAAAGAAGATTGAATCCCACCATCTTGGAAGTTGTCAAAAAGGAAGTGACCAGACTATTGGAAGCCGGTATCATATATCCCATTTCAGACAATGAATGGATAAGCCCAGTACAAGTGGTGCCCAAGAAGTCTGGAGTCACTACAGTGAAGAACGAGCATGGAGAGCTCATAGCAACCAGAGTTCAGAATGCTTAGAGAGTCTGCATTGATTACAGGCGTCTCAACCAAGCTACCCGTAAGGATCACTACCCACTTCCATTCATTGATCAAATGCTAGATCGCCTGTCAGGTAAATCACATTATTGCTTTTTAGATGGTTACACAGGTTATTTCCAGATTCATATAGCTCCTGAGGATCAGGAAAAGACTACTTTTACATGTCCTTTTGGGACTTATGCTTACAAGAGAATGCCCTTCGGCTTGTGCAATGCACCAGCTACCTTCCAAAGGTGCATGATGAGTCTTTTCTCTTACCTTATTGAGGACTGTATGGAAGTTTTTATGGATAATTTTAGCGTTTATGGTGATTCTTTTAGCCTTTGCTTAGATGGATTATCTAGAGTATTAGATAGATGCGTTAATACAAACCTGGTATTAAATTTTGCAAAATGTCACTTTATGGTAAAACAAGGGATTGTATTAGGACATGTGGTATCTAATAATGGCATTTCTGTAGACCCAGCAAAGGTGAATGTTATTTCTAGTTTACCTTACCCCTCTTCTGTGAGGGAAGTCTGTTCGTTCCTTGGCCATGCAGGTTTTTACAGGAGATTTATTAAGGACTTTAGTAAGGTCGCACTTTCCTTATCCAGATTACTGCAGAAGGATATTGAGTTCGAGTTCAGTGAGGATTGCAAACAAGCGTTTGATAAGCTGAAGACTGCTCTGACTCAAGCTCCAATTGTGAGAGGACCAGACTGGAGCCAGCCATTTGAAATCATGTGCGATGCTTCCAACCATGCAGTAGGAGCAGCGCTGGCTCAGCGTGAAGGTAAGGATCCTTTCGTTATTGCTTATGCGTCTAAGACTTTAGACACTGCCCAGTCCAACTATACTACTACTGAGAAAGAGCTTCTTGCTATTGTTTTTGCTCTGGATAAATTCCGAGCTTATTTACTTGGTACTAGAGTAGTAGTGTATTCAGACCATGCAGCTTTAAAGTATCTATTAGCTAAAAAGGAATCCAAACCAAGACTCATACGTTGGATACTGCTGTTACAAGAATTTGATTTATAAATAAAGGATAAGAGTGGTAATCAGAATTTAGTGGCAGACCACTTGAGTCGCCTTGAGCATATTAAGGATGATTCTACTCCTATAGATGATAATTTTCCTTTTGATAACCTACAAGAAGTGTCTGAGGTAGTCCCTTGGTATGCACCTGTTGCTGATTATTTAGTTAGCCGCACATTTCCTCCAAATTTTTCTATGCATCAAAGAGACAAGCTGAAAAGCGAGTCTAAATATTATATATGGGATGACCCATATTTATGGAGATGTGGCGCTGATCAAGTAATTAGACGTTGTGTGCCTCAATCATAATTCCAGTCCATTTTAGAGGCCTGTCACTCATCTGAGAGTGGAGGACATTTTGGTCCTCAAAGAACAGCTAGAAAGATCTTAGACTGTGGATTCTGGTGGCCTACTCTTTTTAGAGATGCTGCTGAGTTTTGTAAATCTTGTCTCCCATGCCAAAAATTTGGTAATATATCCAGGAGGGATGAGATGCCTCAACAAATTATGCTTTTCTGTGAAATTTTTGATGTTTGGGGCATTGACTTTATGGGTCCATTTCCAAATTCTAATGGACATTTTTATATATTGTTAGCTGTGGATTATGTTTCCAAATGGGTGGAAGCAATTCCTACCCGCACTGATGATGCTAAAAATGTTGTTTCCTTTGTGAGAAACCATATTATATGTCGCTTCGGATCACCACGAGCAATCGTGAGCGACCAAGGCACCCATTTTTGTAACAGGAGACTAACAGGATTAATGAAGAAGCATGGGATAATTCATAAAGTTGCAACAGCTTACCATCCCCAAACTAATGGGCAAGCCGAGGTGTCAAACAGAGAAATTAAGCGTATCTTGCAAAAGATAGTAAAGCCTCATAGAAAAGACTGGAGCACCATGCTACAAGATGCACTCTTGGCATATAGAACAGCATACAAGACACCCATTGGGATGAGTCCTTTCCGCTTGGTTTATGAAAAAGCTTTTCATCTCCCAGTTGAAGTAGAACACAGAGCTTTTTGGGCAGTTAAGGAGTGCAACATGGGAATTGAGAAAGCCGGAGCTGAAAGAAAGTTGTAACTGCAGGAGCTGGAGAGCTTTCGCCTAGAAGCTTATGAAAACTCCAGAATATACAAGGAAAAGATGAAGGTTGTACATGATCAAAACATCAAGAAGAAAGAGTTCCAACCTGGGGATTTAGTCCTCCTTTACAAATCTCGACTAAGGCTCATGCCAGGTAAGTTGAGATCAAGATGGGAAGGTCCATACAGAGTAGAGAAGGCCGAACCGTTCGGAGTTTATCACCTAAGCCATCCTTCAAGCTCTGAACTTATTAAGGTTAATGGACAACGCCTGAAGCTATACCATGGCGAGAAGATACAGAGAAACAAGGAACTTGAGATCTTCCTCTTGGAAGATCCCCACATAGCAGCAGATTGAGCTAATGGAGCATCCAACTTACGGACGTTAAAGCAAAGTGCTAGGTGGGAGACAACCCACCATGGTATGATCGTTCTTTTCTTTATTTTTAGTTTTTCCTATTCAATAACTCTTCTCTTTATTAGTACTTTCGTGCATCTACATTTACATGTTTTTAAATAAAAAAAATTTTTGCTACGCGACGCGATCGCATCAGTGACGCATCCGCGTCACAGGGAGAGTAAAGAAAAATAAAAATGAACAGAAAGTTATGCTGGAGTGTGGATGGAGGCATGCCAATGGCACAAATCAACCCACGCGACCACGTCGCTGACGCGTTCGCGTCGCTTGGGAATCATGGCCTCCCACGCGACCGCGTGCCCCACGCGGCCGCGTGCCCTGAGTTTTCGACGTAAAAGGGTGCAGAATTAAATATTGTGCGAGAGTGATGGTGGATTGGTGCTGGAAGCACAATGCTTATCACGCGACCGCATCACCGACGCAACCGCGTCATCCATTTTTTGGCGCACACTCACGCGATCGCGTGACCCACGCGATCGCGCCACCCTAATTTTGGCAAATAAATTAATTTGAACAGAGAGTTGTGCTGGTGCGATGCTGCACTCGCGCCAGAAGCATAATATGGGTCACGCGACCGCGTGACCGACGCGATCGCGTCACCTTACTTGAAGCACATTCACGCGGACGCGTGCCCCACGCGGCCGCGTCGCATGCGCCGCACAGCTCAACCTAAAATTGCCACATATCTTATCTTTCTCTCCTCCAAATCCCAATTTTCCGTTTCCCTCCTTATTTCTTCCTTCTCCCTTCCCCCCTCTATCTCACCTTTCACTCTCTATCTCTCTCACCTCCATTAACAAGGTTTAATTTTCTTCTTCCCTCCTTCTTTTTCTATCATTCTTATTATTTTATATGTATTTTCTTTTCTTTTCTTTTTCTTTTCATTATTCATATTTTCTTTTTTTTCTTTTCCTTTTTACATGGTGTTAGAAATTTTTTTTGAGTCATTATCCCTCATTATATGCTTGTGGATTATTGCAATTTATTTGACAATTATTTTTATTCTATTTAAGGGATTGCTTGCATGTTCACCTTCATATTTTCTATACCTTATTCAACATGCATGCTATGTGTTTGTGAAAAAGCTCAAATGGCATTATGCACTTCTCTATGTTGTTATACTATTCAATGCTTGCTTTTCACAACTTTCCTTTACTATTGTATGAATTGAATTTAATTGTCAATACAAACGTGATGGTTTGTTACAAATTATTGCTTGGTCTATGCTACTCATACCCTTTGCCGGCATGCCAATAAACACCTTGCAGTCACTTTTCTTTATATGCACTAGCTATTTTTCCATTGTTGGCTTTTCACGTGTACTCGCGAGCATGTGTTAATGTCAGTATATCTTAATGTGCATCCATCACCCTCTTTTCCGTTTCCTTCCTTGCTGTATATCTCTTTGAATTTAATTTACTTTCTCTTCCCTTCTTTCAGGATGGCCACCAAGAAAGAAAAAGAGAAAACTACTTCCAAACCACCAGCAAGAAGAGGAACTAAAAGAGCATTAGTGGCAGAGCCTTCTTCAACCGCAGTCAAGCCATCAACAAAAAGAGTTAAGAGGATAATAAAGGTTGATGAGAAGGAGAAAGCCTTTCCAGCAAAGGACACTGCGCGATTTCCCAATCGCTACTGTGAGCAGATGTTCCCTATCCTGGCAGAAAGAAACTATAACAATGAATACCTTCTTATCCTCCCATCCAATATTGCTTCCTTTGTTGCGCCGCAAATTGAACGAAGACAATGGGGTTTCCTACGGAGACAGCCAAGGCAGGTCAATCTTTCTTGGGTAGTTGAGTTCTACTCTAACTTCTACATGCCAACCCTGCAGTCTGTTTATGTCCGGCAGAAGCAAGTCCCCATCACAGAAGAGGCCATTCAGCAAGCGCTGAGTCTTCCCCCTATTCCAGAAGGAATGGACGCCTTCCAAGAAGACGCACTTAAGTGCCAGAGGTACCAATTTGACTGGGACTCCATTCTCGGAGTTATCGCCTTACCTAGCAGCTGTTGGATCTACGGATACCACCGCACCCGCCCTAAGAGAATCTTGGCTTCAGCACTTACCTTGGAGGCTCGCGTATGGGCTCAGATCATGTCCCATTACGTATTTCCGAGCACTCATAAGTCCTCCTTCACTGCGGACATGGTTGTTCTACTATGGTGCATCCTTACAGACCAACCTCTGAATCTCTCAAGACATATCTGGAATGCTATGGGACACGTACAAATTGCGGGCAACTTACCTTTTCCCGCCTTGGTCTCAGATCTTGTCTCAGCAGCCGGAGTCTCCTACAGAGCTGGGGACACCAAAGCCGTGCTTCCACGGGATGATCAGTATGTCCCTAACGGGAAATACCTCAGACTCCCAGCAGCCACTACAAGCCTTCCTACTACTCCAGTTGAAGATAATCCTTCTTCGACACCACAAGCACCTACAACTGATGAATTGCTCCAGCAGATAATCAAAAGGTTGGATCGGCAAGAACAGAAAGCGAAGATGAGAGAGCGCCGTAACGAGCGCCGATTCAAACACCTCAAGGAGCTACTCAAGGGACACTTCAGGGACTCGGATACCCCGGACTCCACTTCTTTTACCAGCACAGGGAGCCATAATGGTCCCGACTGTGGAGATACTGCCACCAGCCCACCCCTGTTCCTAACAGACGGCACCCAGGACGGTGCAAAGCCTTAAGTGTGGGGAGGTCGGTCAGTACCTGACTTCCGGAGGTAATTTCTTTTTCCTAGCACCAATAATTAGGATATTTTAGTTAGATTTTCTTTCTTTTATAGAATAGAATAAATTGCACAGGTTAGGATAGTTGCATGCATGTTCTACTTGATTGAAAAGACAATAATTTTCTTTTAAGACTCTATCTTTGGAACAAAATTTCACTAATTTTTCAAAATTTTATGATAAATTTGCTTGAGTTGTATTTAGAACATGATATTTGAGCTAAAGAACACACAACCTGTGAAAGATTTGAGCCTTTATGTATTGTTACATTATTTAACCATAATTATTTCATTCTTGTGTGTTTACTTCTCTATGATTGTAATCTATATTTTGTTTTATCTTATATGTCCAATATTTATTATATTTGCATGCTTGCACATGATTGAGGCCATTATTTGTTTAAACTCACTTATCCAAATTAAGCCTACCCTTTTCAATTACCTTTGTTAACCACTTTGAGCCTTTAAATCCCATTTGTTCTATATTTTACCACATTACTAACCTTAAGCTGAAAAACAATTGTATATCCCAAATTGAATCTTTGGTTAGCTTGAGATAGAATTGTGTGTGCTAGTTAAGCATGGGAAATTGTGGGAACAAAAGTTGTTAGGGAAATGTGTCGTGAGAATTTAATGGGAATTTGGATACCTACTCATGTGAAGCTATAAGAATTAAAAATCTATGTGCATTGATAAGCTATATTTATTTTAATGTCAAAAAAATTTTATATAAATAAATAAGGGGACAAAATTATCCCAATGTTAAATTCAGAATTCAAAGATCAATGCACATATGATAGAATCAAATATAAAGTTGATACATGAGTATGGATAGAAAAAGGGAATTCTGGGTAGCTAGGTATGAACTTTAAGATTACATTAAAAATATATAGGTTGGGTTGAAACTTGGGTTAATTAAAGATTCAATTTATTAGCTCACTTGACCAAATATATACCCCGACCTGTACCTTAGCCCCATTACAACCTTGAAAAGACCTCATGATGTTTGCATTGGTATATTAACTGTTGTTGATTAGTTAGGAGAAGAACAAAAGTTAGAAAGCATGATTAGAGAAGGATAGAGTGATTACCCTATACACTAGAGAGTAGAGTGTACATACATTATCAGTGAGGGTTCAATGCTTGAATTTTCATATTCCCTGCTTTCATGAGCTATCTTCTTGCACTTTTATCTGTTTTATTGTATAATGATAGAATTAGTGGAATTTGATTTGTAATTATTTTGAAGAGCTTATTTACTTTTGATCAAGTGGGCAAGAATCATATAGTTGTATTTATTTATAGGCTTGCATTGCATTTCATGAGTTTCTACATGTTCATACTTATCTCCTTATCTCCTTCAATTAAGCATGAGGACATGCTAATGTTTAAGTGTGGAGAGGTTGATAGACCACTATTTTATGGTTTATATTGTGCTTAATTGTGTGGTTTTATCATGATCCTTACCCACTTATTCATTAAATTAGCATGAAATTATAATTCCTTCCTGAATTTATAACATGTTTGAAAACTGCTTCCTAGAGACTTTAATTATGTAATTTTAATTCTCCTTTATTCCATTCGATGCCGTGATCTGTGTGTTGAGTGTTTCAGACTTTATAGGGCATGAATGAGTTGGAGATTGGAAAGGAAGCCACCAAAAATGGAAAGAACACAAGAATTTGAGGAGATAACCAGCGAGAAGTGACGCGGTCGCATGGCTCACGCGACCGCGCGAAGGAGAGCAAATCGCAGTGACGCGGCTGCATGGCTCACGCGGCCGCGCAGATTGGAAAAGCTCAAACGACGCGATAGCGTGGACAACGCGAACGCGTGGCAAGGAAAAGCGCGAATGACGCGTCCGCATGGATGACGCGATCGCGTGACATGTGCGATCTGCATAATCTGCAGAATTCGCTGGGGGCGATTTTGGACCTTATTTTGACCCAGTTTTTGGCCCGGAACAGCAGACTAGAGCCAGAGAATATGCAGAAACAAAAGACAACATTCATTCTACACAGTTTGAAGTTTTAGATCTAGTTTTTCCTTCTCTAGGTTTTTCTCTCTAGGTTTTTAGAATTTTAATTTTCAATTGGTCTTAGCATTGGAACATTGAGAAGAGTTATTTCCTCATCAAGACTTCGTCATTCTAGTTCGTTCTCTTAACTTGGTTTTATTCTTCCATGTTCTTTGCCTTGTTCAATTTTGTCATTTGAATACTTTCATGATTATTTAGTACAAGGATTATTTCTTCCATTTTAATTTATCTTCCATTCCAATAATCATGTCTTCTTTTAATTCCCTTTCATGTGTTATGGGTTTATTATTTACAATGAGTGAGTAGTTCCCTCACTTGGTGGGGAGTTGATTGAAAGGAACTCTTGAGTTGGAAGGATTGAAAGAAAATTTGTAATTGGGTTAACTGTTGGATTGTTATCTAATCACTAACACCAATCCCTTTGAACTAAGTGGGTTGCAACTCGTGAACAGATCTAGCATTCCAACTTGTTTGACTTTCCTTTACCTAGTAAAGGATAACTAAACAGAACAACCATTAATTATAAATTAATCTTGAAATCATCCCATCAACAATAGAGATTAGTTAATCAACTCCCAGTCAAGGCTTTTATTTCATATTATTTGAATTTTCTCAATTTAATTTCCCACCTACTTAACTCAACTTCTTGGAACATCTGATTAATAAAATAGCACACTTTTCTGCAACTCGTTGGGAGACGACCTGGGACTTAAACTCCCAGTAATTTTTAATTTAAACTCTCTGTGACATATTTCTAAATTGATAGGCAGATTTTCGGTGAGTTAAGAACTATACTTGCAACGTAACTATTTTAATAATTTTTAATTCACCAACTTCTGTGCTTCATCAGCATGTCAACAATCTTGCCGTCCTGAATCGTCTTGAAAACCCCAATCGCTGAGGTGTCGAAATCGGGAGCTACGATCTTCACCTGAGCCTTGAGAGCCTCCTCAGTCATGAAGATCGCATTCTTCCCCTGCTCCTTGGTCGCCTTATGCTTCCTCTTGAGCTTTTCGACCTCAGCTTGAGCGGCTCTAGCCGACGAAACGGCCTGGTCACGCTCCTTCTCTAAGGCCGCCACCCGACCCTGCGCGGCATTCAACTGGCTCTCAAGAGTTATCTCCCGCTCGACCAAACGGGACACGGTCTCATCGAAAACTTTCAACTTTTCCTCAGCGGAGGCAGCTTTCCCCTCAGCAGCCTTGAGCTTCTCCCCTGCCTCGGACAGCTGCCCCTGGAGCGACTCGACTTGATCTTTGAAATCGTTATTCGCCTTGGTAGAAGACTCAAGTTTCCTTCGAAGCGCCTGCATCCCCGACAACTCGAACTCAGCTTTCCGAGCTATCACAGCTCCATGGAACAGAGTATGGTACATCCACCTCGCTTGGCCCGCCAAATCGGTACCATGGAAGTGATCCTTCGTGCCAGGAATTAGCTGGGAGTCAAGGAAGGCAGCAGCATCAAAATTCCTCTCCATGATGGTAAGGGCTCCTTTCGGGCTGGAGGATGCCCTTCGCCTCTTAGGAGTAGGGATGAACGTCAAATCATCATCCTCCTTACGAGAAGAGGACGAGTGCCCAACAACGGCCGCCTCCTCGAGAACGGGAGAAGTTCGTGCCCCGCCAGAGTTCTTATTAGACATCTCGGCATCCCGAGGGGAAGGTACGGCTTGATTCTCCTTCTCCACGGTAGGGCCCTCCGACTTCCCGGCTTCCTTCTCGTCAGCCTTCTCCTCGTCGCTATCCTCCAAGAAGGTCTTGACTAAATTTTTGAGCCCGGTTACGGAAGCAGACATCTCCACTACAACAGAAAAATAAATACGTTAGTCGTGAAGTCGGGAAGAGCAAATTAAATAATAAACAATGCAAAAGTACAAGACAAAACAGCTCACAAATATAACTCCTGGCGGACTCCCGTTCACCCATAAGGAGGTGGGGGTTCACGGGGTTCTTTCCAAAAGCGCAAACAACACATCGGCAATCCTCTTATTTACAAGGGACATTCCCTTGTAGGTCACCTTAATGAAAGAATTAGACCCCGCCCCGAAGCTCCAATACGTCGGGATGAGGCGTTCCCCCTCTAGCGACAACCAAAAGGGATGGCGACCTTTGACGGGATGAACTTTGAAGAATTTATCTTTGAACCCATGATAGGAGTCCTCGAACAGGCCAAATACCCTCCGACCTTGGGCAGATCGGAAGGATAGGAACCCTTTCCTCGCCTTCCCTTGTCTGGAAGGGTTGGTAAGGTTGAAGAAGAAGAGAAAGACATCCACCGACATTGGTAGCTCGAGATATTCACAAACCATCTCGAAACAGCGGATAGAAGCACAGCTGTTCGGATGGAGCTGCGACGGCGACACGGATATCCGATTAAGAAGCGACATCTGAAAGTCAGAAAACGGTATGCGAACGCCAACCTGGGTGAATGGTGCACAAATTGTGAATCACACTTTTCACAACTCGTACCACTAACCAGCAAGTGTACTGGGTCGTCCAAGTAATACCTTACGTGAGTAAGGGTCGATCCCACGGATATTATTGGTTTGAAGCAATCTATGGTTATCTTGTAAATCTTAGTCAGGAAATCAATTATAATTATCAGTATGAATTGCGAAGAATAAAAGAGCATGGATTAAATACTTGTTCTGCAGTAATGGAGAATATGTTGGAGTTTTGGAGATGCTTTGTCTTCTGAATCTCTGCTTTCTCCCTGTCTTCTTCTTCACGCACGCAAGGTTCCTCCTATGGCAAGCTATGTGTTGGTGGATCACCATTGTCAATGGCTACCATCCGTCCTCTCAGTGAAAAAGGTCCAGGTGCGCTGTCACCGCACGACTAATCTTCTGTCGGTTCCCACTCATGCTGGAATAGGATCCATTGATCCTTTTGCGTCTGTCACTACGCCCAGCCCTTGTGAGTTTGAAGCTCGTCACAGTCATTCAATCCTTGAATCCTACACGGAATACCACAGACAAGGTTTAGACTTTCCGGATTCTCAAGAATGCTGCCAATGGATTCTAGCTTATACCACGAAGATTCTGATTAAGGAATCTAAGAGATATTCATTCAATCGAAGGTAGAACGGAGGTGGTTGTCAGGCACGCATTCATAGGTTGAGGATGATGATGAGTGTCACGGATCATCACATCCATCATATTGAAGTGCGAATAAACATCTTAGATAAAAACAAGCGTGTTTGAATAGATAATAGAAATAGTTGCATTAATTCATCGAAACACAGCAGAGCTCTTCACCCCCAACAATGGAGTTCAGAGACTCATGCCGTCAAAGAGTACAAATTTCAGATCTAAAATGTTATGAGTTGCAAAATAAATCTCTAAAAGTTGTTTAAATACTAAACTAGTAACCTAGGTTTACATAAAATGAATAAACTAAGATAGATGGTGCAGAAATCCACTTCTGGGGCCCACTTGGTGTGTGCCGGGGCTGAGACTTAAGCTTTACACGTGCCTAGGTTGTTTCTGGAGTTAAACGCCAGGTTGTAACCTGTTTCTGGCGTTTAACTCCAATTTGTAACCTGTTTCTGGCGTTTAACGCCAGACTACAACATGGAACTGGCGTTGAATGCCAGTTTACATCGTCTATCCTTGTATAAAGTATAGACTATTATATATTTCTGGAAAGCCCTGGATGTCTACTTTCCAACGCAATTGAGATCGTGCCAATTGAACTCTTGTAGCTCTAGAAAATCCATTCCGAGTATAGAGAGGTCAGAATCCAACAGCATCAGCAGTCCTTTTTCAGCCTGAATCAGATTTTTGCTCAGCTCCCTCAATTTCAACCAGAAAATACCTGAAATTATAGAAAAACACACAAACTCATAGTAAAGTCCAGAAATATGAATTTTGCCTAGAAACTAATGAAAATATACTAAAAACCAATTAAAACATACTAAAAACTACATGAAATTAACCCCAAAAAGCGTATAAAATATCCGCTCATCAGTGAACATGGCTTTGTAAAACCAAATCAAGTCGGCAACCCGGGGGGAGCGAAAATTAATCTCATACAACCGCTCATTGGGGGCAGGAACGAAGGTCTCGTAATTGGCCTCCTCGTCTGTCCTCCCGCACAGATACCCGGCTTGTCGAAACTCCGTCAACTCCGCCAGATCCATCTGATTCGGTGAGTCCTTCACATCGGAGGTCACCCAAGTGTAGGGGTCATAGTTCACGGCGAAAATAGAATCCCGAGAGATGACGCGAGGCATACCTACAGTGGGGGTACCACTCCATTAGTCTCTGAGGTCGGGAGTCCAGGAAAAACCCAGAAACTATGTCCATCCTATTCAACAGTTAAGATCAAGCATGGATAAAGCTATACCTATCACACAAGCCACCTAAAAACCTACCCTGGAATGGTACCCCTCCCCTAACACATCTACTTAGCACTAAAAAGTCATCTAGCAACAAAAATCAAACAAGACAGTAAGAACACAAACCAGATACAAACAACAAACGTACAACAATGAAGCAGAAAAGAGAGAGGACTAAAGATTACTTGAAACGATTGTGAAGACGGAGAGGGAAGAAGGAAAAATGCACAAAGATGCTAGGATGAAGCTCTGGGATGCTCTGGGATGCTCTGGGATTTTCTGGGTGAAGAAGAATGAGATGGTAGGAACGAGAGTAAAAAAAGAAAAAATTGAAACAAACTGTTTAAAACTACCACCCAGGAAGCCGAAAGACTTGGGGCAAAATAGTCTTTGCGTACAAAGTTTTGCAACCCATTATGAGCATTTAATGCCCAGCGCGAAGAACGAAGCGACGAACGGTTGCCTCAACAACCAAGAGACACGCGCGCAGGGGGCACGTCCCTCCCACGGGCGGCTGACCTGACGACGACGCATGGAACAAGAACTAACACGCCACTAATAGCTCTCACGACTATTACTGGCATGTGGGGGCACTGTTACGGCCCGGCCCAAACCCTCTACGGGTTGGCCCGACCCAAGCGCCACCCGACCCTAACGGTCAGGGGCAAGGCGCCCCACAGCTGACCCAGACGCGCGTCCCTGATAGCTCACCTACAGCTGTGAGGAGAACGCCTCGGAGAAAGTGGGCCTGTCCTTGCAGGGCCCACCTCTGATACAGTATATAAGGGGAATGTTTTTACCCTTCCCCCGAGGTACGTCACATGACTCTACCCTCTTTTTTCGCCTGCACACTTCACTGACTTGCGCGTCGGAGTGTCTTTACAGGTGACACCCCCCTTCCACATCTGAAGAGCTCGGGACCTCGCTTACCCCCCCAATCCGGAGACGAATGTCTAGTCGATTCCCCCCTTGTTGACCGGGATATTCACCCGACCCGTACGGTATCCGACCTACCGAACAATATCAGAGCAGTTCGTTCCCAGTAGAGCCTGGGGAGTGGACTGACTATACTTCATTGCATACTCTGTTGTGTGTCTCATGCGTATAGGATATCCCAGTGATATATGTTGCATGATTGTTTCTGTGTTTTTATTTTGGGAATGTTCACACTTGACTTGAAGTGTTAAGACTGATCACCTTAACAATGATTGTTTGGTGTGAACAGGACTACAATGGTTCACGGAGACGAGGCGTACGGGAAGGAATTCCTAATGTTAACTACGAGAGGTAACAGGAAACGTTTATGGCTACCATGAACAACGTGGCTGAAGTAGTGCGTGAAGCTGCTGTAGCAGCGGCTAGGGCTGTTGAACGTCTTGGAGTGAGAAATGGGAATGAGAATGAATACGGAGAAGATAATGGGAATGATGAGAACAACTTAGGGTATCCTGAAAGACCTATGACCCTTGCGACCTTTCTGAAGGTTAATCCGCCTAAGTTCAAGGGTACACTCGTTGCGACTGACACTGATAACTGGTTTCGAGGTATTGAACGATCACTGAGAGCGCAGCATGTTCCAGAAGGACAACACGTGGAGTTTGCTACTTATATGCGCGAGGGAGAAGCTGAGTACTGGTGGCAGGGGATACAGCGACTGCTACAACAGAATGAAAATGACATTTCTTGGGATATTTTTAAAGATGAATTCTACAAAAAATATTTTCCAAGAGCAGTGCGTGATGCTAAGGAGATAGAGCTTATGTAGCTGAAACAAGGGGATATGACTATTGCAGAATATGCTCGTAATTTCGATGACTTGTGTCGTTTCTCTAAGATCTGTCAAGGGAATCCTGCTGACTTTGAAGAATGGAAGTGCTTGAAGTTTGAAGGAGGCCTTCGTGATGATCTGATGAGTTTAATAGTTTCGCTGGAGATACGTAATTTTGCCGAATTAGTCAACAAGAGCAAGTTAGTGGAAGAATGTATTAAGAAAGTGATTGTGGCCAAGGTGATTCGCCAAGGATTTCCACCAAGGCGTCTTAGCAATCATCAGGCAGCTGGGAAAAGGGTGCATTTTAAAGCACGTGGCATACGACAGCATAAGAACCTACAAGTTGGTAACATTACTGCTCGCCGTACGAGTAAGAATGGAGGTGAAGTAAGGCAAGACAATGGTAAACGAGCCCATCAGGCTTACATAATCCCTGCATGTAAGCAATGCGGAAAAGATCATAGTAACAGGTCTTGCCAGTTTGGATCACCTAACTGATATGCTTGTGGAGAACTCGGACACATTGCCAAGGATTGTCCGAAGGGATTTACTCGAAATCCAGTCTGAACCCAACAACAAGGATGAGTGTTTGCTATCACTATTGACGATGTTGTGCAATTGGATGCCCTCATTCAAGGTCAGTGTTATGCCAAGAATCGATTTCTAACTGTACTGTATGATTCGGGTGCATCGCATTCTTTATTTCTCTAACTATTGCTCACGAGTTAGGATTATATTTCTTTAAATTGAATTTTTACTTGATTGTCCATACACCTGCATCCCAAAATGCTTTGACCAGTTTAGTGTGCCTGCAAGTACCATTCGCTATTAGGAACAGGACTTTTATACACGATCTAATCTGTTTGCCTCTATGTGGTTTAGAAGTTATTTTAGGATTAGATTGGTTATCTAAGTTTCATGTTTTCCTTGATTATTTTAAAAGAACTGCTGTTATTCCATCTGATAGTCTATGTACTAAACCATTTCTGTCCCACACCTTATATCTGAATTCTGTAAGAGTTACCTTAGACGGGAGTGATTGTGAGGGGTACGTTCTGTTAGCGGCTAGATCGAATGATAGTGAATTAAGCTTAGAACGAATCCGAATGGTGAAAGACTTTCCTGATGTTTTCTTGGACGACATACCTGCATTTCCTCCTCAGCGAGATATAGAATTCAGCATTGAACTAGTACCTGGAACTGGACCGATTTCCATAGCACCACACCGAATGTCACCATTGCTTGCAGAGCTGAAGAAGCTGTGAGACAGGATCGTAGTGGCCTATAGAGGTACAAGAACAGAATTTGTGTGCCTAACTCTGGAGAATTGCGACAAAAGATTCTTGCTGAATCTCACCAAAGTAGACTTTTTATGCATCCTGGGTGACAAAGATGTATCGAGATTTGAAACAAATGTTCTGGTGGCTGGACTTAAAGAAAGAAGTAAATGATTATGTCTCAAAATGTTTACCCTGCCAGAAGGTGAAGGTAGAACATCAGAAGCCGTCAGGAACCCTGCAACCTTTAGAAATACCACAATAGAAATGGGAGCAGATTACTATGGATTTTATCACGAGATTGCCAAGAACCTCAATAGGACGTGATGCCATTTGGATGATTGTTGACAGGTTTACAAAAATCGGTGTGCTTCTTTCCGATTCGAGTTGACTATACTTTAGAAAGGTTGGAACGAATATATATATATTCAAGAAATCGTACGACTACATGGGATACCTTCGTAAATTGTCTCAGATCGAGTTTCGAGGTTTACTACTAGATTTTGGGGAGTTTTTCAGAAAGCGTTGGAAACAGAATTGCACACGAGTATAGCATACCATCCTCAGATAGACGGACAATCAGAGCAGACAATCCAGACATTAGAAGACATGTTACGATCATGTATGATAGACAACCAAAGCAGCTAGGATAAGTATTTGCTGTTGGTCAAATTTGTCTACAACAACAGTTGCCAATAAAGTATCGGGATGGCACCATATGAAGCTCTCTACGAAAGAAGATGTCGGACACCATTGTGTTGGAATGACGATAGAGAAGCTAGTGTCTTAGGTCCAAACTTAGTGTAAGAAACTATTGAGAAGATAAAGGAGATTCGTTAGAAGATCCAGACAGCACAAAGCTGTCAAAAGAGCTATGCCGATAATAGACGTAGACCCTTAGAGTTTAGTGACGGAAACCGTGTCTTTCTAGAAGTAACTTCGATTACTGGAATAGGTAGAGCCCTTAAGATTAAAAAGCTTAACCCATGATACATAGAACCTTTCCAAATACTTAAAAGAGTCGGTCTAGTAGCTTATCAAATAGTCCTTCCTCCTTATTTATCAAACCTTCATGATGTTCTTCATGTCTCGCAACTTAAGAAATATATTCCCGACAAGAGTCATGTTTTACAACCAGAGACAGTACAGTTACGAAATGATTTGACATATCAAGCATCACCAGTTCAGATAGTAGAAAGAAGTGATAAGCAGCTAAGAGGCAAAGTTGTTCGCTTAGTCAAAGTAGCTTGGGAACAAAGAGGAAAAGAAGAACACACTTGGGAACTGGAAGATAAGATGAAAGCTGATTACCCGTATCTATTCTCAGGTAATTGAAATTTTGAGGACAAAATTTTCTTTTAGGAGGGTAGAATGTAACAACCCTGATTTTCGAGTACATGAGATCTTTTTTGAAAGTACGGATTTCTCCGGAAGATCAGTAAAGGGAACACCTCTGATATATCATCAAGCATCTCAATCCTCATTATCATTATGTCATCCTTAAGCTAGAACCTCCTCTGAGGCAAGCTCGATAATGCAATCGCGAAGAACCTAGTTTTTGAACCGTATCGGTTGGCAATTTTGATTCTGATTTTCGTAAATAGTCTCTGTTTGACGAACCGGACTCGATTCATGAGAGGAGAGAGATAATAGTATAATATTATCATTATGTTAGTATTAGAAAATTCTTGAATGATATTCTAAGGTTACCTGGTCTGTTTTTGTTAAAAACAGAAAATCGGTTTAACCGGGTTTACGGTTTACTGGTGCAGCTTAGTACCAGCACTCTCTGATGAATTTAGCAATGCTAAGGCCTCATTATACATTTTCTATTATCATAATAAATATTTTAATAGTGTCATTTATGCTAGTAGCTCAGAAAATAATTTTTAGAGATGTTTTTACGAGTGTTCTGATACACCTAGTTTTAGTAGTTGTACACCAGAGATATTTTAATATTATTTTAATCCACCTCCAAGCCAACCAATCACAACTCACCTTACACCCCCAAGACCTCCAAGGCTGTCTCATTTCATCATTTTGGCCTAAAATAACAAGAGAGAAAAGAGAGAAACTTTCATGAACACTTAATCTTCAAAGCTTGATTTCTTCTAAACTAAAACTCAAATCAAAACTCCGATTTCACCAAAATGATCCTCTCTTCTTCCTCTACATAACCATGTAACTTATCAAGGATGGAAATAAGATGAGATGGCTGTTCCTTTCCCCTTTCAATTCGGTTTTCAAGGAAACATGCTTAAACAAGTGTTTTCTTGATGTTCTTCCTTAGATCTCTTGCTTAGCTTGACTTGTGGGCCAAAGATCTTTGATTTTCTGAACGTTTAAGGTGAGGATAACCGTCCTAAGATGCTGCTGAAGTTCTTTTAGTTGATGGTTTAGAGTTTTAAAGTTGTTCTTGATGTGTTTTAGGAGGAAAAAGTGCTTTAAGAACACTTCAAAGAGTAACCGGATTTGGAGCAGCAAATCAAGGTAGGGTGTCACGAAATTAATCTTGAATATTTGTGTTTGAGTTGTGTGAATGTTGTATGATTTGTCTATGCTAAAAATTTGTTGCATATATGATTGATTCTTGGTGAAAATTTGGTGAAATTTTGATGAAATTTGATATAATTCATGCTATGAATGTGTGTTCTTGTGGCTGCTGGAAAACGAAACCCTAGGCCCTAAATTGGGGTTCAATTTGTGTTAAAATCATGTAGAAAATATGGGGTTTTAGTGGCTGGGAATTTATTTTGAATTTTGGTAAAAATCGGTTGCTGAAAAGACTGAAAAACGGGTAAAAACAGAGAAAGAATTTGAAGAATATATGAAGAACATGAAGAACACTTTGAGTGTGGTGAAGAACATTGAAGAACACCTTTTAGATCTTAGACAGGGCAAGGAAGTAAATATTTTGGTGTTTGAGGGGTTATTTTGTAATTTCTGAAAGTTAGGGTGGTTAAAGTAGAAATATTAAAAGTTACCGGGGTAAAAAGTTAATTTTAAAGGTTAAAAGGTAAAGGCAAGGTAATTTTCGAAAATTTAATAATAAAATAATAAATAATAATAAAATATTAAATAATAATATTTAATTAAAAATAATATTTTAATAAAAATAATAAAATAATACGAAAAAGGCAGTTTTCTGTAAAAGCTTTAGAAAGACAACTTTAAGTGCAGAATCTCATAATTACCTTCATAAAACACTTAGGGAGTGGTAATAACATGTTAGTGAGGCAAAGATAAATAAAAGATAAAAAGTTAAAGAAAAGATAAAAACCAAAGAAAAAGTCTGTAAAATTTTTACGATAGAAAAATAGACAGAGACTAGTGAACGAACTAGGGCAACTTAGTTAGTACTTGAGTTGCGACTAGGGTTAGGTATAATATGAAAAGTTAAACTGTTTCAGTATAGACTTAATGAACCTATACTTGGGACAAACTAACTATTCATACCGAAATTTACATAAGCTTTAAATACATACGTTAAGCAGAGAAATTAGAGCAGAGTAGAGAAACACATAACAGAGTAACCAGAGTAAAGTAAAGAGATAAGGAGAAAAAGAGTAATATAGATACAGATGAAAAGAGTAATCAGAGAAGAGAAAAGAGATACAGAGAACAGAGTAATTAAAACAGAATAAAGAGATACAGAGAAAAGAGAAACCAGAACAGAGTAAAGAGATATAAAGAGAAGAGTAATATAATAAAGAGATATATATATATATATATATATTAGTTGCTTGATGTAACCCGGAGCTATATATATATTAGTTGCTTAATGCAACCCAGAGCCTCTGTAGGAAAACTAAGTTACCTACAGCCATTTTCTGCTTCCCCAAAGCAGAGCAGAGTATATATATATATTTTCCTGCAGTAAGCAGAGGCTGTCTCAAATGAGCGGCTATTATTATATGCGCATTTATTTAGGAACGGAAAATCGTATCCGGGAAATCGGGATTACTCATGACCGGATAAATGTCGGGATTGCGGGCAGCCAACCGACACATGAGCTCATGGCCTGCGCTAGGGCTAGACATGCATCATTCTTGTTTGCGCATCATTCTCTGTTGCATTCCTTTCTGTGTGTGATCTACTTCTTTATGTTTGTCTGCTTGTATGCTATTTCTGTGTTTTATTTTCTTGTATTCTTTTGTTTGTGTTCTGCTTTCTGTTGTCTCTACTTTCTCTTTCTATCTTTTTCTTCTGTTTACTGCTTCGCTATATTATGTTATTCGTCTACTAATCGACCCCAAATAAATGAACGTAACTAATAACCCCGGCCCTACTAAGAACTCCCCAATTCTTACCCCTTCTCTCTCCCTTTCCCCTTCAGATGGAAGTAAGAGTACCTTACCATAGTTCGCTGATGACCGTTCGCAAGAAAAGGATTCTGCTCTAGATAGTCTTCTGAGTCTAGGGTGAATATCGTTCTCTGTTTATATGTATATACTGTGAGACCAGCCAACGTCTGCACCCCGTTCATATGCGCACTTTAACCTAAATTATGTGTACGAGATTCCTATTGTGTGGCTACTTCATGAGGTACCAGAAAGACGTCCTGTGAAAAAGTCTGATCGTGCAGAGGAGTAGCAGATGATGTTCTATCTTTTGATGACGTTCCACCTGACTTGAGTTGTGAAGACTTAGAACGTACTTTCCCTCGCTTTAGTAGTTTAGAGGGACTAGGTGAGTATAGAATCTAGGCTAGCCTAGGTGCCAGCTTAGAGACCTCTTGAACAGGTCAGGACCTGGAATGTTGTATGTATGTATATGTATATAGTTATTATCTAGCTATATCTAGGGGTGTTCTAACTAAAGGTCTATACTCTAATAAAGGTTGGATAACTGAATGTTGCTAGCTACTCGTGATGTATTTATGTGTGGTTGTTTATAACTGTTTTATTTGTTATTACTTGTGAATTGATTATGAGTGATTCCGTCTACTAATCCAAATATTTTCAAAAAAAAAAAAATACACCTCGGAAATTAACTACGTTTTTAATAACGAATCAGGCTCATATGATAAATAATAGATAATAATTAGAAAGACAAATTGGTAGCGCTCAGTTTTCGGTATGATCTAGACATATTGAAAATTGGGTCGTTACATTTCCTGTCGATTTGGCCGACCTCTTTTGTAAAGAGGTCGGATAGTCTGACCTGAAGATGTCGGTCGCTTTGTCTCCGATCATCCCAGGTCGGATAGCTCGACCCAGGGTATGAACACCATCCCCAATGGTTTTCATATAAATTAAATAATAAAGAATATAATTAAAAATACTAATAAAAATATAAATTAAATAAATATTTTTCGTGCATCTAAGGGTTCATACACTAATTGACACCTATAAAAAAATTAAATTAAATTGAGATAACTGACTTCCTCTAAAATCTAGCATAGGAGTATAGGACATATCAGCATTTCATAGTTGACTATAGAACCAGCTTATTTACTATGGTAATTATATCTTGACAGCTTCAATTGCTGTTCTCACTATTTAAATGACATCGTGGATAAAGAAAAAATATCAACCATGGCATGGTTTATGAAAGCTTTAGCTCATTCACTCATTACGGGATTGGCATCCAATCCAATTAAATTAGTATCAATAAGCAATTCATTATCTTTTAATGAGGAAAGGATAAATCGGTCCCTGATCTTTTTTCCGGAAGACATTTTCGTTCCTGATGATTGGAAAATACAATCATGTCCCTGATCCTTCAAAATTGTGAACAAATCTATCCCCCCGTTAAAGTCATCCCGTTAGCCCCGTCGGAAAATGCTGAGGTGGCTCCTGTGACGCTGACGTGGACGTAACGGGATGACACGTTGGCAAGACCTTTTGAAAATAGGACGTATTAGTCCCCAGCGTCCAAAATGACGCCGTTTCTCCCCCACCCCTCCAAACACAGTTTAATTCCCACATGCAATACCCATAACACCCATGTTTTCTTCTCTGAATTATTGAAAACCTAAGAAGACCAATGATCAAAGTCCCTTCCCTTGTTTCTCCTTCCAAAAATTACACTACGTAGAAGAGCAATCAGCCCATCGTGAAGTTGTTATGGGAGGCCAAGAAAGAGGTTTTCGTTGAGGTCGTACTAGCTGTCTCTGTTAGAAGGTAAGATCGTGATATTTATCTTTTAAGTTTTGGTTATTGTGGTGCGAACAAAGGGTGAAGGCAGTGTGTGTGCATGTTGAGAGTGTGGGAAACAGCGGTGTAATGTAGTGGAAAAACTCTTTTGAAAACGTTGTGGGTAGGATTAGTAGGTGGGATTGTGTTCGGGCAAAAGGGGGTTCGTTCATAATTTTGGTAACTGTTTCTGGACTGACACGTTGTTGATCATTGGTTAATTTCAGATGGTTGATATTTTTGTGGTGCCGGTTTTTCACCATGGAGGTAATTTTATCAGAGAGATTGATGGAGCCCAGGTTTATGAAAATGGGAAGGAAGAGAGGTTCCCTAAGATGGACCTGGACTTTGTGAACTTCGGAGACCTTGTTACGTTGTTCAAGGGTTTGGGATACCAGTCATACAAGGAAGTATACTGGTATGATTCCACAAGTAGCGACATTGAGTTGGGTTTGAACAAGTTAACTGGGGATGCTGGGATAAATGCAATGCGAGATAACATATCGAAGAACCAAAACACTTCTGAGTTCTATATATACTTTGATCACAGAGTAGATGTCCCTGAGGTTGTTGAAGATCCTAGAAGGAATTGTGATGGGGCAGTGAATGTGGATGTGGATGAGATATTAGAGGAACTGAAGACATCCTCTTCATCAGATGACGGGTACGAAAGCACAGAGGATGTGCTGTACAAACCTCCACCAGCTAGAGTGGAGACCTCTAGTACTGAAAGTGACAGTGATGGCGGGGTTGCTGGTTGTAAGAGAAAAAGAAGTACGAAGGTTAGGAAAAAGATAGTAACCCCGAAGAAGCCAGTTGCAAGGAGGCAAGGGTCAAAGGAAAAGTCTAAGGTTGAACAGAAGAGGGTTCAACATAGGAGCAGGGTGAATGTAAAGGGAGAAAATAGTGTAGGGGGTAATGCTGGTGGTCAGGAGGCTGATGGGCCGAATGATCAAGGAGGTGGTGGTGGTAATCCTGGTGTGCAGCCGGATAATGCATGGGTAGGGGAATTCTACATTAGTGAATTGCCATCAAAAATGGAAGAAATCGTATTTGAGTATGAGTTTGAGGAGTTGCATACACCCATTTTATCTGATGGTGAAGGTAGCAGCAGGAGATCTCCTGAGTTTGATGATGACTATGCTCACGATGAGGAGAGATTTGAGTTAGGAACCAGATTTGCTACTGTTGAAAGGTTTAAGGAGGTGGTAAAGGATTCCTTCATTGATGAGGGGAGGGAACTGAAGTGGATAAAGAACGACAAGGAGAGGGTCAGGGTGGGTTGCAAGGATGAGGAGTGTCCATTCCTGGTTCATTTGTCCTATAACAAAACCTTGCAGTGTTATCAATTAAAGACGTATGTGCATGAACATACTTGTGCAAGGGATTTAGGGAGTAATGCCGCTGACAAGCATTGGCTTAGCAAGAAGATTGAAAAGAGGATGGCAACCCAACCCCACATGAACACGAAGGAGGCAACTGACTTCCTAAGAGAGGAGTTTTCATTATGTCCCCACCCTAAAATGGTGTACAGAGCAGTAGTGGAGGCTAGGGAGAAGATCATGGGCAACGAGAGGGACCAATACAAAAGGAGCAGGGACTACTGTGAGCAGATTCTGTCAAGCAATCCAGGTTCGACGGCCAGGTTGGAGCTTATGCCAATTCCAGAATCACCTCCTGTATTCGATAAATTATACATATGCTTGGATGATTATAAGAAAGGGTTCAAGGATGGGTGTAGACCTTTGTTGCACCTAGATGGTTATTTTTTGAAAACCTACTACATGGGTTGGCTTCTAGCAGCAGTTCCGCAAGATGCCAATAATCAGTTCTACATTGTTGCATATAGAGTTGTCAGGGCTGAGACCAAAGCTGCTTGAAAATGGTTCCTGACAAATCTTCAGGAGGACATAGGTGACAGTGCCAGCCTTGGGTGGACCTTCATATCCGACCAGCAGAAGGTTAGCTGTAATTATGATTAATAAACATGTTTGGTTTCACATATTACCAATTTAATTTGATATATCATTCCTTAATATCCTCGTATGGTGCAGGGTTTACTTCTTGCGCTAAAGGAGGTTATGCCACATGCAAACTCCGCAATTGCATGATGCACATGTGGAAGAACTTCATAAATCACTTCAAAGATTTGTACATTAGAGAGGTTGTGTGGGAGTGTGCTAGATGCACTACAGTTGCAGAATTCAAGGAATGAATGGACAAGCTGAAGCAAGTTAACCATGGGGCTTGGGAATATCTCAGCAGGTTTCCACCAGAAACTTGGGTTAAGGCATATTTCTCTCATGCGCCAAAGGTTGATAACCTCACAAATAACATGTGTGAGGTTTTTAATGCGAAGATAGTTAACTACCGTACGAAGCCCATCCTCACCATGTGTGAAGAAATCAGGTGTTACCTGATGAGGAGGATGGTGAATCACAAACGAGTCCTGGACAACCACACTGGAAAGCTAGCACCATTCCAGCAAAAGAGGATGGAGAGGTTAGTCAATCTTAGCACTAAGTGGATGGCTGAATGGGTTGGTGACAACGAAAGGAAAAGGTTTGAGGTAAGCCGCAAAGCAAGCAAGGTGGATGTAGACCTAATTAAGTACACTTGCTCCTGCAACAAATGGTAACTTACTGGTAACCTTTGTACTCTGTAGTCAGAATGATTCATAAATTGTTGTGTTATTTTACACATTTTAAAACGGTTTCCCCTATTACCTCAGGCATGCCTTGCATACATGCACTTGCTGCCATTAGAAAGAGACGTGACATGTCACAAGACTATGTGCACCCTTGGCTGTGTATGGAGTCCATCAGGAGGACTTATGCACACTGCATTCAACCAGTGCTAAGCTCAGAGTTCTGGGCCAGAACTGAATTCTCACAGCCAGACCCACCCATCATCAAAAGAGGGATTGGGCGGCCAAAGGTTCATAATCGGCATAAAGACCCTGCAAAGCCACTGATGCAAGGGGGTAAATTGAAGAAGTCATTCTCTCTGTCTTGCAGCAAGTGTGATGAGAAGGGCCATAATTACAAAACTTGCGAGAGAGCACTATTGAACCCGAATTGGAAGCCGAAGACCAAAAGGCCTAAGAAGAAGGGAGAGAGCACATCCCAAGTACTTGTGTGTCTTCCTTTGTCACAGTCTGCTCTACCACCAGAGGTAATATCACTTTCCTACTAATAGTATCCTTGCATATAAGATCCAGCCATTATTGTGTCCCATGTGCAAGTAGTTCAGGTTTTAAAGTGTCTTAGTACTAAAAACCTCAGGGATTTTTATGTTTTAGTACCTCAATCTTCAAGGATTTATATGTATTAGTATATCATTCCTGAGGGACTAATATGTCTTTATATTAAATTGTCCACTGATTTGACCATTATGTCTAGGATGCTTCAAACAGCCAATCAGGCAGCTCAACACCCCAGCAGCAACAACCTACTGTAACTGTTCAATTGTTTGTCATTATAAGCTGCTTAATATATGTATTGAGTACTTATTGCCTGATTATGCTGGCGTGTTTTATGGCAGGTTCCGAGCGGAGCTGGTCCAAGTGCGACGAATGTAAAAACTGTTCCAAGAAGAGTTACAAGATCAACAATTGTATTAGGACCACCTAGCCCAACGGTCACAAGTGGCAGGCCACCTGCCCCAACTTTAAACCAGCCCTTTAGGCCCCCAGCAAATGCTCCATCGATGGTCACCGGCACAGCTCGACCTAAAACAGAAGATTTTCAGGCCACCTGCTCCACTTGGTCAAGGGCGACCACCATCTAGCACACAGCACCAAACACCAGTTCCCCAAGCCTCCCCAGGACCAAGCCTATCTAGCACGCAAGCAGCTGCACAGCCTCAGCAGGCTCCACTACCATCTAAACCAACTGTGTCAGTGTCTAAGGACTCCAAAGAATGAAGCAAGTCAACTATTATCTTATTTTGTGACAAATGTGTCCTACTGTAAACCTTTATAGCAAATTTCAGATATAACTATCCTTTTTTTGTATTAGCCAGTTTTTTGGTTACCCGTTTTTTGTTAAGTAAAAACTTGTCAATGGTAGCATGCCATACATGTGCAGACATTACTAGCCAACTAGTTGTCTTTCTTTTTTGGGTTGTCAACTACAATGAACAATGTTTAGGGTCAAAGGTTTAATGCCAGTTATTCAATGTTTGATTATCTGTTATTCTGGCAGCTTTTATTTTCAGTTGTACATTGCAATATACAGGCTAAAAACTCATACATTTCTAGAAAGAACATGTTCAAATTTTTTCAGGCGACAACTAACCACATTTATCATATTAAACCATCAATCAGTTCTTACAACTTAAAATAGCAGCAATCAGGACAATTAAAATCACATATATACACCATCTTATTGGATTTTTTTTCCACTCTAAAGCTTCTATCCTCTTCTCTATACAATTGATCTTGTTTTCCATGTCATGGTTCCATTGATGCTCTTCAACATCACCAAATTCCTTCTCTCCCTGGAACCCTGAATCACTCAACTCAAGGCTTCCAACGTGCTCATCCAACCACAAAAAAAAACTTGCAATGGGGTTGTCTCACCTGCACAAAATCAGTCCACAGATATCACCATGAAAACCTGGTTTCCAGACCCTAAGACTAACAGATTCCAACATAGTTATACATACCTTATAAAAAACGGACAGTTGAAAAATAATCTGTTAGGGTTGCTGCTCGTCTTCGACATGAACAGGATGGCGTGTTCTCCACAAAAGCACTTCGGTGACACCCCATCTTTGCCATCCTTTCCCATAGGACCAGAACCTTCAGCGAATTTCTCTTCTCTTCCTACACCTCCACTTCTTCTCGAGCAAGATGATACCCCATCCGATGCCATGCTCCCATTCTTCGTTCTCCAGCTTCACCCTTTCTGTGCAATCGAGGGAATAAGGATCAAGAATTTGAAAGATTGGGGTGGGGGAGAAATGGCGTCGTTTTGGACGTTGGGGACTAATACGTCCTATTTTCAGAAGTTCTTGCCAATATGTCATCCCGTTACGTCCACGTCAGCTCCACGAGAGCCACCTCAGCATTTTCCGACGGGGCTAACGGGCTGACTTTAACGGGGGGATAGATTTGTCCAAAATTTTGAAGGGTCAGGGACATGATTGTATTTTTCAATCATCGGGGACGAAAATGTCTTCCGAAAAAAGGTCAGGGACCAACTTGTCCTTTTCTCTTTTTTAATTAGCAGAGAGTTCAATACTCAAACAGGATGGGAATTTTGGGTAGATGAAAAATCCCTAATCCTTACAACTCTAACATGTTCGGTTGCTCAGATCCTGAACGGGAGAAGTAGAGAGTGTCTGGGGTTAGTGAGTCACTGGCAGCTGGACCTGGACGAATTCCAAGGATAAGATTTCTCCGAGCTGTCGTAGCAAGAGGTGGGGGGGCTACCTGCAAGGACTCCAACGCTCAAGTTAGGATCCGTACGAAAGTGGCATTTAAGGTTAGGGTAGGTGACGTACCTCTGGAGAACGGTAGGGCCTCCCCTTATATATTCTCTGCATGAGTGGGTCCCATATGAGCAGGCCCTCTTTCTTAGAAGCTTCCTTCCAACTGTTCAGGTGCTGTGACCAGAAGGGAAAAAGGGGGTTTTGTGGGTTGGAGGACCCGTTGGGTCGGTAACTCAGTACCAGCGCCAGACTTGCCAATGGGCTGGGCCAGAACAGTGCCCCCAACGTGCTGATCACGAGGCTGAGCGATTATTGGCGCGTTTGTGCTACTCGCTTTTTTCCTAGTTGATTTCTCCTTAAGTCGGGTATCCGTCGGTGAAGACCGCGACCCCGTGCGCGTGCGTTGCCCCCATTCGCAACTGGGTGCGTCGCTTCGAACTTCGCACTGAACATTTAATGCTCGTTATAATTGATTTGAAAATCCAAGGGAAAGGACTATTATGACCCTGTCTTTTCGCGCTTCCTCTTTGACGGTTATCATTCTGCCTCCCACAAAACTCCCTTCCTTCTTCATTTCATTCATTTTCGCCTTTTTTGCTGCTTCTACTTACTGCTTTTGTTTTCTGAATTGCTCTTGGCTAGGGAATTCTGTGCGCTCTCCTTCATTTGCTTCTTTTCCTACCTCTTGCGTACTTCCCTGGTAAGTGCTTTGCGCTCCTTTCGCTATTTCATTATTTTGCTGTATAATTGTTGCTTTCGTTATTTCTGTTGATCAATGCATGCCACTTTTCTTTTTCAGTTTGGTTCATGTTTACTTGAATCGATGTAGCCCACGTTAGATAGTTGCTAGAGGGTACCATTTAGGTATCTGTTTCTTGAATATAGTCTCTAGATATTAGCGTAAGTAGCATGGATTAGCAGTGTGCTTAGTTATAGATCCTTTTTTGTTTATCCTCTGAGCTTGCGATCTCCCGAGTTGACTTGAGTGGTGCCCCTACTGTAGGTATGGCTCGACCACCAATGGAGCCGAATGTCATCGATTTTTACGCGTGGGTTACTTCGGACGTAAAGGACACGCCGTCTCGGGTAATCAAAGAGGAACTTCAGACTCTTCGAGATTCCAGTTCCTTGTGCGGGGGAGGTCCCGAGGAGGCGAACTACCAGGTCAACGTTTCTAGTGATTACAAAAGGGTATGCTATAAAAATATGGCCTCTCCTAGGGTGGTCGACTGGTTATGGGTGTACAAGCCTATGTTCATCACGTTTGAACCTCGGCTTCCCTTTTCTCCTTTTATCATTTCGCTATTAAATCGTTGTGACGTTGTCCCATCATAGCTCCATCTCAACAGCTTTGCCGCCATTCGGTGTTTTGAATTGGTGTGTGAATATCTGGAGCTTTCGGCCTTCGTGAATGTGTTTCTCTATCTCTTTCTATTGACAAACCCCTCTCGAGAGGGAAAAACAAAGAATGGGTACATGTCTTTCCGGGCCGTCCAGGGTCATAGGATCTTTAGTCTCTTTAAGGACTCTTTTCATGGCTTTAAGAGTACCTTTTTTAAAGTAAAGCCCGCCCTGGGTCACCCCTTCTGGATTTCCCTGGAGGGGGAAAGACGGATTCCAACCTACTAGGGTTTTGGGGCCGATTCGGACCTACGAGGGGTTAGGTGAGGAGAACCGCTGGATAGCCGACATACTGTTGGCGATCTTCGGCCCCAAAAATCTAAACCCTCATCTACTGATGGGGGACCGGGAGATTGGTCGGCCCTACGTAGGTAAATCATTATTTTTATCCTTCTTTGCTTGCTTTCCTTGATTCCTATGCTTCCAGGGTTTTCGACACCCTATTTATTGACTTCGTTACATGTGTTTATTTGCGCAATTTCCATGGCTGCCGGGAAAACTACTACGGCCCCATTTTCTGAGTGGAAGTGATGACGACGACTCTTCGGCGACTCATTCGGAGGTCCTAGGTCCCGATGTCATTGGTGAGGGGAGTGGTCGGGCTGCTACAGAGGGCCAAGGTGATTCCCAGCCTTCCGGGGATGCCTAACCCGAGCACCCTCTGGAGGACGTGGCTTTGGAGGAGCCGATTGAAGAGTGAAAAGTTGGTCCTGAGGCTGACTCCAACTTGGTCATTGTGCCCAACCCAAAGAAGTGAAAAGGTTTGCGGTGAAAAGGTTTGCGGGGAAGACTCTAACAGTGATAGAGAGGAACTTTGACGCTGACCATTTTATTGATTCTCAGCTTCTCCCTGGGACTGAGGGATTCTTTTAAGAGGAGGACCTTGCTGCTCGGGCGAGGTGCCTCCTCCGAGCCGCAGCCGTTGCGCGGAAGGTGGAGCCTCTTTTGGCTCAGTGCCAGGCTTTGGAGGAGAAACTTCGTGCCTCTCAGAAAGACATTACTGAGTTGAAAACCCAACTTGCCGAGAAAGAGAAAAGGGTGGAGGAGGACCTGCCGAGATCAATAGGTTTGGTGGAGCGTGACCTCTCCGTCTCCAAAGAATTGAACACTACCTAGGGTCAAGCCGTTTCTGCTGGGGCCAAGGTTAAAGAGTTGGAGAAAAAATTAAAAGAGTTGGAGGAAAAGCACAGTGAGGTCGAGAGGTCGGCCCAGGCCGCATAGCAGGAGGTCGCTTCCTTGAAGAAGAAAAATAAAGACATTGTGAGGGAATCCAAGAAGGTTATTAAGGCTACCGAGGACGGGATCAAGGCCCAGATTGCCGTCTTGGCTCCCGATCTCGATACCTCCCTGGTTGAGGCCTTCAAGATGGTTCAGGATGGCAAGATTGTAGACATTCCCAAGAAATCGGGGACCCCTCAGTAATTTTCGTCTTAGTTTATTTAACTTTTCCTTTTGTAATTTGTTGTTTTAACTTGTTGGGCCGATGTGATGCTCTTGTTTTGTAGTACTTTTTAACTTGTTGGGCCGATGTGATGCCCTTGTTCTATGGTACTTATCGTGACTTGCTTTATATTGTTCTCGTGCCGACTAGTTACCTTTGAAAAATATTTGTGGCTTTCTTATTTTCGAGCTTTATCGTTTAGCTAGTAGGCTGCATATATTACCTTTGTGGCATTCTTTTGTGTTGACTAAGGTTCTCGGGGTGATCAGTCCCAGTTAGTCGTGGAAGGAAAAATAAAGATAAAACATGTAACTTTAAAATCAATAAAATTACACAATGCAAGTGTTCATGGTATTTATAATGAGACGAGATAACAAGGTAAAATGACAAAGCAACGAACAGTAGTGAACGAAATATTTATAATAAAATGAAACAAGATAACAAAGTGATGAGCGAAATAAAAGAAACCGTCAAACAGGGTCGTCGTTTAAGGGTAGAATCTTTTCAAGTTTGCTGTGTTCCATGTTCTTGGCACCTCGCTGTCCAAACGCTCTAACTTGAAGGCCCCCTTACTGAGTACTTCTCTTACTTTGTATGGTCCTTCCGAATTAGCCACTAGTTTGCCTTCTCCCAGAGTAGGTAACCTGATGTCGTTTCGCCGCAGGACCAGGTCGTCTAGTTCGAAGCTCCTTTTTGGCACTTTGACATTGTACCTTAAAGCTACCCTTTGCTTTAACGCAGTTTCTGTCAAATGGGTCATCTCCCTGGTTTCGTCGATCATGTCCTTCTCCGCTGCCTTGTCAACGCCCCCAAGAAGCATCCTTGGGATTGGTTCCCCAATTTCTACAGGGATTACCGCGTCGAACCCGTAGGTAAGCTAGAAAGGCATTTTCCCGGTAGAGGATTGCAGCGTCATCCTATATGACCAAAGGATCGAGGCCAACTCGCCTACCCACGAGCCCTTTTTCTGGTCTAGTCGTTTCCTTAGGCCTTGAAGGATGATCTTGTTTGCCGCTTCTACCTGGCCATTACTCTGTGGGTGCTCAACTAAGGAGAACTTCTGTTTGATCCCTAATCCTGAGAGGAACGCGCCGAACTTCTTATCCGTGAACTGTGTCCCGTTATCCGAGATAACGACCTCAGGGATTCCAAACCTGGAGACCACTTACCTCCACATGAACTTTTGACAGTTTGCCGATGATATGCTAGCCAATGTCTCTGTCTCAATCCACTTGGCATAGTAATCAACGGCCACGATTAGATACTTTACCTGACCGGGACCTACCGGGAACAGACCTAGGAGGTCAACTCCCCACTGAGAAAACGGTCAGCAGGCCATCATTGAGCTTAACTCCACCACTGGGGACTTGTAAAATTTGGCATTCTCTTAGCATCTTCTACACTTCCTCACGAACTCTTGGGCATCCGACATCATGGAAGGCCAATAGTATCCAGCTCTAACAAGCTTCCTGGCCAACGCCTTTCCCCCAATATGGTGGCCACAGCATCCTTCGTGGACTTCTCCCAAGACGTAGTCCATTTGGTCGGGGCGCAAGCACTTCAGCAAGGGTTGATTAAGCCCTTGTTTTTACAGTTGGCCCTGTATCACTAAATACTTGGTTGCCTCCCGTCTTACCGTTCTAGCAGCCCTCTCGTCCTCAGGGAGCTCGCCGTCCTCCAAAAAACGGAGGATTGGATCTATCCATGAGGGAGGGCTTGACGCTTGTGTTATGTAGAGAGTTATCGATGGCTCTTTGACCAGTCCTTGAATCAAAGATCGGTTTTTCGTGCCTAGCTTTGTGCTTTCCAGCTTTGATAGAAGGTCAACTCTTGCATTTCTTTCTCTGGGTACATGTTGAATCGTGACCTCTTCGAAACCTTCAAATAACTTTTTCACCATTCAAGTACTTCTGGAGTAAGGAGTCCCCAGCTTGATATGACCCGTTGACCTGGGAGTTTACGACTTGGGAGTCACTGTTGACCTCGACTCGTGATGCTCCGACTTCTTTGGCTAGGAGCAAAACCCCTATCAAGGCTTCATATTCCGTTTGGTTGTTGGAGACCGGGAAGTCAAACTTGAATGATTGCTCATAAGTCACCCAGCCGAGCTTTAGATGATTATCCCTGCCCCTCCGAAGGCTTGGTTAGAGGATCCGTCAACACGGAGCTTCCACCGCGTGCTCGTGTTTTCGGGAGCGTCACCAACTACCTCGACCAGGAAGTCTGCCATTGCCTGGGCCTTGATCACGTGCGTGGGTTCGTAGTGTAAGTCGTATTTTGAGATAGCTCAACTGCCCATGTCGTCATGCGGCCTGCCAAGTCGGGTTTTTGTAACACTTGGCGAATGGCTTGATCGGTTCTAAGTGTGATCGGGTGTCCTTGAAAGTATTGCCTTAACCTCCGGGACGAGGTTAGTAAAGCATAGGCCAGTTTCTCAAACTTGGTATATCTTAGCTCCGCTCCTTGGAGCGCTTTGCTGATGAAGTACACCGGCTGTTGAATCTTATCCTCTTCCCGGATGAGGACTGCTGCCAAAACTTGGTCCGTTACTGCCAGGTACAAGAACAATGTCTCCGCTTCTTTTGGCTTGCCGAGGACAGGGGAGTCGATAGTATCCTTTTGAAATGACTAAATGCCTCCTCGCAGGCCGAGGTCCATTCAAAATCTATTCCTTTTTCATCAGATTGAAGAAAGGGAGGGCCTTTGCCGCTGAGGCACCGAGGAAATGGGACAGGGTGACAACCCTCCCAGCTAGCCTTTGCACATCCTTGACATTTTTGGGCTCATCATTTGTAAGATGGCTTCACACTTGTCCAAGTTAGCCTTTACTCCCCTCTACGTTATCATAAAGCCAAGAAACTTCCCGGTCTCCATGGAGAAAGTGCACTTGAAGGGGTTGAGTCTCATGTTATGCTTACGGAGAGACTCGAAGACGGCCTTTAGGTCTCCGACCAGGTCACTTGGCTCGCTAGTTTTTACCAGCATGTCATCGACATAAACCTCAACCGACCTACTGAGAAGGTTGCTAAAAACCTTATTCATCAGCCTCTGATAGGTTGCTCCGGTGTTTTTTAGTCCAAATGGCATTACTTTGTAATAGTAAGTACCAGTGTGCGTTATAAACGCCGTCTTCTCCTCATCAGGTCGGTGCATGGGTATTTGGTTATACTCAGAGTATGTGTCCATGAAGCTTAAGAACCAGTATCGCGCTGCTGCATCAACCAAGGCATCAATGTTTGGAAGGGGGGAAGAGTCTTTTGGACACGCTTTGTTGAGATCCGAGTAATCGACGCACATCCTCCACTTCATGTCGGCTTTCTTGATGAACCTGACGTCTAAGAGGCTGGCCGTTTGCTTGGTTACCTTGTTAGCCCTTTCCTGTGACATTTTCCTCTTTCGCTATGCTTCGGGCTTAGCATCTAGTTTTACGGCGAGCCAGTGAGACATAAATTTGGGGTCCACCCCTGGCATGTCGGCGGGAGTCCAAGCGAAAAGGTCGCCGTTTGCTCTGATAGCTTCCATGAGAGATCCTTTTAGGTTGTCGGGGAGGTTTCTGTTCACGAACGTGAATTTTTCCTTCGTGTTCCTAACTCGAAACTTCTTTAAGTCCCCCTGGGGATCTGGCCTTGGTCTGTCATCTATTCTTGCATCGAGATCGGCTAGGAACACCCCAGATGCCTCCTTTGACTTCTTCCTCGGGGAAAGACTGACGTTGTCGCATGCGACGTCCGTTTCTAGGTCTCTTCTGATGGAACCGACAGTTCCGGCATCCGTGACAAACTTCATGGCCAAAAACTTGGTGTATATTACAGCCAAGAACACATTGATTGTCTTCCTTTCCAGGATGACGTTGTAGGCTGTGGAGTCTCTCAAGACAACGAATTCTGCCATTACCGACCTCTTTCCTTCACCTGACCCTATACAGACCGAAAGGGTAATTACCCCGTCGGGTTTTTTGTAGTTGTCCCCGAGGCCTATGACCCCGTGTTGATGGGTTTTGAGGTCGATTTCTTTGAGTCCCAAGGCATCGAACACGTTTCTAAACATGATATTTGAGTTAGCGCCAGGTCAATGAGAATTTGCTTGACTAGGCCCGTCCCGATTCTTGCCGTGATCACCATGGGTGGGTTTTTCGGAAGCTTGCGAAGCCATTGACCCTCCGGGCCGAAGGATATCCTCGGGGGCACCTCGGATTGGTTCCCTGATGACACGGCTAAGACTTTGGCGTCCTTTTTTGTTGCCGACTTAGACTTGGGGGGTGCGTCTCGTCTAATCATGACGTTGACAACTACCGTAGGGGCGTTGTCACTGTTCTCAGCTGGCGTTTGCTTTGGTTTCACAATCTGGCTGCGATCTTCCTCGGATCGTTCACGTTCCCTCCTTCTCAGCTCCCTTCTGAATTGGAAAAACTCCGTCAACTTCCCCTCGCAAATGGCTTGCTCCAAGGCATCCTTTAAGTCAAAGTAGTCTTGCGTCTTGGGGCCATAAGCTTTGTGGTAGTCGCAGTACAAGCTCTTGTTCCCGCCTATCCTGTCTTTTTGTTGCCGGGGATTCGACGGGATCCCCTTGTCCGTAATTTACTGGTACACCACCACAGTAGGGATCGTGAGGGGGTGTAGTTTGTGAATTTCCCCACCCGAGGGAATGGCTTAAACTGTTTTGATGGTGCCCCTTCCTTGGGGGCCTCTTCGGTCTTTCAGCGTACTCGGGGTGACGAGTAGGTGGGTTGGTCGGCTGCTGTTTGTTGGCTACCACAACCTGGATAACCTCCTCATCGTTAATGTACTCTCTTGCCACGTTCTGGATCTCCTGCATGGTCCAGACGGGTTTAGTGGTGAGGTGTTTCCTGAAGTCTTCATTCAGCAACCCATTCGTCAAACACAGGCTGGCTATTGAGTCGGTCAAGCCATCGATTTCCAGGCATTCGTCATTGAACCTATCCAGAAATTTCCGGGTCGGTTCCCCGTTTCTCTGGGTGATGCCTAGAAGGTTGATCGGGTCTTTGGCCTTGGCGATGCGCATGGTAAACTGTGCCAGGAAACTGCGACTTATATCTGAGAAGGTCGTAATGGACCCCTGCGGAAGTGCATTGAACCACCGGATCGCAGGGCCTGCTAACGTTACCGGGAAAGTTCGGCACCTCACTGCGTCGCCGACACCTTCCAGGTTCATCCTGGCCTCAAAAGCCATCAGGTGTTCTTGGGGGTCTTGGTTGCCATCGTAGCTCATCTCCGTCAGCTTGTCAAAATGTTTTGGTAGCCGAACTTTGAGGATGGAGGAGTTGAAAGGGGTAGCTCCCATGATGATGGTTCTCGTTGTCTTCTCGGTCTCTCTGGGTAGGTCTCTCCGTGCCTTTCCGACCTGTCCTGGGTCATCTGGGAGCGGGCATTTGTTCGATGTCTGCTATCTCTTCGAGGGCTTCTTCCCTGAGCCCCCGACCTCGTTGGAAGAGATCGGGTGCGGGAGAGACTTGGGCTAGGATGGTAATGGTCTTTTGATGCTAACTCTCTTTCAAGGTTTTGTACCCGGTGGAGTAGCTCTTGCATGATTCTGGCATTATCGTCACCCGTGCCTCCAAACGGGCGTCTCTCGTGAGAGCTGGAGGGTGGGTCATCTTTGCGAGAACGTGTTCTCGTATGCTCGCAAGAGGATGCCACGGAGGCTAACCTACTCATCAAGCTCCTCTTCATGTGCTTCTCCTCCTCGTGCTCGTCCATCGGGCCCAACAGGAAATCCATACACGCCAACTCCCCACGGATGGCGCCAATGTTCGGTTGCTCGTGTCCTGAACGGGTCGGAAGTAGGGAGTGTCTGGGGTTAGTGAGTCGCTGGCAGCTAAACCTGGATGGATTCCAAGGATGAAATTCCTCCGAGCTGTCGTAGCAAGAGGCAGGGGGGCACCTGCAAGGACTCCAATGCTCAAGTTAGGGTCCGTACAAAAGCGGCATTTAGGGATAGGATAGGTGACATACCTCTGGGGAGGGGTAGGGCACTCCCCTTATATATTCTCTGCTCGAGTGGGTCTCACATAAGCAGGCCCTCAGTACCCGCGGAAATAGGGGTTTTGCGGGTTGAAGGACCCGTCGAGTCGGTGACTCAGTACCCGCGCCCGACTTGCCAATAGGCTGGGCCGGAACACAACATAACGCTCGCAATGGGTAGGATAGAATATGATAGGATTTAAATTCTACCCTAATTCTATTTGCAAGTTGAAAAATTTTTTAACACTTAACCCTATCTTATATGCAGATACTTGCATCCTAATATTTTCAACCCTACTCTACTCAACCTTACTTGCAATAAAATTAAAATTTTTCAATCAAATATAAAATTGAATCATTCTATATTTCATATATATTAATAAAATAAATAAAAAATTAAGTTCAAACTAAAATTAAAAACAATAAAATCTTAAAGAAATTCAATATAAAATTATAAATAACATGATCGTCAAGTTCTTAATAAAATTAAAATAATATAAACAAAAATAAATGTCTTGTCACTTTTTTTCTAACTCCAAGTTCTTAATAAAATTAAAATAATATAAACAAAAATAAATGTCTTGTCACTCTTTTTCTAACTCCAAGTTCTTGCAACACTATATAACAAACGTACTAAATTATTAATTTAAATGATTAGCTTAGTAATTATTATGAGCTTTTATAAGGAGGTTGTGGATTCAAAACTCACTTCCTTCACTGTATATATAATTTTTAAATATATTATATAATATATTAGATGTGCGGATAAAGTAGGATAGGATACCTTGAATTTGCATTAGACCCTACCCGCAAGCAAACCCTAGCCGCACTCATTCTACCTACAGTGGGTCAAGTAGACAACTCTACCAAATCGAGTTGGATAGAGTTGGATACCTACAAATAAAATTCATATTACTAGTCCTACTCCAATACTGAAATAAATATAATTCAAATATACTAATGCCTTGAAATAAAACTTTCAGTAGCCATTGTTAATCTTCAAAAGAAACAATATAGTCCTTCAAGGTTCTCTAAGGATCCTTCTGATTTAAATTGTAATGCTAAAGTATAAAATAGTGTTAAATATGATTTTGGTCTCTAAGGTACAGGGCGAAAATTTTTTTCATCCCCAAACTTTTTTTGAATACAAAATCGTCCCTAAGGTTTAAAACTAAGTTTTAAAATTGTCCTTTTTACTTAAATATTAAAATTTTAGACCAAATTACCCATAATAAAAAAATTATAAAAAAAAGAGTGTTTATGCTCATGCGAAGGAGAAAGAGAAGAAGAAGAAGAAGCTGTCCACGATCCACCTCTGTCTCCGCTTTCGCCACCACCTCCGTACGATTTTTGGTCCCTAAAGTAAGGACGATTTTAAAACCAAGTTAAACCTTAGGAGCAACTTTGTATACAAAAAACGGTTTGGAATGAAAGAAATTTTCGACCTATATCTTAGGAACCAAAATTGTACTTAGCCCTATAAAATAGGTTTAAAGATGAGAACAAAGCAACGCATATTTAGTTGTCAATTCATCATTCCACATTGAAAGACTTTTGGTAGTTAAACATGGGAAGCTTTGTGGACATGCCATAGTTAGAGTTAATATTCAATTTAACCCACTAAATTTAAGGTCGGATTTAAATTGACCCTTAAAATTACAATTGATTCAATTGGGCCCCAAAATTTATAAAGTAACTCATGCTAGTCCCTGAACTGATTTCCGTAAACAGCGTGTTAATTTTACACATTAACTTGTCAATATTTGGATTCTTCATCTAGATTTCATATGGCTAAGACGTATTAGACTTCCTAGAAGCTTGATTGACTCCCCAACATTTTCATAAAAATAACAATAATAAGTTCAATTTAAAAATTTTACGGATATAGGAGCAATAATCAAGCTTTTGGAACTAATAAATCTTGATCACATGGAAGTTAGGCAAAGAATCCAAATCGCAACAAGTTAATGTATCAAATCAACACATTGTTAACGGAGACTAGCTCAAGAATTAATGTGAGTTACGATTGTAAATTTCGGAATCCAATTCTATTAAAATTTTAAGGGTCAAATTGAATCCGACTTCGCATATCAGAAGCCAATAACTTGCCATAGTTACATAATCATAATCACATATTAAAATACAAACCCCCACTACTACCTCATTCACATAACAAAAGACATACCAGACCCACCCGACATCCATCAAGATTCCAGAGCAATTATATGTATTATGTAACAAACCCATAACTGGGGAGATAATCCAAAAATGAAAAACTTATAGTTGCAGAGCCTTACACCAAACCAAGAAACCATATACCAGCCACCCCACATTTTCAGTAACCACTCGCCAAGCCCGATGCGCTCTCTGTTCTCCTTTTGGCATAGCCATCAAGAGAACAAGGAGGACTATACTTTGAGACCGCTATACCAACCCCTGGAGTCTATTGACAACCTGGAACACACTTGTAAAGACTGAACTAGAAGAATGACAAACACACACCAGATCCCACACATCAATAACTCAGACGATCATCTCTCAACAGTACCAAATTGAAGATTCAACTGTAGTGATCATCAAAAAATCTCCTCCACCAAACAACAGCAGCAAAGTGCTGCCAAGCTGCATGCAAATGTGAAGTTAAACCCAGATGATGAAAAGGAAAAATGTAACAAGAAATATAAGAGTGAAACTAAAAGGATTTAAGTTTAAGATAAATTTTTTGGCTAAAGAAAAGGTAATCTCTTGAGCTGAAATAAGATAATTCCAAAGCTTAAAACCAGTTGATTATCCAAGTAGTCATATCAAATCTTGGGTTCAGGTTAACATATTTTTAACAAACATTAAATCATGAATGCATTATAGCAACTTAAACAGAATGAGATGCAACAAAGGCATGAATACTTGTCACCAATGTAAGCTAAATGCTTTATCAAATTTTGACATTTGATTTATCTTAATCTAAAGTTCAAGAATGCCGAATTTGTATCATAAGAAATTAACAAGAAAGGTAATTCGGGAAGTTGACTTCAATTAAGGAACAAAAACTTGACTAGGTTAACAAAAATATTTTTACCAAAAAAATTGAAAATATAAATGATGGGGCCCATTTGTTGAAGGATCATATTCAGCTTATATTATTCATCATTTTCCTTCCAGAAATCCAAGAATTGTTCGTTTATCTAATTATAATTATATCCATTATATTCTTTTATGAAATTTTACAAGACCAAAGAAATATAACATGTGGGACCCTAACATATTATTCCTTGTTGATGTGATGTGAGATGTATTTAGGGATTCCACAGAGAAAAGCAGTATTGGTGCCAATAGCTCTGCTATAGCGTTAGATCTTTATGATGATGCAGAAGTTAACCTTTTTTTCTCTGTGGAGGTCATCATTCAGAACATATTGCTTACTTTGGAGAAGTGGTTTTTGTTTGTGCTCACCAAATCGCTAACTCTCCTTTACTGTTGAACAAGATGTGAAACTTATACCATGTGATACTCGTATCCCGTCCCATTAGGTTGATTCAGTTTTCAAAGAGAAGTGAATACAAACAACAAATTCTTATTTGTCTCACTATTCTGAACTCTGGTTACCAGAGTGACCACATGGTGCACCACTGTCTTACCTTGAGTCACATCAATGGTTAGAAATTCAGAAATGTCCCCTTTAAAATGGAACCTTAGATACCCATTCAGGGGTTATCTCTTGACAGTGTTTAATTAGGCTACATTTTAATAGGCTGTGATTTTGCTAACTTACAAAATTTGTGTTTCCTTTTAGCAACTCAATTCTCTAGATGCGATATCTATACCAACACTTACAGTATGAAACTATGAATGCATTTAAATGAAGTTTTGTTCGAATGTGAACCGTACTTATTCACTGCAAATGTTATCATGAATTGGAAGTTTTATAGGCTGATTTCAATTAAAGGATCTCTTCTCTTAGCCCTTCTAGAAGCAAATTATCGCCTATCAACTTTAGGGTTGTTTCATAAGAGTTATCAGATTGTTGCATTCAAACCTTCCATAACAATAATTAAAGATACTACACTCTACATTTTCTGCCTGGTGAGCTCACACTTCACAGTACCTTTATCCATGACAACCCTCTTCCAACTGAAGGTACTCAGTTTATTTCTCACACCATTGCAGGCAACCTGGCTTGGTTGGCTCTGACCCATAGTTGTGCATTCCTCTTAATCATAATTTGGGGCTCAATTATGTTATGATTCATTATTGGGTGGCGAATACTGTTTTAGGCAAGATGGGCACTTATCTTATGGTCTAGTGGCAAACTATTTTGTATGACTGCACACGGGCCAGCAAGTAATTTCTGGACATTACTAGCTATTTTGTTACCTGCTCTACTTCTTGTTAACCATGCCCATGATAAAAGGCATTTTCATTTGAGACTTTACACAATAATAGCAAAAATTGAGGTTCAGATCTATGCACTGTTTCTGGTGCAAGATTCCTGAGAATTTTGGAAAGAAAGTAATGCCTGACCAGTGATCAAATTGCAATCATTTTCCCCTACCTCTACTTCAACTCGTTGAGTAGAAAATAACTGAAGAAAGTAGAAAGGCATCATCAAGACCAAAAAAAAGTGATCCAATAAAAATAGTCAGTTCCTATTAAGGTAGAAAGGGTTTCTACTTGTTCCATAATATAGGAGCAGAAGGGTTATCTATCTCGTCATATTTTAGTGTTTAAGAATTACTTTAAGTTGCACACTTAGAGTGTGTTTATTAGTTGAGCTTTCAGAAAGGAAAGGAAGGGAGAGGAGGGAAGGGAGGGGTTTGGGGACAGCATTAAAATAGCGTTTGTTTTGAGGTACTGAGACGGAGACTGAGACTCAGTATTATATTTGTTGGTCCAGAGACTAGTACTAAAATTTCAATCTTTGTCCCCAAAATTTCAGTATTTCAGTACCTCCAAAAAGTGGACGCAGGGGACTAAAATTTTTAGAGACGGAGACTGGAACTTTAATAACATTTTATACCTAACATACCCCGATTTCAATTAATTAATTCCAACTTTGCCCTTTGTGCAAATTAAATTAGAGCTTCATTCTTATTTCAGTCCCTGTCTCCCACTTTACACCAAACACTATTGAGACTTATTTCAGTTTCTATCTCTCAGTCTCAGTCTCTCAATCTCTGCCTCCCTTCCAAATGCTACCTAAGAGACTCGTAATTAGATAGAAGCAGAAGAAAAGGATGTTTAATTTTATGGGTTCTACCATGTCACGATAGATGAGTGGAGCAACGATCCTTGGGAAGGTCATTGCTTATATGGAAATCATCATGCAAATATTTGATTTATAGAAACTTGTCCACTTTCTTCCTTAGTTTTGTGTCATAAATAAACAAGGGCGACATTTTGGCTAAGAATTTTATATGAACTTTAACGTCCAAAGCATGTCATTTCTGCTTTGGACATGAAAGATTACGAACAAGTTTGCAATAAGCATGGTGCATCATCAGTTCATCACATTGTGCACTAGATCAATCAACCGGAAAATTTAATATTAGTTTAGGATTATTAGTAAAGCATTCTAATAAAAAATTGTTTAGTTTTAAACATCTCACTTTGGCTCCTGTTTCTCTTTCCCCCAAAAAAATGTGCAAGTGCAACTAATCCCGATGTGTCAGTGCAAATTGTGCCCCAAATGTGTTAACATTTCTCAGTACTTGTCATCAATCATCCAATGCTTGTTTGGAATCATGAACTACTTAAATGTTTCCAAAGAAAAAGAAAAAGAAATTGAATCAACAGGTAGAGGGGAGGGGGATGAATAAGCCATTGGATTTCAGCAATCAGACACAACCCATGCAATTCAAGTTTCAGATAACACGCCTAAGATAAAGATCAACTATGAACATCCACCAAAGAATCAATCACTTATCAGTTATCACCAACGGTCATCTCATCTGGAAAAAAACACCTAAGCACCATTTCTATAATAATTCAATTATTCAATAGCAAGTAGAATATCAATATCGCTCCTCGGCGAGTGAATAACTGGCATTGTTGTTCCAATATAGACCCTCCCTCATTATGAAAAATTGAAACACCCTTGGATAGCTGGATCAATGTATCTGGATACAAATACAACTATACAAGTACAAATAAAAATACCGATCCCAAAAATGTGCCAAATTTCACATTGACATATAAACGGAACCGAGGGAGTACAATATAGGAACTGCTAAACTAGAAAGCCGAAAAACCCTAGAAAAGCATGCAATACCACACAAAAAAGCAAAGAATCATACCAGCCTTGAAGAAAACCGGTATCATTGTGGTGATGATGATGATGATGCTCGCATTGATATTGGGGCTGAGGAGGATAACCGTCATTGAAATACCCTTGGTACCCTTGGTATTGTGGGGGCGGTTGTGGAGGATACGCCGCGTAACCAGCAGGGGGTGGGGGTGGAGGCGGAGGGTAGGCGTGGTACGACGGTTGCTGCGGCGGCTGCGGGGGTGCTGTAGGGTATCCGGGCGGCGAGTACCCTTGTGGCGCAGGATAAGGAGTTCCGTACCCTGCATGAAGGAACAAATCAAAAGAATTATCATCGGAATCGGATACGTCAGAATTGTGAATTTTGAATATCTGAGAATTGATATTTAAAAATTGGAAAGATTAAAGTGTGTAGAGGAGTGTGATTTGTTCAGGTACCAGGGGGAGGGTATGATTCTTGGGGAAGTCTCTGGTAATTGCTCATCTTTTTTATTTTATTTTTCTTTTGGTTCTGGGATTGGAGGGGGGGAGGGAGGGACGGCTCTCTGCTCTATCTGCTGTTGCTGTTGCGTGTGCGTGAGAGCGAGGAGAGAATGGAGGAATGTTCCTCTCAATTGTTAAATAATCAGTTGTATGGACAAATAATCAGCTGCCAAGTGTTGAATAAAGAATAAAACATAATATTATATAATTAATTGAATTTATTATTTTTAGCCATATTTTAAATATTAAATTCTGATAAAAAAAATTTTCTTCAAAATTAATCATACCGGATAGCAAGAAATAGAGTCGATTTCTTTAACTTATATCTAAAAATCATAGTTCAACTTAAAATATTTTAATTAAATTTTTTAATATAATACATATTAGGGGTGTAAGTTATCGAATCGGATCGAAAATTATCGCAGAACCGAACCGAATTTTACAACAACTAAAAGAAAAATCGAAAAAATCGGTTTTTTGGTTTTTTCGAACTAAACCGATCGGTTTGATTCGGTTTTCGGTTGCCTTTGTTAAAATCGAACCGAACCGAAGAGTGAGAGTTCAGTAGCGTGTGTTTTTACTAAGTTGCCCTTTAACCTAGGTATAAAAGGGCCAATCAACCACAAGCCCACAACGGCACAACCCTAGCTTTCTTCTTCTCCTTTCACGCGAACCCTAAACTCAGTCACCCACAAAACACTTCTATCTCCCATTCTTCCATGGTTCCACCTCCGACCTCCATGCTTGAGAAAAGGAGAGCCTGAGGGAGCCAGAGAGTGCTGTCCGCCGTCAAGGAAGTCGCCTATCGTCGCTCGAAGTCGTTCATTCATCGCCGTCGCAGGGTCGCCATCGCAAGGTCGCCGTCGCAACAAAGCCAAAGCCGAGCAGCACTCCAATCCAGTCTGTCGCCGAGCAGCAATCCATTCACCGAGCAGCAGTCCGTCGCTGAGCAGCAATCTAGTGGCCGAGTAAGACGCTAGTGGCCGAGTAAGACGCCAGTGGCCGAGCAGTCCAACTCGAGCAGCACTCCAGTCACCGTCTCACCGAGCCCTCTCCTACAAAAAGCAACTGAAATGTCTTTTTCAGAGGTTAGAATTTGTCCTTGGTTATAATTTTTTTCAAAATCTCAAAATTCACCATATATTTTTTCAAAATCTCAGAATATGTTTTTCTTTTAATTGTTTTTGGTTCAGATATGTAATTATGGGTTGAAAAGAGTGTTTCTGTGGTTATTGAGGTTTGTGTGATTTACAGGGTTTGATTGGATTGCTTGAGTTGCGATAAAAGGGCTTATTTATGCAATAATATTAGTGAGTATTAGGGATTTAGGGTTGAACTTCTTTTTCCTTTTGATTATAAGAAGTTTGGAAAATGCGTTTTTTTGTGGAATCTGTTTTGTGATTTATAGGGTTTTGATTGGAAGGATTGGTTTGTGATTAATGAAAGAAAGATCATGTTTTTGCAATAATTATTAGATTAGCATCGGGAAGTAATACTTTTGCCCTCTTATTACATTTGTTTATTTTGACATTTATAATCATGGAAAACGAACTTGTTTCTTAGAAGTTTCAAGTTTGTATATTCTATAAAGGGCATGTGCTTGTTAGAAACTTTGAATAAAATGGTTTTGCCTTTTAGTGTCTTTTAGTTGTGTATGAGCTGTTTATGTCTTAGTAGATTTCTGTTGATTGGCTTTAAATTCTGTTAATTACTTATGAGCTGCTGTGGTTTTGTTCTGCATATATATGACTGCATGTAATTAATATGTTTCAATATATATGGCTGCATATAATTAATATGTTCTTAATATATATGGCTGCATATATATGAGCTGATGTGGTTTTGAATGCTAAATTTGTTGCTGGAAACAATATTTTTGGTGCTGTCGATGAATTAAAATGCTAATTTTTCATTGTTCTGTATATATATATATATATATATATATATATATATATATATATATATATATATATATATATATATATATATATATATATGCAGCCAACAAGCAATGAGGTGTCCAATGAACGGACGCCTGAAGTTGGGGGTGAAAATGTTGAGTCCGTGGTATGTTCTTCAACGGACAGTGGCGTGCTTACCAAACCCCCGCCCCATCCTAGATCAAAGAAGAGGAAGGTTGATTCAACTAATGTGGGTGTAACTCCAGGAGCAACTCCTACAAATCCAACTCCAAGCACTGTGGAAACTGATGAAGAGGATGGCAAGGATGATCCCAATGAAGGTAACAGAAAACCTTCTAGACCTAGATCTTGGACTTGGGAACACTTTACAAAGGATCCTAAGTTCAAGCCATCACATCCTAGGGCTAAATGTAATTGGTGTGGTGCATCATATGCATGTGACTCTCATAGAAATGGTACAACTAATATGCGTTATCATTTGTTGAATCAATGTAAAAAATTTCCTAGGGACTCAGGTGACCCTAGTCAAACAATCCTTACCTTCCAACAAAAAAAGAGGGTGAAGGGGTATTTACTGCAGTTACTTTTGATGCTGAAATGTGTAGAAAAGCCCTTACTAGGATGATAATTGTTGATGAGCTACCGTTCAAGTTTGTTGAGGGGGAGGGATTCAGATTCTATATGAGTATTATGCAACCTAGATTTCCACTTCCAGGAAGGATTACTGTTGCTAAGGATTGTTGGAATCTTTATATTAGTGAGAAGAATAGGTTAAAAACTGTGTTCAAACAACCAAATCAATCTGTTTGTTTAACTACTGATTGTTGGACTTCTATGCAAAATCTGAATTATATGTGTCTCACTGCTCATTACATTGATCATGATTGGAAATTGCAAAAGAGGATTATCAATTTTTGTCTTATTAAAAATCACAAGGGAGAAATAATTGGTAGAAAAATTGAGAGATGTCTTTTGGGGTGGGGGATATCTAGAGTGTTCACAATTACGGTTGATAATGCTAGTTCTAATGATACTGCAATATCTTATCTAAGAACTAGAATGGAGGATTGGAATTTACATCCTTTGAAAGGAGAGCATTTGCATGTTAGGTGTTGCGCACATATTCTTAATCTTGTTGTTAATGATGGATTGAAAGAGATGCATGAATCTATTAGCAAGATAAGAAATGCTATTCGATATGTGCGTGCTTCCCCTAGTCGCATGAATAGGTTCAAAAATTTCATTAAGGAAGCTAGGATACAAGACAAGTGTACTGTTCAACTCGATGTTCCCACTAGATGGAACTCTACATACACCATGCTTGAAAGTGGTTTGAAGTTTCAAAAGGCGTTCAAGAGGCTAGGGGAGAGAGATACAAAATATGCTCTAATGCAAGGTGGTATTCTGAGGAATGTTGATTGGGACAATGCAAAACACTTTATGGAATTCTTAAAAATTTTTCATGATGTTACAAAGAGTGTGTCTGGTAGTTTGCTTGTGACTTCTTCTCAATATTTTCATGAATTTTGTAAGATATTGCGAGTGTTCAAGGCTTCTTGTGGTAGTCGAGATCCATTACTTGGGAGTATGGCTGAGAGGATGAAGCTTAAGTATGACAAGTACTAGGGTAACATAAAAAATATCAATATGATGATTTTTGTTGCTGTGGTTCTTGATCCTAGATACAAATTGATGTTTGTGAACTTTAGCTTTGAAAAGCTATATGATAAAGATGATGCTGATTTTTTGGGTGCAAAAGTGAAAGAGACCTTCTCCAAGATGTTTGAATGCTATGTGAATGCAAATAATGGGGGTAGATCTTCTACTTCAGCAACAATGGATGGTGCATCAGATGTGGGAGTACCTAATGGTGACATAACTGGTGATTTTTTCAAGGAAGTGCATTTTCATGAGATCATCAACAAGAATGAGGTGGATTTGTATTTGATGGGTGGCTTAGAGAAGCCTCATGATCAAAATACTTTTGACATATTGAATTGGTGGAAGGTAAATTCTAGCAAGTATCCTATCTTATCCCAAATAGCTAGAGATGTCTTAGCAATGCCGGTCTCGACTGTTGCTTCAGAATTGGCTTTTAGCACTGGTGGAAGAGTGCTTAACAATTATAGGAGTTCTTTAACTCCAAAGACAGTTGATGCATTGATTTACACACAAAATTGGCTTTGTGCTTCTCCAATGACAACTGATTTTGAGGAGCTTATTGAAGAGTTTGAGAAACTTGAATTAGGTATGCAAAAAAGAAATTTGAAGTTACTTTCATAGTTTATGTTTATAATTTATAATATATATTATGTTTATGTTTATAATTTATATTAATTTCTTTGTTTTGTTTTTGTAGAAATTGCACCAACCGGGGAAGATGATGATGAGTCTAGTGTAGATTCAGATTAAGCATGGTGGCTGCTTGGTTTTTATTTGGTTTAAAGTGGCTATTTAGGTTTTTAGTATGTTTTAAAATGTGTTTGTTAGACATTTTTAATTGTCTTTGTTTTATGTTTAATTATTGGGACAAGTTGGATTTGTATTGAATTTGGATGTGATATACTCTTGTTATTCTAGTTTATTGATGGTTTTAAACTTGATTTTATGGTAATTTAAATTCTGAATATTAGGTTTCAAAAAACCGAAAAAATTGACCGAATCAAACCGCTATTAGTTCGGTTCGATTGTCCAAACAGCAGCAAACCAAACGATTGATATCAGTGTAGAACCGAACAGATCGGTTCGATTGATTTTCGATCTAAAACCGAACCAAACCGAACCGATTACACCTCTAATATATATCGATTATCATTCATTCATTTGTATGTAAATAATTAATAAAAAATATATAAATTTATAAAATTATTATATTATAATATTATATTAAAAATTTACTGAAATAGTTGCAATATATTTATATATATTAATTTATATTTTTTTAAATTAAATAACTAACTATCAGAATAGTCAAATTTAATAGTAAAACAATCAAATTTATAATAGAATAATAATCAAATTTGTATGTCATTAGTAAACAAATTATAAAAATGCTCAAATACTAAAAATCAACTATATCTTTAGTTTTTACCTATTTGTATATATTTATATATGTTATTTTATCTATATTTTAACAAAACAATGAATTATTAGAATAATAAATTTATTTATGAATATAAAAGGTTAGTTACAATTATATTTTCATATTTTTATTTGTATTTTAATAATAAATAAAATGTAACTTAATTATATTATTTATAATATTTAATTATAAAATGTTAGTCAAATTTAGGACAATTTACTTGAATAAAATGAGAGGGAGATTTATTTACTCAAATGTAACAATTGCAATTCCTTTACTTGCGTGTCCTGATTCATTATTATATAAACCGTGATAAGTTACCACGTTTTATTTTTTACACATAAACCGTGGCAGGTAACTACGGTTTCGAATGAGACAAAATGAGTATAAACCGGGAAGTAACCACGAATTATGCATGAATAACGTGGGTAAAAATCGTGTTAGGTTCCCACAGTTTATGAGTAGTCTGTGTGATCATAAAACCCCCTAAGTTACCATGGTTTATGCGTGGAGTAATATAAATACATAATCCGCGTTAAGTCTTGACGAATTTTATATGTGGTGGACCAAAATTTTTGAAACTCTATGAGAGTTTGAGAGAGAATCCGGGGAAGTCTTTGGGGATGGTGGAGCCATGGAAAACGCAGCTCGCATGTACCGATTAAATGGCGTTGCGCACGTGGCTAGAAACATCGACCAAGAGCTTACTTATACTACCTTATTATTATTATTATTATTATTATTATTATTATTATTATTAGAGAAAATAGGAAACCAATATGAGAAACAAAAAATGTCGTGTTTTCGTTATGGATAAAGAATATGTATGCTCAAGTTGTATGTTTATACTAATTTTTTTAAATTATATTTACTCTTATTAATATTGCAAGTATGATGAGGATTACATGATATATGTGAACCACTCTGTTTTATGTTTTGATGTGTGGCAAATTAGTTGTGTCGTTAATGAATCGTAAATTTTTTAGATTTCTTGAGTGTCGAAATAATTCCTTATCCACATGTTGCAGCCTACTAGGGTTATTACCTGTGTTAGGAGACAACAGAATATGCCTCTACACGAACGGATTATACCGTATCTGGAGACCGCGGGCTTGTATCACTTGGCTAGGCTGAACAGTCAGTGATTTTGGGTTGATGAGCCTCTACTTAGCACATTCGTTAAGAGGTGGCGCCCTGAAACCCACACCTTTCACATGCCGTTTGGGGAGTGCACTGTCACTTTGCAAGATGTGGCATATCAGCTGGGTTTGCCCATCGATGGGGAGGCCGTTAGTGGGTGCCTGACTGACTTTAAGAATCTAATGGAAAATGGAAGACCAGCATGGGAGTGGTTTCGGGAATTGTTTGGCGAGATATCGCCGCCGAATAAAGTCAAGCAGATGATGGTTCACTTCACATGGTTCCATGAGAGGTTTCGGGTTCTCCCAACAGATGCGAGTGAAGAGACCGTGCATATATACGCACGTGCTTATATTATGATGTTGTTGTCGTCTCAGCTGTTTGCGGACAAGAACGCAAACCGGGTTCACCTTCGCTGGTTGCCATATTTGGCATCGATGGACTGATAAATACACTCAACGGTTCTCTGTCAGTGAACTTCACACCGTATTTTTTGCTTCTTTGAATTTTTCCAGAGCAATGCACTAAGACAAGAAAACTCTCTTCCTCACTTGCCATTGTGAAAATACTTCTCTTCAACAGCTTGAATCTCACTCATATATATAGAATTTTTTCTTCATAAACCGTGGCAAGTAAGAAAGGTTTTTGCATTTACATATCCCTTCATATACCGTGGGAAGTAACAAGGTTTTATGATCAAAGTTCTCGCTTCATAAATCGTGCTTACCTATCACGGTTTATGTGTAAATTGTAAAACGTGGTAACATACCACGGTTTACATAATAATGAATCAGGACATGCAAGTAAAGGAATTGCAATTGTTGCATTTGAGTAAAGATTTTTTTCAATCATTTTATTTAGGTAAATTGCCCTCAAATTTAAGTATAATATTTTAAAAATTTGATTATAAATATAAATATGTGATCTTTTTATTTCAATATAAATTGTTATAAGAGTGGTTAATTAGCGAAATTTCAAACTATAAATTTCACTCACGAAGATATGTACAAATTAAATGCAAGATTATTTAATGAGGGTGGTAGACAAAATAAAAAAAGAGAAAAATTAGCTTGAGAAAGCAACCAACCATGTCATCTTATACTCGGTTAAGCAACCTTAACAAATTCACAGCATTACATTCTCGAATACTCTTTAAGCACGCAGCAATAATAATAAGATAAATATGAGATTTTCCTCATCTCCTCTGTATACGTTCTTTATAGTTTCTGTTACTCTGCCTTTTCTTCTGAAGATGAGCACCAACAACAAGAACCAGAATCATGAATCTGTGCCATCGTCTTCATCATCTCCATCTACTGTACAGAAGTGGGGGACACACATAATGGGGAAGCCAGCAGTGCCAAGTAGCCACCCAAACAACAAGAAAGCAGCAGTGGAGGGTGCACCAAGTGATGAAGAGCCTGGAGTTCATTACTACCATCAGCAGCATCCATATGTTCAACATAGCCCCCTTGAAAAGCCTCCAAGTAGAAGCCCCATGGAATCCATTGTAAGGAATAAAAGCCAAATGAGAGGGAGTGCTACTGAATTTAATGGCCAAATTGATGAGTTGATCACTAGTGACGGGGGATTAGCTAGAGACTCTGGACACGTGGCAGCTCATACGAAAATTCGGGGGGCGAAGGAGGAGAAAACTCACTATTAGAAGGAGGTTGGAGGATCACATTTAGGGGAATGTTGTGGTATAGTCTCTTCCTTCTGTCACTCTCTGAATTTTCTCTCTGTCTTCTATTCCTTATTCCCTTTCTATTCTTGATCTGATTTTCCTTTCTTTCTTCCCACATCAGGTATTCATGCTGCGTTGGACCTTGTTGATTTCATGCAATTTTCTCCACTCTTTTATTGCATAATTCCTTATTATAGTTACTATGAGTTATAATTTGTCTTTTGTTCACTGTTTCATTCCTCTATTTCAGAGTTATAATAATTCCATTGAAGATACTATACTATGTTACTGCAATTGAGTGATTATACAGATTTACACCCTTCTATTTGGTGCTTTCATTGGCCATGGTGGTGGCCGATAACACTCGTATGAAAACTATGGAAGAAAACATCAAGCGATTGTTTCAGATAGTCGAATCAGTGTCTGAAGAAGGAAAAGCTGAGCAAACTAGCGTCATAGAGGCAACGGATTGGAAGCTGGAAGCAATCCAATCTTCTTTAACTCATCTACTTGACAATCATCATCGCAGCCATTCGGTACAGGTCACCACATGGGTCGCACTTAGGAGCGGATACTTTTTCTCGTCCATGGCATCATCATCGAAGGATGAGCTTTGATCTTCTGAAATTTGATGGCATTGATGCGTTGAACTGGATTTTTACTGTCAATCAATACTTCAATTTTTTTCGCATCCTTGAGGAAGATCATATTGGAATTGTTGCCATACTCATGACGAGCATGGCGGTCCCCTGGTTCCAAATAGCTCAGCATTATGCATCGTTCCGATCGTGGACTAGCTGAAGCATGACATTTAGATTGAATTTAGTCCCTCGCTCTATGAATCTCTAAGGGAGTTGATATTTAAGCTGCAACAACAAGGGTCTATTAGTGATTATTATGCGGAATTCGTGGCTCTTGCTAATAGGACTAAGATTGACCTCCTAAAGCCTTGCGATATTGTTTCATTAGTGACCTCCGAGTAGACATTAAGCATGAGGTTAAGGCACAGTGCCCCCTTCATTAATGTGAGCAGTGAGCTTGGCTAGACTCTACGAAGATAAATTTTTGTCCTCCCCAAGGAACACTTCGGGCCCCTCATCTTATCGTCGTCAGTTTCAACACCAGGCTGCGAAACTCGCAATCACGCCCTTTCCAACCTCGAAGCACATTACCACCACTACTAGCCATACCCACACCGAAGGCCCCTCTTCACTCATCCAAAAATTCAATTTGAAAATTGAGCCCAGCAGAGACTCATAGGAAGCGGGAGAAAAGTTCTCAGCCTCACACAGGTGCCAGAGCAAGTAATACATGTGGGTACAATTGGAAGGGGAGGGTGAGAGTGACGGTGGTGAAAGTTCTGCCATCGTTTTTGCCGAAGATGACCTTCTACACCAACTGGACCAAGAGGTGATTGAGCACCATCTCTCCTACAATGCCATGCACAGCACGTCGGTCCCAGCCACCATTTGCATTAAGGCTCACATTGGGGAACTAGAAATACAGGCCCTAATTAACGGTGGTAGCTCAGATTGTTTCATTAAACCCCGAATTGCTAAGTTTTTGAACCTGCAGTGGAGCTAGCTCTTGGAGTCCGAGTGATTATGGAAAATTTTGACATTATGGAAGTTAAAGGCAAAATTTCTGCTGTTGAGGTCACCCTCCAAGGATATAAGGTGCAAGTTTCTGATGTCTATGTCTTGCGTGTTGCTAGTGATGATCTCGTTATTGGTACCACATGGTTAAAGAGATTCGAGCCCATATTGTTGATTATGAGGATGCTTATATTCAATTTTTCCATGAGGATAGTTTAATTACTGTTCCGTCAAAGGATATTCTTCTGTGTTATAGCTCGGTGGCACGTTGTCCTGTGACTCTTTATAACTCGGAAAGAGTATCTTCAGAACTGGAACCTCGGCGTGGAACCTGTAAAAAGGACTTCGATGCTCAAGTTAGTGATTTTCCTTATGAAGAAAGCAATAAACAATATATTATGGAGATAGGATTGTTGCTGTTCTTTTTGAGTGAATGGCCTTCGTAGTCTTTTCCTCCTCAGTGAGGTTAGTTCACTGCCTTATGTAGATAGTTTTGTTAGGATTCGTAATAGATTGCAAGGGTAAAGCTTGATTTTTTAGGGAAGTTGAATATGGGTTTAAATCCGAGCTTTAGTGGTGCGCGAATCTCGGTAATTTTGGTTTTACTGAGGATTCTTCGGTAACCTCAGTCGTACTCGATTGTTGATTCTGAAGCTAAGGATGTTGGTATGGTCCACAGCCCCCAAGCTTGGCGTGTTGAGAACAGGTTGAGCTTATATATCCTCGGTTTTAGAAAGTGTTTGTGGAGGATTTATTGTATGAGCCCCCGAAGTTCAACTTGTTTTTTTGGGCTTTGTATCGTGGGCCTTTCTTTGTTTTTTGTCCCTCCTTGGGTTGTTTCACTGTTAGTGGGGTAGGGAGTCGTGGGGTAGTGGGAGTTGAGAGAGTTTTTATTGTCTTTTCAATTGCTTGTGGTTGTAGAAAACTGTTTGTCTTCTAGAGTTGTATGTTTTTACTGAGAGAAGAATCATGAGTAAGAAAGGTTAGTTTGCTTTTGTTTTGTACTTTTCACCTTTGTTTTGTTTCTGTTTTGTAATGGGAAAAAAGGAAAATGTTGTGGTAGATGAGGGGGACCCATACAGTTGGATTGACAGTGATGTGAGAAATTGTATTTCTATCTTTAGTAGTGTGGAATTGGTGGCCCAGTTAAATGAGGCTAGGTGGGTAAAAAATGGTGAACAGTTTGAGGTCAAGTTTTTACCTTGTGATGATGGGGACATAGTGTGTGAACGAAGGTTAGATTGGTCCTACTTTTACATATATACTTGCATGTTGACTGAGCTGGGTATGAGATTTCCTTTCTCTGATTTTGAGTGTGGAGTGTTGGCTCAGTTAAATTGTGCGCCAACACAGTTGCATCCCAATTCGTGGGTGTTCGTACAGGCTTTTGAATGCTTGATGGAGCACCTCAAATATTATCCCTCACTTGGTTTGTTCTTTTCGCTGTTCCAAGCCAAAGGTGTTTGGAAAGGGGTGGGTTAATTTAAGCAGTTACCCAGGTCGTAGTGTGTTTAGTCTGTACAAACAATCTTTTAAAGACTTCAAAGAAATGTTCGTGAAGGTACAAATTGGTGAGGTATTTTATCCATTCTTTTTGGATACACTGCTGGATAAGAGGTTTTCTATCTTTTGGTCTTGTGAGCCAAGGCAGATTTTGGATTGTGAAAATAGGGTAAAGAGTGAGGAATATGTTCTAAATTTTTTTATGTCTGTGATGGTGTCGTCTGAATTGCTATCTATATCTAGTTCATTGGAGCTTGAAGGAGATAGGGAAGCAATGGAGGAGTATCTAGATAATCTAGGCCTGTTGTTGGATTTTGTGCATTTTGAGTAATCTGTTTGGTCTTACTGGTTTATTGTGTGCTGTGTAGGTGAGAAAGCCCCCACTTTGACTACTGCGAACCTGAAAGCTTTTGTGTCTAAGGATAAAAAGAAAGAAAAAGAAGGTTCCTCCACTAACATCGTTAAAGATAGTGAGGTGGTTGGTGTAAAACAAGATGTGAACTTGAAAAGAAAAAGGGGGGAGGATCGTCTAGAGTGGTGGACCTGACCGATCTGAAGGAAAACTCTGAGGTGTTCACTACTGAAAAAATCAGTGCTACTCATGAATGTCAAGTTGTCCTCCATGGTTACAAAGAAGGTCCAAGGAACTTTCTCTGGTCTACTGGCTATCCTTTCATGGCCGTTGCTGACGAAGTAGCTCAAGTTGATTCTGATGTCAAGATAATTCATGATGCTGGGAAGGTTAGTGTTGCCCGGTACTTGCAAGTAAGGTTATTATTGTTGTGCTCTTTTGTTGTTTTTTGGTTTTTTATTTGTTTTTCTTACTTGGGTTCTCTTGGCTAGGTTATTGGGGCTCGGCTTCTTTCTATTGGTCGGACATCTGAGTTAGAGTCTATTCTAGAGGGTGACAATGTTGCTGCGATTAAAAGGTTAAAGGAGTCTTTGGAGGAGAAGGACGTGAAAATGGATAAATTTAGGGCTGAGATTAGGAGTTTGAAGGAAAAGTTAAAAAATTCTGAGGCTGAGTTGCAGAAGGTGAAGGTTGACCTTGAGGCTAAGGTCTCCGAGGCTGAAAGAATGACAGCTAAAATCCCATAGTTGGAGGAGGAGGTATTGGTTGCCTTTACTCTTGGGTTTGATCGAGCTGTTGCTCAAATAGGCGTAGTTGCTCCGGATGCCGATGTTAGTAGGTTGGACGTGACAAAGATTGTGAATAACGGCGAGTTGATGGATGATGATACCTTGATTGAGAAACAAGATGAAAGTGTTTCAGTCGAGAAAGCAGACTGATCTTCCTGTTTGTTTGGTCTGTTATTTTATTTTCGTAACTGAATAGTGGCATAGATTATTATTGACTTGTTTCGCGAAACTTCTTGGTTGACTAGTATTGTTATTTATGTCTTGTCCCTTATAAGGGTTCTTTTGTTTGATTGGCAATTCGACTTGTATGAAGTTGACAATTTGTGTTATTGATAACCGATAAAATTTATACATGTAAATGATATGGGGTGGGGGACCTTATTAAAACCTCTCCAAGAAAAATCCAAGGTGGAAAAAAACTTGTGAGTAGGAAAAAGAGTGTCTTCCCTTGCCCATATCATGTTAAGCATAATAACTCTTTAAAGAGGAAACATTCCATGTACCAGGGACATCAATTCCTTGTAATGTTTGGAGTGCATATGCACCTTTTTCGAGCACTTGTGATACTCGGTAAGGTCCTTCCCATGTTGCGGCAAGCTTGCCATGGGTTTTTGGTTTTTTCGCCTCCTTTGTATGTCGGAGGACGAGGTCTTGCTCTGCAAACGTCCTTGGTTGCACCCTCTTGTCGTATTTTCTTTTGATTATGGCTTGTATTGCTTTGAGTCTCATTTCTGCTTTGTTTCTGTCTTCTTCGACTGTGTCGAGTTTTGTTCGCCTTACATTGTCGTTCTCGTCTGTTGTTGTATATTCGGCTTGTCTCAAAGCCATTGCGATTTCCACTGAAATCATCGCTTCTTCCCCATATACTAGTCGAAAAGGTGTTTCTTGCGTAGTTGTTTGCTTTGTGGTGTTGTAACTCCACAGGATTTCAGGGATGAGGTCGTCCCACTCTCCTTTAGCATCGCCGAGCTTTTTCCTCAATGCACTGAGAATGACTTTGTTTGCGGCCTCTGCGAGTCCATTTGTTTGGGGATGTTCTACTAAGGAGAAGTGGTGCTTAACCTGAAACCCCTATAAAAATCTTGCGAAGCTTTGGTCAGTAAACTGCCGACCATTGTCAGTAATGATAGCATGAGGTAATCCAAAATGGCAAATAATACTTTTCCAAATAAATGACTTGATTTTATCGGCTCCTATTTTTGATAATGGTGTAGCTTCGATCCATTTTGAGAAGTAATCAATTGCTACAAGTAAATATTTTACCTGGCCAGGGGCTTTTGGGAATGGCCCGAGAATATCTAGTCCCCATTTGTAGAAAGGCCAGCTTACCTCCGAGGTATGTAATAGCTCAGCTGGGTTATGTATTGTTGATGAATGTTTTTGGCAGTTATCACATCTTTTGACTTTATTGATGCAGTCTTGTTTCATTGTTGGCCAGTAGTATCCGGCCCTGGCTATTTTAGATGCCAAGCTTATTCCTCCTATGTGATTGCCACATACTCCTTCGTGGACTTCGTTCATGACGATCTTACATTCATCTTTGTCCAGGCATTATAGGAGTGGCTGAGAGAATCCTCTTTTATATAGGTCATCTCCTATCAGTGTAAAAGATGCTGCACGCCTTTTGAATAATATTGGGTTTGTTACTCCTTCTGGTATCCTTTCTGTATGTAGGTATTGTTTGTGTGATGTTCTCCAATTCTGTTCCTATGATATAGATAAAACAGATTTGTTGCTAAAACTCGGTTCAGCAAGGGTTAGTTGAGAGATGATAGATTCATTAAGGTATTTTCTAGTTGTTGCTAATTTTGATAATGCATCTGCTTAGGTGTTTTGTTCCTGAGCTATGTGTGTTATTTGAAATGAATTAAATTGAGAAATAAAATCTGTAACCAATGGGTGATACTTTTCTAATAACTGGTCTTTCACCTGAAAATATCCCGTTACCTGTTGTACGACCAATTGTGAGTCACAGTATACCTGTAAGTGGGTGATATTCAGGGAATGAGCTAGCCTAATCCCGGTGAGCAGTGCTTCGTATTCGGCCTGATTGTTACTTGTTTGGAAAGTGAAGTGGATGAACTGCTCGATATGTAAGTCATGTTTGTTGGTAAGTAGTACACCGGCACCTGATCCTTCTGCATTTGAAGCTCCGTCCACGTATAATTCCCAAGTGTAATATTGCTCTGGTTGTTCTGTCAGCTCGGCTATGAAGTCGGCCAAGAATTGTGCTTTGATGGACGTCATAGGTTCGTACATAGTTTCGAACTCGGACAACTCGATCGACCATTTTACCATTCTTCCTGAGACCTCGGGTCTTGTTAAAATCTGCCGTAGAGGTTGGCTTGTCTTGATAACGATTGTATTGCTTTGAAAGTAATGTCTTAGCCTCTCCTGGCTGTGATTATTAAGGCATAAGCTAATTTTTCCTTTGGTGGGTATCTGATCTCGGCGTTTTGTAATGTCCTACTGACAAAGTATATTGGCTCTTGCTTTCCCTCTGATTTTGTAACCAAAACAGAGCTAATGGCATTAGAGAAGCTTTTCTGTTTTTTGAGGATGTTAAACAAGTGTTGCGAATGACTTGAGATTGCTGGTAAAAATTGAGATAGTGCTGCCAGTCTTCCATTTAATTGTTGCACCTCCTTTCCTGTTTGAGAACTTCTCATTTTTATTATTGCTTAACATTTCTCGAGGTTTACTTCGATGCCCCTTGATGTGAGCATGAAACTGAGAAATTTGCTGCCCTTATCTCCAAAGGCGCACTTCTCAGGGTTAAGTCTCATGTTATGGTGTCTTATTTGCTTGAAGATTTCTTCTAGGTCATCTCCGTGGTCTTGGCTATGTTTTGATTTTACCACCATATCATCAACATAAACCTCAAGGTTTCTGCATATTTGTTTGCTGAAAATTTTGTCCTTAGTCGCTGATAAGTAGCACTTGCATTCTTTAAACCAAAAGGCATAACATTATAATAATAATTTTCCATTTCAGTAACAAAAGTTGTTTTGTCCTTATCTTTAGGATGCATCAGAATTTGGTTATAACCTGAATATGCGTCTAAGAAGCTTAAAACGATATATCCTGATGCATTATCTATGAGTTTATCAATATAGGGGAGGGGGTAAGAATTTTTTGGACATGATTTGTTTAGATTAGTAAAGTCTACACACATTCACCATTTACCTGAGACTTTTCTTACCATAACTATATTGGACAGCCATGTTGTAAAACACAGCTCTTTTCTGAATCCTGTCTGGAGTAGTTTTTGAGTTTCTTTGACACATGCCGACCTTTTTTCGTCTCCCATATTTCTTTTCTTTTGTGCTATAGGTCGGACTTTAGGGTCAATTTGTAGCTTGCGGCATATGAAGTTTAGATCAATGCCGGGCATGTCTGCCGGGGTCCATACGAAGAGGTTGGCGTTTCTTTGGAGTATGCTGATGATGTGTTGTTTGGTTCCTACGAGGAGAGAACAACTTATGTAAGTAAAATGTTCGTCGTTATTGTCTATGGTTACCTTTTCGAGATTTTTTGTTGGTGAGGGTTTGTCACGGAGATCTTCTCTAGGGTCTAGATCAGTTGTGTTTGAAATATTTGCCACATTGAATGTCCCTTTCCAAAGTTCGGGTCTTGGTGTATTCTCCGATCTAATTTTCAGACTTTCATTGTAGCAATGCCGAGCTTCTATCTGGTCGGAATGTACGGTTGCTACCTGGTTATCCTGAACCTGAAACTTAACACAAAGATGAACGGTGGATACAATAGCACCAAAAGAATTTAAAGAAGGTCTACCGAGAATGATATTATAAGGGCTAATGCAGTTAACCACCAGGAACTGCACGTCTTTTGTTTTGGAAAGGGGATGATCACCCATTATTATTTTCAGCCATATACTCCCGGGGATGGTTGCATTGTGTTTTCACTTAGCTTCATTTTCTGGAAGGTGGAGTAAAAAAAGACGTCGGCACTATTGCCTAGTTCGAGTAGAACTTTCTTAACCAGGAGATCTCCTTCTTTGATGGAAATGACGACGAGATCGTCCAAATTAGTGGCTTTTGCTTGGTAGTCAGATTGCTCGAAAGATATGATAGATATCTAAGGTAGATGGGCGGTCGCTTCTGCTGTTCCTTGGACCATTATCATTTCTCAGTAACTCCATTTTCTTGCCGAGCTTGTATGCCTGCCACTTGCGAATCCTCCTGAAATGCAATCGATAACTCCCCTCGTTGGTGGGGGTTGGAACCTGATTTTATCTGTAGAGTTCGGGCATTGCTCAGGCTGGGTGTCAGCTATTTTTTGTTGACCTTGTTGTATTTTCCCACTTATTTATTTGTCCAGGTGGCCTTGCCGAGCTAGCCTATTTAGAAGGTCCTTCGCGATTACACATTCGTCGGTGGTATGACTGAACTTCTGGTGGAGAGCCAGTGCTTTGATTTGTTGACGTATCTCTGACCTTGATATGAGCCTGCTCTGCTTGGTGGTTTGATGATTTTTGCATTGAGTATTTCTTTGATGATATCTTCCCTCCTGGCATTGAATTGTGTATATGCATCGTACTTGGGTGTTAATTTCAAAGGTTTCTTTTGGTCTCTGTGATTTGGTGTCTTGGGGTGCTTCTCCTCATCCCTTCGAGGTTGTTGTTGTTTGTAGGCTCGGCGAGCTTCTCTGAGCTCCTCGATCTCCATCTGTCCAGTGATTTTTTTTTCTGGAACTCTTCTAATGTTTTTGATTTAGTTACAGCTATAGTTTCTTGGAACTTTCCGGGTCTGAGGCCGCTTTTGAGGGCATGCAGGTGGATTTCTGGACTTAGGTCGGGGATTTCCATGGTCGCTTTGGAGAATCGTGTCATGTAGTCTTTCAAGCTCTTGTGTTGTCCTTGTTTGATGGTGCTTAGATAATCTGATCCTTAACGCAACAAAGTAACCAATGAAGGATCTCGCCGGATCCTCGAAGGAGGAGATTGAACCTGCAGGCAACTTAGAAAACCAAAGTAATGCAGCACCATCTAAGAAAGTAGGAAATGCTCGGCAAAGTATAGGTTTAGAGGCACCGTTAAAAGAATCATAGATTGAAAGTTTTTAACGTGGACTCGGGGATCGCCGAACCCTTCATACGATTTGAGACCAGTTGGGAGCACGAAGTTCTTAGGCATTTGGAATTTGACGATGTCCTCTGAGAATGCATTGTCTATTATTAGTTTTTCTTTTGGCGGGTTGACCTCGTGGGCTTCAGCTTCTCGCGATTGTACATTTCTCCCACCGAGGTTATTGAGGTCGCCTTCATTGCGGTTTCCGTTCTGACTTTTGGATGACTTTTCGGATATTCTTCTGACTTCTGCTTGAAGCTCGGCTATCATAGCCATTAACTCGGCTTGCGTGGGCTGCTGGATCCCATTATCCGCCATGTGTGAGGATCAGTTATCCTACAAAAAGAGATAAGAGTAGAGAGGACGGTGGGGTTAAATTATTGTGGCCCCATAGTGGGCGCCAAATTTTCCATCAAAGGATATTCTTCCGCATTATTGCTCGGTGGCACGTCGTCCTGCGACTCTTCATAACTCGAAAAGAGTATTTTCAGAACTGGGACCTCAGTGTGGAACCTGCAAAAAGGACTCTGACACTCAAGTCAGTGATTTTTCTTATGAAAAAAGAAATAAACAATAAATTATAGAGATAGGATTATTGCTGTTCTTTTCGAGTGAATGGCCTTCGTAGTCCTTTCCTCCTCAGTAAGGTTAGTTCACTGCCTTATATAGATAGTTTTGTTAGGATTCGTAACGGATTGCAGGGGTAAAGCTCGGTTTTTTTAGGAAAGTTGAATATGGGTTTGCATCCGAGCTTTAGTGGTGCGTGAATCTCGGTGATTTTGGTTTTACTGATGATTCTTCAGTAGCCTCAGTCGTACTCGGTTGTTGATTCTAAAGTCGAGGATGCTGGTATCGTCCAATATTGGCTCAAAGAATTACTATGTTCAAAGAGAAAACTATATCTCTGGCCTTGGCTCATTTTAATCATATTCGGAGGTTAATTAATACGGACTCTATCGTAGAAGCCTTTACAATTCAGTTTCAAGAACAGCCAGAAGACAGTACCCCAACCTTGTAATCACCTGATGATATGGAGCCGAACCTTATGTCTTTGCTACAGCATTATGCTAGTGTTTTACTTAGCCACGAGGCCTATCACCTCAACGACAACATGATGATTGTATACCATTGGTGCACAATGTTACACTGTCAAAGTGCACCCTTATCAGTATCCTCACAGTCACAAAACTCAGATTAAACTTATGGTTGAACAAATGTTGAAAGAAGGCATCATACAACTTAGTCAAAGTCCATTCTCATCCCCGATTCTTCTAGTAAAAAAGAAAGATAATACGTGACGATTTTATACCGATTTATAGAGAATTAAATAATATAACTGTTAATGATAGTTTGTTCATTTTTATTGTTGATGAGTTGTTGGATGAATTATGTGGTGCCTGTATTTTTTTTTAAAAATTGAATGAATAACAAAATATTAAATATTAAATTCTAACCATAAAAAAAATAAAATATTAAATAAGTGTTAAATAATATTAATAAAAAGTTATTCACTCACTAATTTTTCTCAAAAATTAACGATACCGAATAATATAAAATAAAGTTGATTTCTTAACTTATATCTAAAAGTCATAGTTCAACTTAAAATATTTTAATTAATTTTTTTAATATAATATATATCTCGATATTTTATTTATCATTTGTATGTGAATAATTAATAAAATATATATAAATTTATAAAATTATTATATGTATACTAAAAATTTACTAAAATAGCTACACTATATTTATATATATTAATTTATATATGAGTAATTACCCACATTAATCCCCAAGAATTTTAAAAGCGAAACAAATCAGCCCCCAGTTCATTTTTCGGCAGAATAATTACCCAAATCAGTCTCCAAGAATTTTAAAAGCAGACATTTTACTCTCCAAGAAAAATTAATACACATATCAATTCTCAACATTTTTTTCCGTCAGACATAATAGTCCTCCATAAAAAAAGTAAAATAAAATTATTATTATTATTATTATTATTATTATTATTATTATTATTATTATTTGTACAATAATACTGTACCATAATTTTTTGTATTTTTTGACAAAAATAATGATAAATTTATTTATTAGATTCTTTTATATATATATATATATATATATATATATATATATATATACTCAATAATAATAATAATAATAATAAAATTATTAGAGATTATTCTACAAGAAATTCAAGATTGAAATTATTTGTATTTTTGTATTTAATATAATCAAAAGATGTCCTATTTTAAAAAACATGTTTGTATTAAAAGAAAATATTTTAATTTGAATTTCAAAGCATCATTATTCACCTTACTTGTTTCTAGTGAAAAGAGTGTATTAATATGTTAGTATCATCATTCACATGCATAAAACTAAGTTAATAATAATAAAGGTTGACATATAGTAAAAGTAAAATAGACGGAGAACTGTTATGACTAAAAGAGAAAAACGTTGGGGATTGATCTGTGTATTGATTTTTTTTCAGGACTAAAATGTTCGTTTTTAAAATTCTCGGTGACTGATTTGAGTAATTACTCTGTCGAAAAATAAATTGGGACTAATTTGTCTTTTGGAATAAAACTTTGGTGATTGATTTGTGTATTACTTTTTCTTTAAAACTAAAATGTTCGCTTTTTAAAATCGTTGAGAACAGATTTAAGAAATTGCTCTTTATATATTTTTAAATTAAATAATTAATTATCAAAATGGTCCAGCTTAATAATAAAACAATTAAATTTATAATAAAACAATAATCAAATTTGTATGTCATTACTAAAAAAATTATAAAAATTCTCAAATACTAGAAATCAACTATATCTTCAGTTTTTACGTATTTATATATTATATATGTTATTTTATCTATTTTTGTCAAAATAATAAATTATTATAATAATCAAATTATTTATGAATATAAAAGTTTAGTTACAATTATATTTTTATATTTTTATTTGTATTTTAATAATAAATAAAGGAAAAGTCTAGGGGCAGCAACTTTGTTAAATTCTGGCCAGCATGTAACCAGCAAAGAAAAGTGAGCCATTGGATGAAATCTCACACAATCTCACACCATTAAAACCATCATTGATGGCTACAAATCACAAAAGTTGCTGACCCCTAGCATTTCTCTTAAATAAAAATTCAACTTAATTATATTATTTATAAGATTTAATTATAAAATGAGTAAATTATCAAATTGATCCATAAGTAGCGTTTGGTAGAGAGACTAGGTAGCGTTTGTTTCGAGGTACTGAGACAGAGATTAAGAGATTGAGATTCAGTATCATGTTTGTTGGTCCAGAGACTAGTACTAAAATTTCAGTTTCTGTCTCCAATATTTCAGTATTTTAGTACCTTTAAAAAGTGGAGACACAAGAGACTAAAATTTTTAGAGATAGAGACTAAAACTTTAATAACATTTTTACTTAAAATACCCTCATTTCAATTAATTAATTCTAATTTTATCCTTTGTGTAAATTAAATTAGAACTTCATTTTTATTTCAATTTCAGTCTCCCACATTACACCAAACACAATATTAAAACTTATTTTAATTTCTATTTCTCAATCTTAGTCTTTCAATCTCTAATAAAAGATCACTCGATCTCTAAATTAATTTTCGAATAATTTTTTTAATCAAATTAATCCCTAAAAAAGTATAAATTAGTCATGTTAACTCTTCTGTCACTTTCATAACTGATACCATTAATGATTGTTGAATTAACCCATTAAATAATAGCACATCAAGCACACATTACTCATCATATACTGACAGAATATATTTATAAAACTAAATCAAATTAGTCCCCAATTGCAATCTCAATCCAGTTAAAAAATCCAATCATCATCTTCATTCTTCTCCTTCCTCTTCACTCTCCACCTCCTGACCTGCACCACCATAATAGCACTACCATCATCCCTTCCTACTCTTTTATTAAAAATCACCACAACACGACTGCTATGTCTGCTATTGCACCATCACCCTCTCCCTTCTCCTCATTCTTTTTTATCGACAACCACTTTTGATTGCACTTTATCATATCATTTATAAATTAATTGAAGATAAAAATAAAGATTTTTCACAATAAACAAAAATCATTTCTAACACTTAAAATTTCTATTTTACTTTTAAATAAATTTATCCGTTGAAAATTCATATCAATAATCCTTAAATGTTTTGATTTAACTTTTGCAAAAATGTAATTATACAAATTACAAGCATCAATCTAAGAAAAAAAATCTTTTATTTATAAGTTTATTGTAGGCCAATTTATATCAATAAAATGATTGAAGAAAAATATTACGCAAATACAATATTGACAAATTCTAGACGCAAACCTACACCCTGTAACGGAACCAGATGCACGTAATCTGTTATATCCTCTCGCGGATTACGTTAAGAGCATGCATAACATAAACTGTTGCACCCTGTAACAGTTTATGACCAAATTTTGTGAAAGCATAATTCGCTACCCCTATAGCGAATTATGAGGAGAGTGGCTTATTATATAAACCTGTGTAATAGTAACAACCAATGTAGTAAAATGAACGAATTGATACAAAATGTAATCGTCATTTGTACAAATAGATTGTAAAAGCTAACTTTTAAAAACTAGTTTTTTAGAAGTTGTAGGCATATGTATTTGATAAATTAAATTAAAAATGATTTTTAATAAACACAAATAACAATAAATACGTTTAATAAAATAATTTTTAAAATTTAAAAATACTATAATAGACATTAGGTGTTTTTAAATTTAAAATTTAAATATTCATAATTAAAAAAAAATTAGAAACCTATTTATTTTTTACTCTTTTATAAATAAATATCTAATTAGAGATATTGATGCATGAATCAACCCATTATTAATTCATTAATTGGAGAGTTACTATTCTATAGATGCAGTTTATTTAGGCTTGGTTTGGTAAAATTTTTCGAAGAGGTGTTTGTGCTTTTTAAAAGCTCAAGCTCCTCATTTTGTGTTTGGTAAATTAAAAAGATCATGTGCTTGTGCTTGCAGCTTTTAAAAGATTGGGGTACTTTTGAAAGCACCTAAGGTATAGCTTTTCAAAGTTGACTTGTGCTTTTCAAAATTTAAAAGTCTAATATAACCTCATATGTTAACTAATTTTCAAATTTAATGCTTGCATTTATGTCTATTATAGTTTTTTTAAATTTTAAAAGCTATTTTACCAAACGCAATTGTTGTTGCTTGTATTTATTAAAAGCTATTTTTAATTTAATTTACCAAACATAAATGCTACAACTTTTAAAAAGCCATCTTTTAAAAGTTAGCTTTTACAAGCTACTTTTGAAAAGTAAAAGCTTTACCAAACCAAGCCTTATTTTGGTAATGGTATGAATAAATACTTAGTTAGAGATAATGATGATGAATCAACTGATCATGAACACATTAATTGGAGAGTTTGATTTAAAGTCTACTATATCTTCTTTTGTGAATATTTTTTTGAAAAGAGAGGATGACTTGTTTCTATATTGCAGCATTATTTGCTTTCATAACTAGAATTAAATCACGTAAGTTTTTTTTGATTGAATTATAAGGTTTTTTTTATAAATTTATATAAATATAAAATTAAAAATTTATATATAAAATAGTATATTTTAAAAATAAGAGTAACAATATTATTATTATTTTTATTTTAACTTTAACAATATGTAATAATTTTATTTATTAATTTTGATTTTTTTTAAAGAACCAAAGAACATCTTATCTGTAATAAGTAGGGGTGATGACAACTAGCAATATTCTTAATGCTACAACATTTACATGTATGAATTGGCATAAAGTAGATCTTATTATTTTTTTAAGAAATGAGCTCAACACAATTAGGTGGAGTAATAAAGAAAACAAAATAACTAATAAAAAAAAGAAAAAAAGAGAAATCCTAACCCACAGATCCTGCACCTGGAACGAACCCCGAACCCGGTCGCCCCGGGTTCAAACTCGCTCCGCCATTCGAAGGGCCCGAAACCGGCCCGATAAGAACTCCTAACCAACTTTCAAATTCAAATGTCTCCCTTATCTTGACCAAACAAGATAAGATATGATATTCACTATCACTTATAAATACAGGACTCAGGTCCCCCAGGTATTCATTCAATCCACACACCTTATACCTCTCAGATCCATTCTGACTTAAGCGTCGGAGTGTCTTTGCAGGTACCTCCCCCCATTGCTCCAGTCAAGTGATCCGGCATCCGCCTCAACCTGCAAGTTCTCGATCCATCTCTCAACCCGTACCAGAGACATCTTGTACATTGGCGCTGTCTGTGAGAAACTTGCGCCGATTGAGCTGGAATGGGGGATGAACTGGAAGAACCCTCCTTGAGCCAGGATAACTCCCGAACAAGAAATCCGACCCCCGAACACCAGGAAGTCACACCCCCACGGAAGGATAGCAAGCACCATCCACCATGCTACTCCGGGGCAAAATAAAGAAAAGGGACCCGTCGTCGCGGAACCACGACACCCCGAAAACACGGGGGACAAAGCAGCCCAAATAATCCAAGACCTCTGCCTTCGAGTTCAGGAACTCGAAGGCAGAGTTGCCACCAAGGAAAAATACAACGTCGAAAACGGAAGTCACGCAACCTCCAGATCAAGATCTCACCGCGGTAGATCGCCAACCCGGCAACACGACGAGAGAGACAATCGAAGCATCTCGCGCGACCCCAGGCGCGAAAAGTCGCCAGAACGGCGACACAGTAAAAGGTACAACCGCAACGTTTCCCGAGATCTAGGTCATCAACACGACTCAGATGAAGACCGACGACACCGAGAAACCAAGTGCACAAGAAACGACCACACAATAATGGGAGCTACTCCTTTCACCGAGAGAATCTTAAGAGCAAAACTCCCCAAAGGTTTTGATAAACCAATGGACATGAAGTACGACGGAACCAAAGATCCCCAGGAACACCTAACGACCTTCGAGGCCAGGATGAACCTAGAAGGCGCCACCGACGCGGTTCGATGCAGAGCTTTTCCGGTAACCCTAGCTGGACCAGCAATCAAATGGTTCAATGCCCTCCCCAACGGATCCATAACCGATTTCCACGACATTTCACGGAAGTTCATGGCCCAATTTGCAACCAAAATCACTAAAGCTAAACACCCCATCAGCCTATTAGGGGTCACGCAGAAACAGGACGAGTCCACGAGAAAATACCTCGACCGCTTCAACGATGAATGCCTAACAGTCGACGGACTCACAGATTCCGTTGCAAGCCTCTGCCTAACCAACGGGCTCATGAACGAAGACTTCTGCAAGCACCTTACTACCAAACCAGTATGGACCATGCACGAGATCCAGAACGTCGCCAGAGATTACATAAATGACGAGGAAGTTAGTCAGGTCGTCGCTGCCAACAAACGGCAACACAACAACACCCAACACGGCAACCCGGCGCCCCGGCATAACCCACCACCTAGAGAAAATCAGAGGGACCATCCCAAGCCAACAAACACAAACCGACTATCTAGAACCGGCAAATTCTCTAACTACATACCCCTGACAGCCCCAATTACATAGATATATCACCAAATAGCAGACTGATGTATCATCTCAAAAGCCAGACAACTCAAAAAAAGAACAGGCGGCAACAAAATCCTATACTGCGACTACCACCAAGGTTACGGACACAGGACACAAGACTGTTTCGACCTAAAAGATGCCCTCGAACAAGCCATAAGAGACGGCAAGCTCCCCGAGTTCGCCAAGATCATTAGAGAACCAAAACGCACAGAAAGAGACAGGTCGCCAGAAAGAGAAGGACGCGACCCAAGAACGCAAAGACAACCCTCTAAGGAAAGCCCAGAGGCCGACCCAACTATAATAGTAAACATCATGACAGGCAAAGACGTATCGGGCAAGTCAAAATCAACACTAAAAAAGGACCTCAAAGTCCTGGCAGTCCGAAACCAAACTCCAACCACCACTGCCGACAACATGGTAACATTCCTACCCGAGGACTGCCAGCACGGCACCTCGGCCGAAGACTCCCCTTTCGTCATCTCGGCAAGAATCGGAACAGGACTAGTACGAAGGATACTGGTGGACACCGGCCCAGACTCCAACATCCTCTTTAGAGGAGCCTTCGACAAGCTCGGGCTCTGCAACGACAATCTTCAAACACACCGCAACGGTGTCACGGGACTCGGAGACAACTTCCTCAAACCGGACGATTCCATCGGCCTCCCCCTCACCATAGGGACGGGAAACCAAAGGAAGACAATTCTATCCAAATTCGTGGTCCTCAAAGACTCCGCCGCCTACAACGTCATCCTCGGAAGAAAAACAATCAACGACTTCTCCGCCGTCATCTTTACCAAATACCTCCTTATGAAGTTCACAACGGAAGACGGCTCCATCGGTACCATCCATGGAGACCGGGAAGTTGCAGCAGAATACGACAACACCAGCCTAGCTCTACGGAAGAAGTCTCACGATGAGGCCGGCATATTCTTAGCCGACCTGGATACCTGACAAGACATCCAGCCTAGGCCAGAACCAGAGGGCGACATGGAAAAACTACAAGTAGGGCAAACCAAAGACGAGTACACCTTCAACAACAGGAACCTCCCATATGACCTTAAAGAGGATCTCTCCCAACTCCTGAAACAAAACAGAGACCTGTTCGCATTCACACCGGCCGACATGCCTGGAATAGACCCTGACCTAATGTCCCACCGGCTAGCCGTAGATCCCAAAGCCAAACCCGTGGCACAGAAAAGACGAAAAATGTCCCCAGATCGAATGGCCGAGGTCAAAAGTCAAGTCAAGGCCCTACTCGAAGGAAACTTCATCAGGGAACTATCCTACACGAAGTGGTTGGCAAATGTCGTGCTAGTAAAAAAGTCTAACGGGAAGTGGCGAATGTGCGTCGACTACACGAACCTAAACAAAGCCTGTCCAAAGGACGCCTTCCCCCTACCAAACATCGACGGATTGGTAGACGCCGCATCCGGCCATCGATACCTTAGCTTCATGGACGCATACTCCAGCTATAATCAGATACCTATGCACCGACCCGACGAGAAAAAAATGGCATTCATCACCCTCGATGGAATGTACTGCTACACAGTCATGCCCTTCGGCATGAAGAACGCCGGAGCCACCTACCAAAGGCTCGTCAACAAGATGTTCCAGAACCTATCCGGGACCAAGCTAGAAGTCTACATAAACGACATGCTCGCCAAGACCGAATCCGGCGAGCAACTCATCAGCGACCTCAAACTCATAATGAACACCCTACGAAAACACCAAATGCGCCTTAACCGGGCAAAGTGCGCCTTCGGAATGGAGGTAGGAAAGTTCCTTGGCTTTATGATCACACAACGCGGAGTAGAGGCTAACCCGGAGAAATGCCGCGCCGTCCTCAAAATGACAAGCCCAAAAAGCCTCAACGACATCCAAAAGCTCACCGGCCGACTCACCGCGTTATCCCGTTTCCTCGGGACATCGGCATAGAAAGCAATCCCCTTCTTCAAACTGATGAAGAAAGGAGCCCCCTTCAAATGGGAAGCAAAATGCGAAGAAGCATTCAAACATTTCAAAAAGGTCCTGGCAGAACCACCGGTTCTCGCCAAACCCCAAACCGGGGAAACCCCCTTCCGATTAACTTACGGCGTGGAAGCTGTTATCCCAGTGGAGATAGGAGACCCAAGTCCAAGAAGAATGATCGGGGGTAACGACGAGGAAGCAGAATGAAACCTTACAGACGAAGTAAGAAGCATAGCCCATATCAGAGAGCTAGCCCTAAAACAAATAATCAGCCTAAGGTACAACCACGGCGTCATCCGACGAGAATTCGTACCCGACGACCTCGTCCTACAACGAAACGACATCGGTACCCCGACCCCAGGGGAAGGAAAACTCACCCCTAATTGGGAAGGCCCGTACAGAATCAAGGCTGCAATCGGAAAGGGAGCATACAAGTTCGAACGACTTAACGGCGACGAGATCCCGAGAACGTGGAATGCCACCAACCTACGACGATACTACACATAGACTGACCCCCTAGGTCATCCTTTACCTTGTTTTGCCTTTTATTTGTTTTCCCTCTTTACTATAATTTTAATTTTGCACAAGTGTCAATCCTGGGTACTCTTTCCCGCCATAAACTGAGGGTTTTAACGAGGCCCAAAACATCAATAAAATTCCATCAAGCTATTTAAATTTTATACCTTTTCTTTTTCCTCTTAAATACAGAATAAAAACACGGCCACAACTGGGGGACTGATCACCCCCCGGGCCCGAGATACAGATATCCACGAGAAAGCAACCCCACGACAGTCCGCCCATCCCAAACAAAGGGAGCAAATAAAAATAAAAAACAAAACGGCTTAAAAACAGAATAGACAAAAAGGCCCGAACGGCCAAAACAGCATAAATCAAAGTTCAGTCAAAGCCACAAATCCACAGTCACACGGCCACACGGCCAAAAACATAAGAACAAAATACTAAAAACCAAAAGAAGTTATAATCATAGCTAATCGAGGTTGACGATCTGGCCATCATGGACAGTTTTGAAAGCTCCCATCACAGACACATCCGCTCCAGGCGCCAGCACCAAAGCCTGAGCTTTCATCGTCTCCTCGATAGCAGCAATGGCTTCCTTCACATCAGCAAGCAACACGGCATTCTCCTCTTTTAAACCCACAACCTCCGCCTTCAAATCGGCCACCTCATCCTTCAAAGTACCAACATCAGCCAAAAGCACGGCGGCCCAGGACTCGACATCCGAAGCCTTCCTCCGTTCTTCCCCAAGCTGAGACAAAAGAGAAGTCTCAACCTCGGAAAGGCGAAGGATCTCAGCACCAGACTCCTCGAATGATTTCACTGCCCGCTCCCTCGCCGACTCGGCATCCGCAAGTAACCCCTTCAACCTCGCCACCTCGGCCTGGGATTAACGAAATTTCTTGTCCAGAAGGCCCACCTGAGCTATCACAGGCTCGGCCTTCTGGACAATCACAGCGGAACGAAGAAGGGAACGGTAAAGGGACTTCACCTGGAAGGTCACATCACATTCACGGAAGAAATCCTCCATACCAGGCATAAGGTGCTCATCAATGAAGGCTGGAGCGTCAAAACGACGATCCATCACCGACGGGACCGCACCCTCCCCCTCCACCAAGTTCTCACTATCAACATCCTCTGACCGCTTTCGCTTCTGGGAAGCACCCTCTGGTGACACCACCACCACATCATCATCAACCTCCACGCCCCGACCTGACCCTTGGGTGCCACCTTCAGTCAACGCCAAATCCTCAGAGACAGCCCTCGTATCATCAGTAGGTCGTGAGGTCGGAGTGGATGGAGAACTGCCAGAAGGAGTCCCCTGAGACAACTGAGCCTTCAACCTAGCAAGAGTCGTCAAACCCCCAGCCATCTCAACTGCAAGTAAGACAAAAAGTAGAAAAAGCATAAGTACCCAACTCGGAACCACGCCACAAAAAATAAATAAAAAAAGCGTGGAAAAAGACACAGATCACACACCGACATAAGCCCGACAAGCAACCGGGTCACCCATCACATCCCTGTGATTAAGAGGACGCTCCCCAAACAACTGCCACAAGACGAGGGCGACATCCTGGTCTTCCGCAGTCAAAAACTTTTGCGTCACCCGGGTGAGAACGGACGGCCCCGCCCCAAAATTCCAATTTGTGGGGAACCCCCGCTCACCCTCCAACGTCAGCCAGAACAGATGATGCCCCCTCGCAGGACGAACCTTGAAATACCCACTCTTAAACCCATGAAAAGAATCTTCGTACAAGCCGAATACCCGACGATGAGGCTGAGCCCTAAAAGACATATACCCCTTCTTGTGCTTTCCCTCCTTAGACGGAAGGGTGCACAAGAAGAGAAAAAGGAAGACATTTACGGATACCGAAAGCTCCAGAAACTCGGACACGAGCTCGAAAGTCCAGATCGCCGCCCAACTGTTCGGATGCAGCTGGGACGGCGCCACGGAACATCGGCTCAGCAACTGTTGAACAAAAGGGGAAAATGGCAGCCGCACGCCAAGACGGGTGAACATTGCCTCGTACACCCACAGCCAATCCGAAACGGTCGACGAGGCCAGATTAGTGTAACAGACCCTCTCGTCAACCCCCGGAAGGAACCCTAAACCCGGTCGCCCGGGTTCAAACTCGCTCCGCCATTCGAAGGGCCCAAAACCGGCCCGATAAGAATTCCTAACCAACTTTCAAATTCAAATGTCTCCCTTATCTTGACCAAACAAGATAAGATATGATATTCACCATCACTTATAAATACAGGACTCAGGTCCCCCCAGGTATTCATTCAATCTACACACCTTATACCTCTCAGATCCATTCTGATTTAAGCGTCAGAGTGTCTTTGCAGGTACCTCCCCCCATTGCTCCAGTCAAGTGATCCGGCATCCGCCTCAACCCGCAAGTTCTCGATCCATCTCTCAACTCGTACCAGAGACATCTTGTACACTACAACATTTACATGTATGAATTGGCATAAAGTAGATCTTATTTTTTTTTTAAGAAATGAGCTCAACACAATTAGGTGGAGCAATAAAGAAAACAAAATAACTAATAAAAAAATAGAAAAATAGAGAAATAGAAACAAAAATAAATCCAAGATTATTTTTGACATTGTCATCAACAACCATTAGGATTAACTCTATTCCACTAGTAGTAGCTCGTACGGGACCTATTAATATATCCTAAAATTAATATATCTAAAATTTATATATTTTTTAATTAATTAACAAAGTATAAAAAAATAAAAAAATGAAGAAAAAAATATAATAGAGTACAATTGAATACTTATAAATTTAAACATGTCAAGTTATTTTTTTTTAAATTTGAATAGATAAAAAATCATATACATTATAAACTTAAGGAAAATAGTATGGAAGACATCAAAATACGTTACAAAAGATTATAATTTAAGAAAGAAAAGTGAAAAACATATCATTATTGGTAATAAAAAATATTGAAACATAAAAGAGAAAATTTAAAAAATTAAAATATAGCAAAAACTTTGAGTATGTAAAATTATATTGGCCATGCGACTTATTGCAAATGACGATTACATTTTGTATCAATTCGTTCATTTTGCTACATTAGTTGTTTTTTTTTTTTTGAAAGAAAGAGGAAGCTCAACACTCAAAGTGGAGCATACACGGAAAAAGGTAAAAACAAAACTAACTAGCTCTTATGTCATCTTCGGCATAGCCATCAACAACATAAGCTAGTTCTCACACCATTCCGCAGCACTAAGAAACGATTGTGCCACATACTCTACAACTCCTGCTGTCTTGTTCTGAAAGATTGCATCATTTCTCCGTAACCAAATGTTCCATATCATAGAAAAGAACCCAACTAGCCAGAACTTGCGCACCTCCTGTCTCATATGCATGTACCTCCAGCTTTCAAAGTGGTCTTTCAAGGTGCCGGGAGCTGTCCACTTCAGGCCAAATTCTGAACTCCATCCACACCACACTTGCCAAGAAAACTCACAAGCTACCAACAGGTAATGAACACTTTCAACTGCTTTCTTACACAACACACACAGATTATCATGTGGTCCTAGGATACCCAACCTACTAAGCCAGTCTTTTGTGTTGATCCGACCAATCAGAGCAAACCAAGAGAATAACTCAACTCTAGGCAGAACGAAACCTCTCCAAATCTCTTTTGTGAATCTGTACCTCAGAATATCCTCATCCAGAGTCGCTTCCTGCAAAACCTGCACAAATGAGTTAGTCGTATAAACACCTTCCTTATCGAATTTCCATACCACTCTATCTTGCACTTCTGCTATCAGCCTAACAAATTGGAAGGCATTCAACAGCTGATCTAAAGTCTCTGATTCCCACTGGCGGAGCTCTCGCCTCCACTGAAAATGCCAAACCCACTCTATCCCATCCCAAAACCCACAATCCCAAATTGGTGATCCTTTTTTGTTCGAAATGCAAAAGAGTCTCGGATAACAGTCTTTCAGTTTTCCTATTTGTAACCACGTATCCTCCCAAAATCTGGTAGTCCTGCCATCCCCTACCTCAATCGCAAGGCCATCAATCATCTTCTGCCTTACTTGTTGATCCTTTATTTGTAGATGACATATATTTCTCTATGGACCCCTTCTCACGGGTAAAGTCTGAGTAGACAACAACTGATTTGGGTTCAGTCTATTGCAGGAACACACAATCTTCTTCCACAACGGACAGTCCTCCTTTGAGAAGCGCCACCACCATTTAAATAGTAAAGCAGTGTTGCGAACCACTACATCACCCACTCCCAGCCCTCCTAACTTCTTTGGTGCCTGGATCACCTCCCACTTCACAAGAGCCATGCCAGGTCGTCCGTCATCCTTCCCCCGGAAGAACCTCCTCTGTAAAGAAATGATTCTTCGAGCAACCGCATCTGGTATCTTATACAGGCTCAGGTAGTACACTGGTAGGCTGTTTATGACAGACTTGATGAGTACCAGCTTTCCAGCCTTACTTAGTACCTTCGCTTTCCATAGGTTGAGAATCTCTTCCACCTTCTCTATTACCGGTTTCCAAGTTTTTACTAACCGCGGATTTGCTCCTAGGCTAATACCAAGATACCTCACTGGCAGGGTTGCTTCCTGGCATCCAAGCATCTGACACATCCGACTAGTCCACTCCTGACTGCAATTCACTGGTATCAAGCTAGACTTCTCAAAGTTAATGCTCAGTCTTGACATAACCTCGAAACACCTCAGAAGTCTCTTATAACTCCTCACTGTCCCCTCTTCTGGAGAGCAGAATAATATTGTGTCATCTGCAAATTGTAAGTGCGATAACTCAATATCATCCCTACCGACCAACAGTGGTAAAATGCGACCGTTCCTCACTGCCTCTTCTATCATTCTGTTGAGCACATCAACTACTAAGACAAACAGGAATGGCGATAAAGGGTCACCTTGACGAAGTTCCCTCTCCATTTTAAATGCTTTTGAAGGGGATCCATTAATCAGAATAGAGATGGATGCCGACCTTATACACACCTTAACCCATGCCCTCCATGTACTGCCGAAACCCATCTTCTCTAACACTGTATCAACAAAGCACCATTTAACTCTATCATAGGCTTTGTGGAAGTCCAGTTTGATAATCGCTGCTGCCTTTCTTTGTCGTTTTAGCCAATGTACCGTTTTGCATGCAATTAAAGCTCCATCGTATATCTTCCTTCCTTTCACAAAGGCACTCTGGGACTCTCCCACTAATCCTGGCATTACACTCCTCATTCTTCGTGTCAACAATTTGGAGATGGCTTTATACACACAACCAACCATGCTAATAGGTCTAAGGTCTTTTATCTCCTTCGCCCCAACGAACTTTGGTGCCAACGCTACCTATGTTATATTGGAGTCTGCTGGTAGTCTCGCATGCTCAAAAAAACTCAATACAGCTGTAGTGAATTCTGGTCCAATCTCCCCCAACACTTTTTTATAAAATTCATGTTGTATCCGTCATTCCCTGGTGCTTTCGAAGATTCACAGTCCCATACCACCTCCTTCACTTCCTCTACTGAAGGCATCACCTCTAAGGCTTCAGCTTCCTCCCTCTGCAGACGGTTCACTAAACCATCTCTAAAGCTCACCGTTGGGGAAGCTTCCTGGTGGTACAAGCACTTATAAAAGTCTCGAATCGTCACCTTTATCCTTGCTTGATTCCTTATTACTCTCCTATTAATTACCAATGACTCGATTCTGTTATTCCTTCTTCTTGCCAAGGCGATATTGTGAAAATATTTAGTATTCCTATCCATCTCCTTTGCATACCGGGCCCTAGACATTTGCTTCCATTGGACATCCTGTCTAACATACCACTTCTCACAGCATCTCACTAGCGCCCTTCTCCTTGACTCCAACGTACCATCATGCATACCACTACTCACCATATCATCCACCTTCTTGATCTCTTCTTCAAACTTCCTTATCTTCTCAGCTATATTCCCAAAATGCTGCTTATGCCATCTCTGAACCGGAACAGACAGTGCTTTCATCTTGTCTAGGAACTGTCTATCACCTAATTCCCTCCACTCTTCCTTCACCATTCGTAGAAACCCTTCATGCGTAAACCACGAGTCCAAGCTCCGAAAAGGTCGTGGGCCATCAAAATTTCTGCTCTCTTCCATAATCAATGGGCAGTGATCTGATAAACCTCTTGGACCTCCCCTTAGTCTTGTCCCCGGATACATCTCTAACCATCCCAAGGTGACTAGGCTCCTATCGATTCGACTGCACGAGCTCCCCCTAAACCATGTATACCTTTGATCATTTAACGGCAAGTCAACCAGCTCCATATCATTTATCCAATCTCTAAAATCTTCCGCGGATGCTGATAATGTAGTAGCTTCTTTCCTTTCTTCCAAGTGCATGACTTCATTAAAGTCACCCAGAAAACAGACTGGTACCTGGCATAATCTTGCAATATAACTCAATTCTTCCCATACTTCTAGCTTCTCAGCTCTCACATGTGGTCCATACACCAGACAAACTGCACACTAAAATTGATCTTTTATCACAACCCCTTCTACGCACATCTATCTATCTCCTTTATAGCAATTAATCAATTTGAACACTGTTTCGTCCCATATGAGCAACAAATCCTCCGGAGGCCCCAACTGAACTTACATACTCCCACCCAGCTCCATCTCTACCCCAAATACGCATAACGTCAAACTTGGTTACCAACTCCTTTTTTGTCTCTATTAGCCCCAACATATCCAAACGAGACTTATTTTTAAAATTCTTTACCATACTTAATTTTTCAGCACCACCTAAACCTCTAATGTTCCAAGAACTAATAATCATTTAACATTAACAGAACACACCTGGTTACAATTCTTTGGCCTGCTTCTTCGTATTTTCTCTTTTTTCTTTGCCTGTCGTCGTTTCAGTGCCATTGCCTTATTTTGGTCCTGCAGGATTGCCATGATATCCTTCTCATCGCTACACTGAACACCAGACTCTACAGCTAATTTCCAGGTTTCTTTATTCTCGGCCATCTCTTCTTTCCAGCTCCGCCTTTGTTCCTCCCTGCGATATTCATTCCTATCCTCCACGCTAGCCTCAACCTGTAACCCAGCTTCTGATCGTCTCTCATCTGCCCCCTCTTGGCCTCTGTCCCCATCCCCTGTCCCGCCTTTCATCAGTCCATTCCCTCCCTGCATTTTCGGTCCTATCCCATAATGGGTTTGCCAGTTTTTGTTCTGATCCTCCCCCTGTTCATGAGTGGCAACCACTGTATCTTCCTTCGTATCCGTCTCCGTGATTTGAGTCATTCCCCCAGCCACCTCGTTGAGGTCCAGTCTCCATCTCCCATCGTGGATACTATTACCCCGAGGCGTTGCTCTTGTCCCCACTGTTTTCCCTCCAGCGAAATCCCCAAGCATCACCTCCCGTTCAGCCTCCTCATTCTGGGTCAGCTTCCCGCTGATAGCCTTCGAACTGCTCAGCTTCGTGGCCATAGCGTCCCCAGCCCTGTCAATCTCACCGCCCATTTCGTCTTCGATTGGCCGCCGTTCCCTCAGGCGAGCATCGTCCGTCTCCTTGGCTTCACGAATCTGACTACTTCCTTCCCCACAAACCGCCATTGCAACCCCTGATCTGCTGTCACGTGAAAGCTCCACCCGTGAACCACCTGCAGCCTTAGCCTGCACTCCTTGCCGGGTCATGGGATTGGACTCAAGCCCAACCTTGCTAGATGGCCAACCAGATCCATCCTCATGAAGGCCCGTACCACACTCTCTAGCCTGGGACTCCTTACCATCCTTATTGGGCTTTGTTGCTCTTGGCCCATTAGGCTTACTTGTAACCTCCTTAATATTGTCTGCATGATGCTCCCCATATTGACATGTTACCGTTTTGTCAGAATCAACCTCCTCATTAATTGCTCTTGATCCCTGAGAATCCTCCTTCTCATTAAATTCCGGACAATTAGCCACACCATAATGTGAATTCAAATTCTGATTATTCTATTCATTTAAATCCACTAATGAATTTACGAAACTATCCTTCTCAAATTCATCGTTCCTGTGTCCCGGCAGCATGAGCTCAGCCGCCTGATCCCGAACAGCCACCAGACTTCCGCCATCATAGTTCATGCTTCTGCCACTTCCATCAAGTTCCGTCATGTTAGCCTGTAAAATTTGTCTGTCTCCTAACTCCTTGTGGCTATCCTTAAAACACTCTGTTCGATATACCTCCCCTTCCACTTCTCTGACGAGGACATCAAACCCGCTTGTACTTATTGAGATGTGAATCTAATTGTTAATCATATCGAATACACACGTATCAATCAAAACACGCCCCACGCTGAGGGAATTACACAACTCTGTTAATTTATCAAGCTTAACCACCTTGCCCCATTGCTCCCCTATTCTGCGGAAGGATTCCGTTGACCAAGCATGCAATAGAACTCCATAGCATTCCAACCAAACTCTTCTAGACTCGCTTTTTCTGTCTTATCCCATCTCCATACCATATAAAACAGCCTGAATAAATCATTCATTCGAAAGGTGTATACTTCTTCAGCGCTTAACACCGTGTCAAACGTTATCATTACTTTATAAGCTCCCAGCTCTCTTACTTGTGTTACCCCTGGCCATTCCCTATGGATCTTTTCCTGAAGGTCGTTGAAGTTGACCGCCTTCTTCGTACCTCCGACAATACTTCTTTGTAACCACACAACATTCTCATCCGATATCGGCACTTCTAAATTCATCTGCCTTCTGTTGTTTTGTTGTTCCTTGATTAGTGCACCGTTCAGCTTCGTCACCTCTCTTTCGTCAGCTGTTCTTACACCTGCATTCGTCGGACCGCTTCTTCCTGTGCCGTGCCTTTCAGTTTCAGTCACTTCCTTTCCGCTACATTAGTTGTTACAATTACACATGTTTATATAATAAGCCACTCTCCTCATAATCCGCTACAGGGTGTAGTGGATTATGCTTTCACAAAATTTGATCATAAACCGCTACATGGTGTAGCGGATTACATACAATTGCATTTGTTGCATTTGCGTATGGAATTTGTCAATGTTGTATTTGCGTAACATTTTTTTTCAATCATTTTATTTATGTAAATTGCCCTTCATTGTAACTAATAATAGTAGATTAATCAAAATCATAATCTACTATTTTTATAAAAAGGTCACACTACAACTATGTTCTAAACTCTCTAATATCTAACCTACAATATAAAGACCCGAAAAAAAAAACAAAAAAATTATAATTTTATTGGTTAACCGTAATTCCAATTGTGGGTTGAACACTTAACATCCACACAAAGCAAATTAGCAATAGTAAAAAGAAAAATAAAAGATGAAAGAAAAAGAGTAGAGAATCGCAAGAGAAAAAGAAAGAGAGTAGAAAATAAGAAGCTGGAGGCGGGTATGAGGATAGCCGATATCCAGGGCAGAGATACATACTTGTAAAGGGGCAATCCCCCCCTTCTTAAATTTTATAGACATGGCCATCTCTTTTTTTTATTTTTCAGTCCCCTTTTTTTTCGATACACTTTTTCAATCCCATTTAATTCATAAAAAAAAATAGTCCATTCTTATATAATATTAATAAAATATAATAATTTTAGGTCTAGGCAAATAGCACACTTTGTTTAAAAAATAAAATATAAATCCTTTTTTTCCCAATGTCTTCATTCATTCAAACTTCCCACTTTCACTTTGCAGGTAACAACTTTTTCTTCTTCTTTATCTCTTTAATCTTTTTATCTTCTACCTCTTTGACTCTTTTTTTTTTGCAGATTAAAAAAAAGATAGTAGTTCAACAAGTAGTTCTTCATTTCTCTTTTCCAAAAAAAGTTTTATTTTTATTCTTTTTTTATTTCAAAAAAAATTATTGAACTAATAATAAAGATTAATGTTCTGAAAACCAGTTCAGACTGGCCGGTCGAACCGATTGAACCGTGAACTACTGCAAAAAATGACTTGGACAAATGCTAAAACCGTCAATTTCAAAAACCACAATTAAACTGTCGAATTGGCCAAAAACCGTCGGTCGAACCGAACCGTGATCCGGCCGGTTTTTGAATAAGAAACAAAACGCTGTCGTTTCATTGTGCTGCACACTAACTAGCCCTACCCAAACTCCATAGACTCCAGAATAAAATCCAGATCCAGAACGCGCCTCTGCTTCAGTGCCTCTCTCACACTCAGTCCAAGGCTCCTCTCATCGAGCTTTTTATCGTCCATCCAGCCACTGCCTGCTACCGCCGCCATCGGAACTTCGAACAGCCACCGCATGCTCCTTCATTTCCTCTCCATTATGCCGCAGCCATCGCAACCTTCCTTCCCTTCCATCGCGTAGCCACCGTGCGAATGTGGAGGCCTCCGTCGTGCAAGTTCCCCACTTCTCCTCCTCCTCTTCATTCAAATACAGGTATACAGCCCCCCACCCCCAAAACACAAACCCTAGGTTACTCCCCCACCGCCGCAAGGGTCTCACTCAACGCCGTTGTCCGTTGCACTCAAACACCAACGTGTCTTTGTCCCGTAGTCTGCGGTTCTGCGCTTCTTCCTCATTCAACAATTGGTGCATCTTCCTCGAGCTCACGAAGGCAATGGCTTCATTTTTTAAAAAAATTTCGTTCTCTGGTTTTTTTATCTTTGCTCAGAACATTGATTTAATGAACTTTTTTGAGATTCTGCTAGAACATTGATCTTTTGTTTTTGGACTCTGTTAGTGCTACTCAGATTGAAATTTGAATCATTAGCTCTGCTCCTGTGCTGTATTATACTATTTTCTTGTTTTGGATTGAATCATTGAATAATTAGTTGATTTAGTTCAGTTAATCTTTGTTAAAATTACGCTGATTTAGTTCACTGCTTAAGCTTGTTAACCTTTCTTTAGTTCTCAAGTTGCTTGCTGCTTCAATTTAAAGGGATTGTGAATTTTGGTTTAAGCTGTGATTGAAGTTTCCTTCGTTTGGGTGTTCTTTACTTTCTCAGTGAAGCTTAGCCTTTGATTCTTTGAGCATACACATTCAAGTTATTGTTCTCAGCAATGCTGATTCTTAGATATTTCTTTCTTTGTTGCTTTATTTTAAATGTTCCTATAGGTGTTGTGTTGTTGCTGTGTTTTAAATGTTCCTTTAATTCTTTGTTGTGATGTTGCTGTGTTGTCTTTCTTTTTTTTTTTCTGAATGTTTGTATTGATTTACTGTCTGAGGACCTGCACACCGACTTGCATTCTTGCATTCTTGCAATGAAGCTTTCCATGTTAAAATTGTTTTTGCATAGAAAATGAACGTAGTTTGATAATTTCTAATTGATATAACTTATTGTGGGATGAGCTAGAAATTACTTTGAAGGTGTTGGGAAGGAAAGGAGGTTATTAAGCAATTGAAGAGTTGACAGTGCTAGTCTTTTTTTTCTATTAATCATTGTGCTGAACTTGTTAAAATTAGTTTGGAAACTCTGTTAATTTATCTTGTTAAAATTATGTTTGAAAATTTTGTTAATCTTAGTTAAATATAGTTGATTATTGTTAATCTTGGTATGTTTATTTATATTTTATTTATTATTTTATTATAAAACAGTTATTTTGATTGAGCCACGGTTGAATCGGTTGGACCAGTAAACCAGTGAACCCGTCACTAGAACGGTTCGATAACCGGTTCAGTTTTCAGAACCTTGATAAAGACATATGGATTTGAATCCTCTAAAGTTTGAATTTTACTTTAGAGAGTAAAGTGTGATCTCTCACTATTGATTTCAGAGGTGGGACCAATAATAAATATGAAAGAGAAACTATTCAAGGGTAGAAGATCACACTTTACTTTCTAAAGTGAAATTCAAACTATAGAGGATCCAAATCTAAGACACATAGTCATACAAAAATAGAACAAATAAATTGTATTTAATATTATAATTTTTTAAGGACTAGTAAATGTTACGTTGTAAGATGAAAGGATAAGAAGAATAAATTATATAATCTAGCATTGTAATTTTTCGTTTAATGTTTTTTTTAATTATTTTTTTGTTAGTCTTGCTTAATTTTTTTTATGTTTTTTATATACTTAGTTATTTACTTAATTTACTATTATTTGTTAATTAAGTTTATGTTATTATATGTTAGTTTGTATATTTAATTTTTTTATTAGTTAACTATTTAATTACAATTTTATATTATTTATACTACAATATTAGTATTATTGTTTTGAATTTTAATATCTTATTTTGAATTAAAATATAATTTTTAAACTTTATAAAGATTTAGATTGTAGTTTACACTTTTTGCTAAATATATTTTTAATTATAGGAACTTATTTGGCCATTTGAATTATAGGTAAGTTCAAAACCATTGATACATTTTTAAAAGAAAAGATCAAGAGAATGAAGATGCTTCTACTATTATTACTCCAATACTTGAGGGGTCATCAAATTTTATTACTTCAAGTTCTCCATTGAATAGCTCAAAGCGTCCACGACTTCTTCCTAACACTACAACAAATATGGCCTTTAGCAACGCCAAATTTTGCAACGCCTTAAAACCGTTCTCTTAGATAGGTTTAGACAACGGTTTTTTAAAGTGTTACTGTTGAATTCAATTTTTCATCAATTTATAGCAATAAATTAAAACCGTTCTGTTTGACTATTTTAAAGAACGGTTTTATGACCGTTACCATGATTTGGCTTTAAGCAACGGTTTTTTATCGTTGTTTAAAGAATTGCACAAAGAAAACGCATTAAAACCGTTGCCGAAATGCTACACTTTAAAACCGTTCCGTTAGATGGTCTTAGACAACGGTTTTTACAGTGTTGCTGTTGAAGTTTATTTTTTCATTATGCTATAGTAACCAAATAAAACCGTTCTCTTTGCCTATTTTAAAGAACGGTTTTACAACCATTAAAACAATTATTTATGAAACAACCATTTTTTAAATTATTTAAATAATTAGACAAATTAAATAATACTAATAAAAATAATTTCAGATAATTATATAAATTGAAACTATTTTTTTTATAAATATTGAATTTATAAAATACTCAAAAATTATTTTTATAAATAAATAACAAATATTATTTAAAAAAATAAATTTAAAATAAATTTAATATATTATTATAAATATATAAAAAATATTATATTTTTAACACATATAGCTAAAATAAATTTATAATAAATATTATATATTTTTATTATAAATATATAATAAATATTAATATAAAAAAATAAAATTAAAATAATTTTAAAATAAATATTATATATCTATTATTGATTATTAATTTTTTCCTAATTAATAAAGGAATGAAACATAACAGCGCAAATAAGGCTAATAAGCTAAGTAGTCACCAAAAAGATAAGGCTAATAAGAAAGCCCTCCTCTTCGAAACCAAAGAGCTTCCTCCCCCTCCACCGTATCGAACCCTAACCCACGCCTCAGAATCGGAGAAGTCATCGCACCGCAGCTCTCCATGAAGCCGTAAATGGCACCATCATCGCAAGTCACCAGGAAGCCCCAAATTGCCACTCACCATCGTCGTACCATCATCGTCACTCCATTCTTCCCAATATCGTCGCTGCCTCCTTCTTCCCGGCGTCGCTGAGTCTCTCCGCGACGTCGCTGCTTCTCCCCGCTCCGAGGCTTCACTGCTTCTCCACGGCGTCCTTGCTTCTCCCTGTTCTGTTTCTACGTCGCTATTTCTGCTTCACTGTCTTCGCTGGTTGTGGATTGTGCTTCGCTGCTGCTTCGCTACTGCTGGTGCTTCGCTGCTGCTGCTGCTTCGTTGCTGCTGCTGCTTCGCTGCATTGGCCGTGATTTATCATCTGTGGTAAGTGGTCTTCATCTCTGATTTCTGTTATATATCAGGGTTTGTTTGGCTATTGGGTGATTTTGTTGGCTGTGGAAAGTGGTGATGTTGGTGAACATGAGCAAGATGAGTGTTGAATGTGTTTCTGTTCTTGTTTGAATTTGGACTGTGTACTTGTGAAATGAACCTGAGGCTTAGGTTAGTCTGTTATTTAAGGTAGCAAAACTTTTATTATCTGCTAGTAGTATGTTCAGTGGCATTATGGTTCTGTTTCTTTGCTTTCTTTGAGGTGTTCTATGGTGGATGCCCAATTATTTATCTGCTTTGTTTATTTTAGCCTTATTTTATAATGTTATTATTTCAGTGAATTGTGGACTACTTTTCATATTGGTTGGTTTCATCTGGGATAACAGAGGAATTTCATGCTTATTCCAACTATTTGACTTAGAGATCAGCATAAATTCTGCTCTTCTTCCTACATGCCTCAATTAATCAGGAGAAATATTTGTTATTTTAAATATTTGATGGAATAGATATTTATTTTTCATTTGAATTAGTTTAATGAGAATAAAATTTATCATTTTATTCTTTGAACTACCCTGATAATTGCTTGCTAGTTGCTACTTGCTATCCATAAGTGTACTACCATGTAAACCAGTTGCCACTCCTGTAAAAAAAGTTACAAAACTCCTTTCTCTTTTATTTTGATCATGGGTTCTGTTCTGAAACTTCATCAGAACTAAATTTTATATAAAAGACCTTCAATTGACAAACTTAAATATACTTTATTAAAAGTCCTTTAGTTTAGAAGTGGGCCAAATTATATTAACAAAATAATTTTTTAGACCTCAATTATAGAAGGCATTTGAGAAGAGTTTCAATTGAAATACTTTTTGGTACAGTGCTATTCTAATTTTGATTTGGCAATTTGTTATTTCAAAATGATGTTCTCATTTAAAGAAAAGTTATCCATTATTTGGTCTTTGTCAGTTTACACTTAGTTAGAACAGTTTATTTAAAGTTTCAAAAAATGTATTTATATATCATTCATTGCATCTCTGAGTAATTTATTTATATACTTCGTTCACTTTGAATGGTTTGTTGTTTATTTTGAGAAATCAATTTATTTCAGGCATGAAAGTGATAGTTACGTTAGTATTACAGTTATGGTTATGAATTGCTTATATTTTTATTCTTTGTTGCTGTTGTAGTTTGTCTCTTTAAAATAAAAAAAGGGGTTGTCATCTGTGGGTTGTCTCTTTGCTGCTGCTGCTTCACTGTATCGGCCGTTTGTGGGTTGTCATCTGTGGTAAGTGTTCTTCTTTGAGTTTCTGTTGCTTAGTTAGGGCTTTGGCTGTTGGGTATTTTTGTTAGATTTAAGAAGAAGAAAGGAAAGTGGTGATGTTTGTGCATTGTTTAAAAACTATTTTGAGGCTTTATTTAGCTAATAAGATAGAAAGGGAAATTTGTATTTGGCCGTTTCTGCATTGTTCAAATTCAAAAACTGTTTGTGCATTGTTCATTAATTTGAGTTCTAGTTAGCAAAACTCATCATTGTACTAATTGTTTTAGATTTTTTTCTTGGGGATAGAGTGTAGTAGAAGAAACATATGATGATGCTGTCTATTTGAAAATGAACACGTTTTGTTAGTGCATTGTGTTCTGGATTTCTGTGTTGCTAAACTTGATAATTCTATTGTTTGATTTTTTAGTTATATATCACTTTTGAAAATAAGATTTCTAAAAATTGGTTTTAAAAGTGAATTTTTTGTTAAAAAATCTGGTTATGAATTACTTATATTTTTATTCTTTGTTGTTTTTTTTGTTTGTCTCTTTAAAACCAGAAACAGAGAATCAAATAGCGGGTCTCCCTGTAGCTGCGACTACCTTAGATATTGAGCTACACTACAGGTAAATCATTTAATATATTATCTTTTTAAATTTGTTTGAACATTTAATTGTTAAGAATATTTACTGATTAATTGATGGATTAAGCTTCTTTGCATAGTTTGTTAGATACAAATTGTTAGTCTCATGATTGGTTGAGATGTTCTCTTTTGAATATGTGTGGTTGACTTCTAGAAATTCTTTAGATGCAATAAGCTCTTGAATGAAAAAATCACTTATAGTTAGTCTAAAATATATGTCTCTTTTGCAGGTTCTCAATTTTTTTCCTGTTTACTTTTTCTTAGTTTAATTAGTTTGTTCAGTTTTTGTTAAATTAGTCAGTTTAGTTATGCATGCTTAGTGGATTATAGGTGGTTAGGAAGTTTTATCTGAATTTTAGTGGATATAGGTGGTTAGGAAGTTTTATATGGGTTGTTGTTGCTGTGTAGTGCTGCTTTATCCTTGTTAATGGCTGATTTCATGCCTTGTTTTGATTAAGCAATGATTATGATGGCCTTATTCTGAGCTGTTTTATAAGTGCTGATTTGGTTTTAGTGAGTTTATATGGGTTGATTTTGCTATTTAGTGCTGCTTTATCCTTGTTAATGGCTGATTTCATGCCTTGTTTTGATAGAGCAATGATGCTGATGGCCTTATTTTGAGCTGTTTTATTAGTGCTGATTTGATTTTAGTGAGTTTATATGGGTTGATTTTACTGTTTAGTGCTGCTTTATCCTTGTTAATGGCTGATTTCATGCCTTGTTTTGATTGAGCAATGATGATGATGGCCTTATTCTGAGCTGTTTTATAAGTGCTGATTTGGTTTTAATGAGTTTATATGGGTTGATTTTGCTGTTTAGTGCTGCTTTATCCTTGTTAATGGCTGATTTCATGCCTTGTTTTGATTGAGCAATGATGATGATGGCCTTATTCTGAGCTGTTTTATAAGTGCTGATTTGGTTTTAGTGAGTTTATATGGGTTGATTTTGCTGTTGAGAAGGCATCATTAGAGGGTAAAGTTGATGTGATGCAAAAAGAAGTAGATGAACTAAAATCGCTTGTTAAGATGATGTTGCAACAAAAAAGTTCAGGAGTGGACCTTGAGATGTTAGCTGCTTAACTAGGAAGCACTTTAGGCAATCCGAACAATGATGTGCATGAGGAGGTATTATTTATTGTTAAAGTTTCTATATTGTTATCATATCTTAAATAATGGTTGATTATGTTGATGTTGATTCAATTTTTTTGTGTATCTTAATAGAAGAATGTTAAGATATATATGTTTCTCCTCTCTCTCTCAAACATTTTTAGTAAACATTATTAGTATTAAAGATGTGTAGTTTTATATTTGATTTTTTTTTCTTTTTTTACAGGAAAACTATGTTGAAGGGGAAATCGAACTTGATTAAGGTCAAATTTTAAGAGCAAGTGTTACAGAGTAAAAGTCATGAACTTGTGGATCGGACATGAAGATAAATCTATTTGTTACTTAGCTATTTCAACTCTTCTTTGTTATATTTTTTGCAACATTAGATGATATAGTTCGAGGTTGTCATGATAGTATTGTGGTATTTTGAATGTGATTGCAGATCTTACAACAATCTTTGTAAGTCAAATTTGATGAAAAATATTCAATTATTTTTCTTTAGTGACTTTATTCAAATAGTTTAGATTATTTATTGACTCTAAATAATTAAAAAAAATAAAATTAATTTTATTCACGAGAAAACTACTATTGTAAATAAAGAATTATATATTACAACAAAAAACCATTGTCAAAAGTTACAAAGGACAACGGTATTAAAATCGTTGCCAAAAAACAACACCAACGGTAACACTTTAATACCGTTGTCTTAGATGACTATAAAATGGCAATTGTTTTAAAACCGTTGCCAAAATAACTAATGGTAACACTTTTAAACCGTTGTCTTAGATGACTATAAAATGGCAATGATTTTAAAACCGTTGCCAAAAAAACACTAACGGTAACGGTTTTAAGCCGTTGTGTTAGACAACTATAAAGTGGCAACAGTACAAAAACCGTTACCAAAAAATGACACCAACGGTAATGCTTTAAAACTGTTGCTGTTGTGGATAACAAAACTACAACAGTTTAAAACCGTTGCCAATCCAGGTACGGTTTTAAACCGTTGTATCATGAAAAAGAACGGTCTAAAACCGTTGCTTCTCGAGTAACGGTTTGAAACCGTTGTTTAAAATTTGTGTTCAAAACCGTTGCCTATACCAGTAACTTTGGCAACGGTTTTTTGGTTACCGTTGCCTTAGGTCAAAAACCGTTGCCTTTGATCATTGGCAACGGCCGCATATACCACAGGTCAAAAACCGTTGCCAAAGCGTTGCCTAAAGTTTAGGGAACGGTTTTTCAATATACAGCAACGGTTTTTGACCGTTGCGAAAAGCCTTGTTTGTTGTAGTGTAATCAACTGGATGTTTTTCATTTGGAAAGAGATCCTGGAATGCGACCAATGATTTGGAAGTTTCCACCAAATCAAAGAGATGAATAGTAGATTTAATGAGCAAACAATAGAGTTTTTGACTTTGAGTTGTGCTTTGGATCTTAAGGACAATTTCAAATCATTTAACATTGAAAAAATTAGCAAGTTAGCAGAGAAGTTTTATCCCCTTGACTTTCCTTCTAATGAGCTAAATATTTTGAAATCTCAGTTGCAACATGATCAGCATGATATACTAAATCATTTGAAAGGCATTGATGCACTTTCTGAATTGTACAACAAGTTGCAAGAAACGGAAAAAATCAAGAACTTATCATATGGTTGATAGATTAATACGTCTTGTTTTGACTCTACCAGTGTCTACAGCAATAACAGAAAGATTTTTTCAGCAATGAAAATTGTTAAGACAAGACTCTGAAGTAAGATGGCTGATGAATTTCTTACAGACAATTTGGTCATCTATATAGAAAAAGAATTAGCAGCTATTTTTTACACAAATTCAATAATAGATGATTTTAAAAATAGAAAAAAAAAATGTCGAATAGCCTTTTCATGATACAAAATTGTAAGTGGTAATTTTTATATATTATTGTCTTACTTTGATTGAGATTATATATTTAATTTTTTTAATTTTATCATTAGAAATAGTAATATAAAATATTTTTAGTAAATTATTAAACACCGTCCCCCTAAATAGTTAGTCTAGCTCTGCCCCTGCCGATATCGCTAAGCAAGAAGAATGAATGGAGAAAGTGATAATCACGAAGGTGATAGAGCCAATGAAGCTGACGGAGTTGCCATTGTCGTTGTCAATTCTGCTCGCTGTCGTCGTGCTCTGTTCTACCTCCACCACTAACTTGCCTCTACGTCTCCTTCACCACCGCCTTACCTCTCTTCCTTTTTTTACTGGACACTTTCCACTAGGTGAAACAGTCTTTTTTTTTTAGTGAGAGAGAAGTGAAGTGAGATTGAGAGCGTGAGGAATTGGAAACCAAGTGATACGAAACCATTTGAGTTAAATCTCAAAGTGGTCCCTGAACTTGCAATCGAGGCTCGAATTCATCCTTAAACTTAAAATTGCCACAAATATGACGCTGAACTTAACACCGGTCATCCTCGAAGCACTTTCCATCTATCGTTTGTCATTAAAAAGCTGAGCTGAGCTGATTCCTGTCACGCTGGCACTGAAATGACATCGTTTTGTATTTATAAAAAAAACTCTAATGGATCAGGTAAATAATGACCTGACTCGAAAACACACCCAACTAGATGGAACCTTAGTTGCAACCCGGTATCACATCCCTCCGCTTCAGATGAACTTAAGCGCTGCTCCTTGGTTGATGGTGAGGCATTGCGATGACATTTAAAGCTCTACTGGTCGCCGCTGCTATCTCCTCCTCTACTCTGACATCACAATTCCACTGTTGTCCTGGACTCCTGGGTCTTGTCATGTTTCCTTTGCATTGATCTTCTCCCCTCTGCTACATCAATTTCTGCCAAAAGCTCCGCCGCGTTTTATTTCAGTGACCTCCACGACTCCAACAGAAGAGAGATGATGTTGTCCCGAGGATCTTTTCTGCCCGATTCCGTCCATGGCGTCGCTCAATTTGCTCGTCGTTTACGCTCTTCTCTTGTCTCCTCTCTGTCTCCTTCTGCCTCCCTCTTCTCTTCTCTAGCCCGGTTCTCTCCTTCTGCATGCGGCAGCCAAGATGAGTTTTTAAAATATTTTTTTAAGTGTTCAGTCATTATTGTTTAATATTTTGGGTGATTGTTGTTGCTGATTTTGTTTTAATGTAGCTGCAATGGTTGATTTTTTGTTTTTTTATTAAGTAATTGATGCTGATTTTTATGTTGTTATTTTTTGTGATTGTTGCTGTTTAGGTTGATGATGTTTGCTGATTAGATTAATTGATGTTTTTTATTGTTGTTGGATTTTTCTGTCATCTTTTGTGATTGTCATAACCCTAAAACAACAATATTTGGTCTTTTTTGACGATGTTGTTGTTATTGCTAATGATTGGATTTGGAAGACTGAAAGTAGAGAATGGAGTAAGAAGAAGAAAGTGAGGAAGAGACTTTGGTGAAGATAATTTGGGGTTTAGAATTTTTAACATAACAATAGGGGCCAAATTGAGTTAAAACCTTGCATGTGCCACGTAATATAGCTGTTGTTGTCCACCGTGGCAACCTTCGACACACGTCATCTTTCATTTTGCGAATATTCACCAGAATATACCCCAGGGACAACCGATGTTAAGTTTAGAGACATATTTGGGACAATTTTAAGTGCAGGGATGAGTTCGCGACTCGATTGCAAATTAAGGGACCACTTTGAGATTTAACTTGCCTCATTTTAATGCACTCAGCTCTCTATAAGTTAAAACGACATCGTTTTATGTGCTGAGCTATAAGTTTTTATTAATGCCATTAACAGGGAGGTGATGGAATGACTAACATGACTAACTTTAAATCTTTTAAAGATGGATTTGATTAAAAATCTTTTACGAACTACTTTGGAGATCACGTGATCTTTCAAAGACTAATTTAACCATTTACTCTAAATTTTAGTATAATATTTTAAAAATTTAATTATAAATATAAATATAAATATATGATATTGAAATATAAATTGTCATAAGAGTGGTTAATTAATGAAATTTCAAACAATAAATTTTAGGCTTTTTTACTTAAATAAAATAAACCACTTCCAAAATTACTTGATTTTCCTAAAGCAATTTTTGAAATGTGAATACCCTATTCCTAATATTATATAATCGTCTCAGGGACTTGTTATTTATATAATATGTTAATCACTACACCTTAGGACGATTTATGCATGAATGACTTTTGAAGAATAACATGTAAATCGTCCCAGGGTGGCCAACTTTACCAATTTGTGAGTAAATCGTCCCAGATGGGAGGATTTACGTGATACAAGGCTAAACCACAAGAGGCTGGCACGATTTATGTGTAACTCCTAACCCTCAGGAAAGAGCCACAATTTATGTTCAACTTGGCAAACCCTCAAGACCTAGCCAAAATTTACATTCAACTTGATAAAGCTTAAAATCCCAGGACGATTTATGAAGACTCTGAGTCTATAAATACACGAGGATGGTGTAAACAGCTCAAACATGAAGTTTATTGAGTTTGAGAGGGATGAATGAGAGTGTATTTTTGCTTGTTCATTGATAAACCGCTATTTTACGGTTTATCTTGTGCTAAATTGAGTTGGTTTTATCAGTTCTTTGCACACTTATTCATACAAATTGCATGATTTTATAAATCCTTCCTAATTTTGTTCTATGATTGAAAACTTGCTTCCTAAGCCTTTAAATTGTTTATTTTTAATTTCCCTTTATACCATTCGATGCCGTGATCCGTGTGTTAAGTGTTTTCAGGCTGTATAAGGCAGGAATGGCTTAGAGGATGGAGAGGAAGCTTGAAAAAATAGAAGGAACACAAGAAACAAAGGAGATGACCAGCGAGGATCAACGTGCACGCATGGCTCACGTGTGCGTGTGATTTGGAGTATTTCACAGCGACGCGTACGCGTGACTGACGCGTACGCGTGACCAGTGAAGTCGCACAGCGATGCGTACGCGTGACAAGCGCAAAAGGCCAGCGACACGTGCGCGTGACCTACGCGTACGCATGACAGAGCGACGTGCTACATTAATCAGAACTCGCAAGGGGCGATTTTGGGCTGGTTTTGGACCCAGTTTTCGGCCCAAAAACACAAACTAGAGCCAGGAGACAAGTAGAGACTCAACACACACTCACATTTACTTAGTTTTAGTTTTAGTTTAGAATCTGAGAGAGAAAACACTACTTCCTCTAGGGTTCTTCACATTCTTAGATTTTTAGTTTTATACATTTGGATTGGATCTTGAGAGAGTTACTACCTTCGATTGAAGTCTCTATCACTATAGTTTGCTTTCTTATTTCCTCACTCTTTTGCTTTCCATTCAGTTTGTTCAGAGTTACATATGGATATCTTTGATTTTGGAAATTATTAATGCAAGAGTTATTTTTACATTTAATTTCATTATTTGTTTGATTATCATCTCCCCTTAATTCATTAGCTCAAAAATTACTTTTATTAAATTAATTTTAATTACCATGTCTCCTTTCGACTTTCTTTACATGTTTGCGAAAATAGCATCCATGTCAATGGAGTAGACTCCCAACTTGACTTTGGAGTTGATTAATAAGAGACCCTTGAGTTGGAATACTCAAGTGTTAATTTGTAATTGGAAGTTGTTGGCTGACTCTCTAGTCACTAACTCTAATCCTTCCCTAGGAAGGGATTAGGACTTGTGAATCAGAGTTGGTTAGTTACTTGACTTTCCTTTATTAGGTAAAGGATAACTAAGTAGAAGCAACAACCTTTTACTATTATACTTAGAAAAATTCAACAAGGATAGAAATTCTGATTAATCTTCTCCTAGTCAAGGCTTTTTATTTCAAATATATAAAACCTCTTGTTAATTTTTATTGCTTTAATTGATAATCTTTTTATTTTTCTAATTCCCAACTCTAAAATTTTTTGGAAAATTTCTGATCAATAATTTACACTGCTGTGTCAACTCTTTGGGAAACGACCTGGGAATTCTACTCCTAGTATTTTATTCTTAAATTGTGACATCTTCTAAATTGACAGTGGGAATTCATCGATTAAGAACTGTACTTGCAACGTTATTTCCATTATTCATCATCGAGGAAAAATTGATGGTAACATAAGTTAGGGTGTTATGTTCTCTAGTAAAAAGCAGATTGGTATGTTTGTGAATCCATCAATGAGTTTGATGGATTTACAGAATAGTATATTACAGAAGTTAGAAAAGTACGGTAAAAAATGTGTAAAGCAAGTGTTTTTTCAGATTCCTATCTCACTAAAGCAATGTTATGTTAAGTTTGGAAAGTATGAGATACTTGGTGATGACGACATATGTGTTATATTTCACAGTCAAGTAAGATTTTTAGATTTGGATACTACGAAGTTATTTGTGAGAATGGTTGATGTAGAGGGTAGCTCTGGTGGATCTGCTCCGAATCCACCAACCAGCATGATAGAAGGGAGTTCTAGAGTCATTCCAGCTGGTTAATAGGATACTGCCTATGTTTTGTCTCCATCATTTGTAGCAGATATGCCTGTTCAGGCATATAATGCAGATGACTTGGGTGATATGCATACCTTTGGAGAGCTTGCAGTTGCAATGAGAGCAGCACATGTATTGGACGGTGCACCGATATTCATGGATGTCAGAGATAGAGATCCACTTGCAGAGGCTATAGGCGATGATGGTTCAGATTCGGAGCCACCCATTATTGGTGATGATAGTGATAGCGAGGAAGACACAACACGTGTTGGGAGAGCACAATCCCAATCAAGCTCTCAGACACAACATTACCCTCCATACTTCTCTCTAATTTAGATCTTGAGGCAATGAATTGATCTGAATTTCCAGATCACCAATTGCCTACTATTCACAGAAATGAGCCTGGTATGCTTGGCACAGATGAGTTTCAAATTGGTTAGCAGTTCGAAAGCAAAGAAGAAGTTGTACTGACAGTGAAGAGTTATAATATTCGTCGTGATGTTGAGTATAAAGTGTTTGAGTTCGATCAATTGAAGTATCATGGAAAGTGTGTGCAGTTTGAGAATGGATGTAATTGGTTGATACGTGTGACTATGTGGCAAGGGAAAGACTACTGGGAAGTTGGAAAGTACAATGGGCTGTAGACGTGTGTTGCAACAGAGATATCCACTGATCACAGGTAGCTCGATTATCATGTCATCTGTGCATCAATTCTATCACTGGTCATGGCGGATGCATCGATCTCCATTAAAGTATTGAAGAATGCGGTCTCATCAAAATTTGGTTTCAAGCCCAATTACAGAAAGGTATGGATGGCTAAGCAGAAGGCGATTGCTCATATATGGAGATTGGGAGGAGTCTTACAAGCTAATTCCAAGGTGGATCATCGGGGTTTAGATATATATGCCTGGCACTATAGCAGTGTTGCGTACTTCACCAGTTAGGGCAGGTAATACGGTCGATGGAACGAGGGTTTTTTTTTCATCGATTGTTTTAGACGTTTTCCCCGTGGGTTGAGGCCTTCAAGTATTGCAAGCCACTGAATCTATCGATGTTACTCATTTATATGGCAAGTATGGAGGTACTTTATTGATGGCAATTGCACAAGATGGAACCACGACAAAGTAGCCGAACCCCAGCTATACTTGCCGATCCCGTCGAGGTCCGCAACATACGGAAGCCACCATAAGTGAACCCTAGCACCAGACTTGTCCTTGAAAAGTGTCATGGACAAGAACATCATAATGTAACCACATGCATAAATCTGAATCGTTGCCTCCGATTCATTGGCAAGCAAGACTTTGAACTTGTTCTTGAACCACAAAAAAGAAACTGTGAACTCATCGATACAATCATCTGGTGGAAGTTCACCGAATAACTTTCCAAACCACACCCAAGCAGGCCTTTCCCCTCCATCAACTGCTCAAAGTCGCTCAGACATCCATTTACTGCGTGTTCATCAATAGGGAGACCAAACTGGAATGCCATATCCTGTAGAGTTATCGTGCACTCTTCAATGATATATGAAACGTATGGGTCTCAGGACGCCATCGCTCAACAAATACACTATCAGCAGCTCATAAAGCTTAAACCAATAATCATTTAGCCTTGCAACATGTAGTAAATTGGCATGATCTAAGTAGGGCAATATCCGGTCATGCATTATCATCTTCTGTTGCATGCAGACGCTCCTAACACATTGAGTTAGTTGATAAAACAGAAATATTAACAACACAATTTACGGGAGCATCATAGACAGAAAATATATAATTCAAAGTAAAAAAAGAATATGGTAGAAGCTAGTGATGTAAAACAGACCAGGTTATAGGTATTCATTATAATATCACAAGTCTAACATCACAAGCATAGATACATTATGAACGAAATTTTTGACTTTAAGTCTCTAGGTTCACCTAAGTCTTAACATCCTTTGCAATCATCCAACAACCTGAAAATTCACTAAACAATGAAACAGTAAATTTCATCATCACCAATATTTTAACAGTCAATCACACCTATCGACCTTTACGATCTCATTAGATATTCATATTGAAATTTAGACTAAATTCACCAGGATATAAATGTCATCAATAGATTAATAGCATAAACTAAATACGGATTTTGATAACTAACCTCATCATCAATAAATCTGGCAACATGCGCATTGTCGTTCAAGCGGTATGTATCTCCCTGATTGGCGGCCATCCTTGCTTCTGATTCTTCCGACTCCAACGCACTAATCGCCGCTCTGTGCCATACTTCGCCGACCGCCGCCGCAACCTCGCCGATGTACGCCGCACGCTGCCGCAACCTCGCCGATGTAGGCCTCATGCCACCACAACCTCGCCATTGTACGCTGTACGCAACCACTCACTGCCCCTTCCTCCACCACTGCGGGCTCTCTTCCTCCCCAACCTTGTCTTCGAAAGCTTCGATACGGTGAAAATAAAGGTTTCGTGTGCAATGATGCGAGCAGAAATTGGTGAATTAAAAATTATTAGAATATATATGTTGCAAGTATAGTTCTTAACTCGCCAGAAATCCACCGCTCAATTTAGAAAGGTATCATAGAAAATTAAAATTTAAAATACTGGGAGTATGAATCCCAAGTCGTCTCCCAACGAGTTGCAGGAAAGGGAGCTATTTTATTAATAAGATGTTTTCGAAAAAGTTTGAGTTGAGTAAACAGGAAATTAAATTGATGAAATTGAATAATGTAAATAAATAGCCTTGACTGGGAGTTGATTACATGGAAGCCCTATTCTTGATGGAATACTCTAACATTAATTGACAATTGAGAGTTATTTCATTTAGTTATCCTTTACTAAGTAAGGGAAGGTAAACCAATTTGGAATGCTGTTCTATCTACAAGTCCCAATCCACTCTGGGGAGGATTGGTGTCAGAAATTAGAGAGCAAACCAACAATAACCCAATTACAATCTTTCTCTTGAACCTTCCAACTCAAGGGTTCCTTTCAATCAACTCCCCATCAAGTTAGGGAACTACTCACTCATTGTAAAGGTAAAATTCATAGCATATGAAAAGGAATTAAAGAAAGACATTGTAAATAAAAATTAAAATAGTCAATTAAAAATAAAAGCGATCCTTGTATTAAATAATCCTAAGAATATTCCAATGGTAAAATTAAACAAAGCAGAGAACATGGAATAGTAAACCAAGTAAAGAAAACGAACTAGAATGACGAAGTCTTGATGAGGTAATAACTCTTCTCAGTGTTCCAATGCAAAGAGCAATCGCAAATTAAATCCTAAGAACTATGAATGTCTAGAGAGAAAACCTAGAGGAGGAGTAAAAACTAGATCTAAAATTAAAACTTGTGTAGAATGAATGTTCTCTTTGGTTTCTGCATGTTCGCTGGCTCTAGTCTGCTGTTCTAGGCCGAAAACTGGGTCAAAATAGGGTCCAAAATCGCCCCCAGCGAATCCGGCAGATTATGCAGATCGCGCATCTCACACGATCGCGTCATCCATGCGGACGCGTCATTCGCGCTTTTCCTCGCCACGCGTTTGCGTCGTCCACGCCTCCGCGTCGCTCATGCTTTTCCAGTCCGCGCAGTCACATGAGCCATGCTGCCGCGTCACTGCGATTTCTCCTCTTTCGCGCGGTCGCATGAGCCATGCGGCCGCATCACTTCTCGCTGGTTATCTCCTCAATTTCTTGTGTTCCTTCCATTTTTGCTAGCTTCCTTTCCAATCTCCAACTCATTCATGCCCTATAAAGCCTGAAACGCTTAACACCCAGATCACGGCATCGAATGGAATAAAGGAGAATTAAAATGCATAATTAAAAGTCTCTAGGAAGTAGTTTTCAATCATGTAATAATTTCAGGAAGGAAATATAAATGCATGCTAAATTAATGAATAAGTGGATAAGGATCATGATAAAACCACACAATTAAACACAATATAAACCATAAAATAGTGGTTTATCAACCTCCCCACACTTAAACATTAGCATGTCCTCATGCTTAATTGAAGGAGATAAAGTAAATAAGTATGAACATGTAGAAACTCATGCAATGCAATGCAATCCTATATATATATGAATGCAACTATATGATTTTTGTCCACTTGATCAAAAGTAAATAAGCTCTTCAAAACAATTACAAATCAACACTAATTCTATCATCATACAGTAAGACAGATAAAAGTGCAAGAAGATAGCTTATGAAAGCAGGGAACATGGAAATTCAAGCATTAAACCCTCACTGATGATGTATGTACGCTCTAACCTCTCTAGTGTATAGGGTAATCACTCTATCCTTCTCTAATCATGCTCTCTAACTTTTGTTCTTCTCCTAACCAATCAACAACAGTTAATATACCAATGCAGACATCATGAGGTCTTTTCAAGGTTGTAATGGGGCCAAGGTAGGTAGGGATACATGTATGGTCAAGTGAGCTTATAAATTGAATCTTTAATTAACCCAAGCTTCAACCCAACCTATATAACTTGCATAACCTTAGAATTCATACCTAGCTACCCAGAATTCTCCTTTTACATTCCATACTCATGTATCAACTTTTTTATTTTAATTTTTATCATATGTGCATTGATCTTTGAATTCTCAATTCAGCATTGGGGTAATTTTGTCCCCTTATTCATTTATTTATTAAATTTTTTTTAATAGAGGCAAAAATAAACATAGCTTATCAATGCACATAGATTTTTAATTCTTATAGTTTCACATGAGTAGGTATCCAAATTCCCATTAAATTATCATGACACATTCCCTTAATAACTTTTGTTCCCACAATTTCCCATACTTAACTAGCACACACAATTCTATCTTAAGCTAACCAAAGATTCAATTTGGGATATACAATTATTTTTCCGCTTAAGGCTAGTAATGTGGTGAAATATAGAACAAATGGGATTTAAAGGCTCAAAGTGGTTAACAAAGGTAATTGAAAAGGGTAGGCTTAATTTGGATGAGTAAGTTTAAACAAATAATGGCCTCAATCATGTGCAAGCATATAAATATAATAAATATTGGACATATAAGATAAAACAAAATATAGATTATAATCATAGAGAAGTAAACACACAAGAATAAAATAATTATGGTTAAATAATGTAACCATGCATAAAGGCTCAAATCTTTACAGGTTGTGTGTTCTTTAGCTCAAACATCATGTTCCAAATACAACTTCAAGCAAATTTATCATAAAAATGTGAAAAATTAGTGAAATTTTGTTCCAAAGATAGAGTCTTAAAAGAAACTTATTGTCTTTTCAATCAAGTAGAGCATGCATGCAACTAACCTATTACTATGCAATTTATCCTATTCTATAAAAAAAAGAAAAACTAACTAAAATATCCTAATTTATTGGTGCTAGGGAAGAGAAATTACCTCCGGAAGTCAGGTACTGACCGACCTCCCCACACTTAAGGCTTTGCACCGTCCTCGGTGCCATCTGTCAGGAACAGGGGTGGGCTGGTTGCAGTATCTCCACAGTTGGGACCATCATGGCTCCCTGTGCTGGTAAAAGAAGTGGAGTCCGGGGTGTCTGAGTCCTTGAAGTGTCCCTTGAGTAGCTCCTTGAGGTGTTTGAATTGGCGCTCGTTACGGCGCTCTCTTAACTTCGCTTTCTGTTCTTGCCGATCCAATCTTTTGATTATCTGCTGGAGCAGTTCATCTGTTGTAGGTGCTTGTGGTGTTGAAGAAGGGATATCTTCAACCGGTGCAGTAGGAAGGCTTGTAGTGGCTGCTGGAAGTCTGAGGTACTTCCCATTGGGGACATACTAATCATCCCGTGGAAGCATGGCTTTGGTGTCTCCAGCTCTGTAGGAAACTCCGGCTGCTGAGACAAGATCTGAGACCAAGGTGGGAAAAGGTAAGTTGCCTGCAATTTGTACGTGTCCCATGGCATTCCGGATATGTCTTGGTAGATTCAGAGGCTGGTCTGTAAGGATGCACCATAGTAGAACGGCCATGTCTGCAGTGAAGGAGGACTCGTGAGTGCTCAGAAAGACGTAATGGGACATGATCTGTGCCCATACGCGAGCCTCCAAGGTAAGTGCTGAAGCTGATATTCCCTTAGGGCGGGTACGATGGTATCCGTAGATCCAACGGCTACCAGGTAGTGCGATAACTCTGAGAACAGCTTCCCAGTTAAATTGGTACATCTGGCGCTTGAGTGCGGCTTCTTGAAAGGCGTCCAATCCTTCTGGAATAGGGGGAAGACTCAAAGCTTGTTGAATAGCCTCTTCTGTAATGGGGACTTCCTTCTGACGGACAAAGACAGACTGCAGGGTAGGCAGGTAGAAGTTAGAGTAGAACTCGACTACCCAAGAAAGATTGACCTGCTTCTGTTGTCTCTGTAGGAAACCCCATTGTCTTCGTTCAATTTGCGGCTCAACAAAAGTAGCAATATTGGGAGGGAGGATAAGAAGGTGTTCGTTGTTGTAACTCCTTTCAGCTAGAATAGGGAACATCTGCTCACAGTAGCGATTTGGAAATCGCGCAGTGTCCTTTGCTGGAAAGGCTTTCGCTTTTTCATCAACCTTGATGATCCTCTTAACTCTTTTTGTTGAGGGCTTGACTGCAATTGAAGAAGGCTCTACCACTAGTGCTCTTTTAGTTCCTCTTCTTGCTGGTGGTTTGGGAGTAGCTTTCTCTTTTCCTTTCTTGGTGGCCATCCTGAAAAAGGGAAGAGAAAGTAAATTAAATTCAAAGAGATATATAGCAAGGAAGAGAACGGAAAAGGTGGTGATGGATGCGCATTAGGAGGTAACTGACATTAACACACGCTCATGAGTACATGTGAAAAGTCATCAAAGGAAAATAGCTAGTGCATATAATGACAAGTGAATGCAAGGTGTGTATTGGCATGCCGGAAAAGGGCATGAGTAGCATAGACCAAGCATTACTTTGTAACAAACCATCACGTTTGTATTGACAATTAAATTCAATTAATATAATAGTAAAGGGAATTTGTGAAAAGCAAGCATTGAATATTAGAATAACATAGAGAAGTGCATAATGTCATATGGGCTTTTTCACAAACACATAGCATGCAAGGTAAATAAAGTATAGAAAGTATTAAAGTGAACATGCAAGTAACCCTTTAAAGAAAATAATATATAATTGTCAAACAATTTGCAACAATCTACAAGCATATAAGGAAGAATAATGACTCAAATAAAATTCTAACACCATGTAAAAAGGAAAGAAGAAGAAAGAAAATATGAATAAAATAAGAAGAATGATAGAAAAGAAAAGGGTGAAGAAGAAAATAAAACCTTGTTAATGGAGGTGAGGGAGAGAGAGTGAAAGGTGAGATAGAAGGAAGAGAGGAGGAGGAAAAATAAGGAGGGAAAAGAGAAAATAGGATTTGGAGAGAAAAAGATATGATATTTGGCAAAATTAGGAAAATTGTGCGCTGCAAGCGACGCGATCGCATGGGGCACGCGGTCGCGCGACTTGCGCTTAAGGTGATTGACGCGGTCGCGTCGGTCACGCGGTCGCGTGACCCTAGTTTGTGCTAGTGGCGCGAGGGTTGCCTCGCACTCGCACAACTCTCTGTTCAAAATCATTAAATGCCAAATTTTAGGTGACGCGATCGCATGGGGCATGCGATCGCGTGAGTGGGCAGTTTATGGGGTACGACGCGGTCGCGTGGGGTACGCGGTCGCGTGAGGGGGACTGCGCGTCCAGCGCCAGTCCAACACCACTCTAGCACAACTTTCAGCTGTGCGCCCTTTTTACGTCGAAAAATCAGAGCACGCGGTCGCGTGAAAGGTCATTATGCCCATACGACGCGGACGCGTCAGCGACGCGGTCGCGTGGGCTGATTTGTGCCATTGGCACGCCTCCAGCCACGCTCCATCGTGACTCTCTGTTCGTTTTTATTTTTCTCCCCTCTCCTTGCGACGCGGATGTGTCGCTGATGCGGTCGCGTCGCGTGGCATATTCCTCTCTCTTTTTTTTTTTAAAAAAAATAAAAGTATGTAAATGCAGATGCACGAAATCTACTAATAAAGAGAAGAGTTATTGGATAAGAAAACTAAAAATAGAGAAAAGAACGATCATACCATGGTGGGTTGTCTCCCACCTAGCACTTTGCTTTAACGTCCGTAAGTTGGACGCTCCACTAGCTCAGTCTTTGGCTATGTGGGGATCTTCCAAGAGGAAGATCTCGAGTTCCTTGTCTTTCTTCCGATTTTCGCCATGGTACAGCTTTAAACGATGTCCATTAACTTTGATAAGCTCCGAGCTCGAAGGATGGCTAAGGTGATAAACTCCGTACGGTTCGGCCTTCTCTACTCTGTATGGACCTTCCCATCTTGATCTCAACTTGCCTGGTATGAGCCTCAGTCGAGATTTGTAAAGGAGGACTGAGTCCCCAGGTTGGAACTCTTTCCTCTTGATGTTCTGGTCATGTACAACCTTCATCTTCTCCTTGTGTAGTCTTGAGTTCTCATAAGCTTCTAGGCAAAGGCTCTCCAGTTCTTGCAGTTGCAACTTCCTTTCAGCTCCGGCTTTCTCAATTCCCATATTGCACTCCTTGACTGCCCAAAAGGCTTTGTGCTATATTTCAACTGGGAGATGGCAAGCTTTTCCATAAACTAAGCGGAAAGGACTCATCCTAATAGGTGTTTTGTAAGCTGTTCTGTATGCCCAGAGTGCATCTTGTATCCTGGTGCTCCAGTCTCTTCTATGAGGCTTTACTATCTTCTTCAAGATACACTTTATCTCTCTATTTGACACCTCGGCTTGCCCATTGGTCTGAGAATGGTATGCTGTCGCAATCTTATGAATTATCTCATGCTTCTTCATTAGTCCTGTTAGTCTCCTGTGACAAAAATGGGTGTCTTGATCGCTCACGATTGCTCGTGGTGATCCAAAGCGACAGATAATATGGTTTCTCACAAAGGAAACAACAGTGTTAGCATCATCAGTGCGGGTAGGAATTGCTTCCACCCATTTGGAAACGTAATCCACAGCTAACAATATATAAAAATAACCATTAGAATTTGGAAATGGACCCATGAAGTCAATGCCCCAAACATAAAAAATTTCACAGAAAAGCATATATTGTTGAGGCATCTCATCCCTCTTGGATATATTACCAAATTTTTGGCATGGGAGGCAAGATTTACAAAATTCAGCAGCGTCTCTAAAAAGAGTAGGCCACCAGAATCCACAGTCTAAGATTTTTCTAGCAGTTCTTTGAGGGCCAAAATGTCCTCCACTCTCAGATGAGTTACAGGCCTCTAAGATGGACTGGAATTCTGATTGAGGCACACACCGTCTAATTACCTGATCAGCGCCACATCTCCATAAATATGGGTCATCCCATATATAATATTTAGACTCGCTTTTCAGCTTGTCTCTTTGATGTTTAGAAAAGTTTGGAGGAAATGTGCGGCTAACTAGATAATTAGCTACAGATGCATACCAAGGAGATACCTCAGATACTGCTTGCAGATTATCAAATGGAAAATTATCATCTATAGGAGTAGAATCATCCTTAATGTGCTCAAGGCGACTCAAGTGGTCTGCCACTAAATTCTGGTTACCACTCCTATCCTTTATTTCTAAATCAAATTCTTGTAATAGTAGTATCCAATGTATAAGCCTTGGTTTGGACTCCTTTTTAGATAATAGATACTTTAAAGCTACATGGTCCGAATACACTACTACTCTAGTACCAAGTAAATAAGCTCGGAATTTATCCAGAGCAAAACAATAGCAAGAAGCTCTTTCTCAGAAGTAGTATAATTGGACTGGGCAGCGTCTAAAGTCTTAGACGCATAAGCAATAACAAAAGGATCCTTACCTTCGCGCTGAGCCAGCGCTGCTCCTACTGCATGGTTGGAAGCATCGCACATGATTTCAAACGGCTGGCTCCAGTCTGGTCCTCTCACAATTGGAGCTTGAGTCAGGGCGGCCTTCAGCTTATCAAACGCTTGTTTGCAATCCTCACTGAACTCGAACTCAATATCCTTCTGCAGTAATCTGGATAAGGGAAGTGCTACCTTACTGAAATTCTTTATGAATCTCCTGTAAAAACCTGCATGGCCAAGGAACGAACGGACTTCCCTCACAGAGGAGGGATAAGGTAAACTAGAAATAACATTCACCTTTGCTGGGTCTACAGAAATGCTAGTATTAGATACCACATGTCCTAATACAATCCCTTGTTTTACCATAAAATGACATTTTTCAAAATTTAATACAAGGTTTGTATTAACACATCTATCTAATACTCTAGATAATCCATCTAAGCAAAGGCTAAAAGAATCACCATAAATGCTAAAATCATCCATAAAAACCTCCATACAGTCCTCAATAAGATCAGAGAAAAGACTCATCATACACCTTTGGAAAGTAGCTGCTGCATTGCACAAGCCAAAGGGCATTCTCTTGTAAGCATAAGTCCCAAAAGGACATGTAAAAGTGGTCTTTTCCTGATCCTCAGGAGCTATATGAATCTAGAAATAACCTGTGTAACCATCTACAAAGTAATAATGTGATTTACCTGACAGGCGATCCAGCATTTGATCAATAAATGGAAGTGGGTAGTGATCCTTACGGATGGCTTGGTTGAGACGCCTGTAATCAATGCAGACTCTCCAAGCGTTCTGAACTCTAGTTGCTATGAGCTCTCCATGCTCATTCTTCACTGTAGTGACTCCAGACTTCTTGAGCACCACTTGTACTGGGCTAACCCATTCACTGTCTGAAATGGGATAGATGATACCTGCCTCCAATAGTCTGGTCACTTCCTTTTTGACAACTTCCAAGACAGTGGGATTCAATCTTCTTTGGGGTTGACGGACAGGTCTTGCTCCCTCTTCTAAAAATATTCTGTGCTCACATACTTGAGGGTTGATGCCTACTATATCTGCCAAACTCTACCCAATTGCCTTCTTGTGCCTCCTCAGTACATCAAGTAACTGCTCTTCTTGTTGAGAAGTGAGTTCCCTTGCAATGATAACTGGAAACTTCTGCTTATCTTCAAGATAAGCATATTTGAGGTGTGGAGGAAGAGGTTTTATTCCAACTTCTGATCATGGGCATGCTCTGGATTGTCTGGAACTTGTGAAAATGCCGAAGTGCCCTCGTTGTCAATCAAGAGGATCCCCACACTTGGACCTTGTCCAGTGTGCCTCTCTTCTAATTCTTCCTTGTGAACTGCAGCTACAGTTTCATATATGACATCACACTGGAAGATAGAATGATCTTCTGGAGGGTTGTTTATGACTCCATTCAGATTGAAGATTACTATTCGGCCATCTATTTCAAAAGAGTATGTTCCTGAAAAAGCATCCAATTTGAATTTTGATGTCTTCAGGAATGGTCTTCCAAGTAGGATTGATGATGGCTTATCTGAGTCATTATGGGGCATCTCCAAGATATAAAAATTAGTGGAAAATGTAAGCCCTTTAATGTTCACTAAAACATCTTTAGCAACTCCAGCCACTATAATAATGCTTTTATCTGCTAACACAAAATGAGCTGCCGACCTTTTTAAGGGAGGGAGCCTCAAAATATCATATATAGACAAAGGTATTATACTAACACAGGCTCCTAAATCACACATGCAATCATAAATTACTACACCACTAATAGTACAACTAACTATACAAGGACCTGGGTCACTACACTTCTCAGGTAATCCTCCCATTAAAGCAGATATGGAACTACCTAAAGGAATAGTTTCTAATTCATTAATTTTGTCTTTATGTATACATAAATCTTTTAGAAACTTTGCATATTTAGGTACCTGTTGAATAACATCAAAAAGAGGAACAGTTACCTCAACCTTTTTGAATATTTCTACCATTTTGGGATCGGGTTCCAGCTGCTTCCTAGGCTTCCTTGCAAGTTGTAGAAATGGAATGGGAGTGGTGTTTTCTGCAGTGTCTGCGCCTCTTGGTGCTTCCTTCTGTGGTTGGGCTTCTTCTTTTTCAGTTATGTCCTGTATGTCCTCTTCCTCTTCAACATCTTCTATTTCTACGACCTCTTCAGCTGAGGCGTGCTCTGGTGGGCTTGGCTCCTCCTAATTCCTCTCCTGCAGTGTGGTTCCGGACCTTAGGGTGATGGCATTAATGCCCCTCTTCGGATTGGGTAATGGTTGAGAGGGAATTCCAGTGGAACTTGAAGGTTGGTTATTGGAATTTTGTATGGATCCAATCTGTAAGACAAGAGCTTGCAAAGTAGCGGTCAGACCATTCAGACTGGCATTAATGTTATTTTCCATGGTCTGTTGACTTCGCTCAAAAAATTTTAGTAACTCTTCATTAGGAGACGAAGAAGAGTGAGTAAATTGAGAGGTCTGCTGTTGGGTATTCTGTGGTCCTTGGGACTGCCTCAGGTGAGGTGCTCTGTAAGGTTGGTTCTGCTGCCTGTTGTTGTTATTATTCTACCTCTGATTTCCCTGATTATCTCTGCCTCCTCTGTTATTGTTGTCCCTCCAATTCTGGTTAGAATTGTCCTGCCATCTATGGTTATTATTTCCACCTTGATTGTACCCTTGGTTAGGGCAGTCATAGAAGTTATGAGTGGATGCCACCATGTTGTCTTCCTGTTGGAGTTGCGGGCATTCATTAGTATAATGGCTATAATCAACACAAATTCCACAAACTCTCTGTGGGACTAACTGTTGGCCTTGCTGTGGTGAAGGAGATTGAGCTTGCTGAACTTGTTGTTGATTCAATTGCATTTGCTTCAGCAAGTTGGTCATTTCACAGATACTCTGAGTTAGAGCAGCAGTCTCTCTGCTAGAGGATACTTCTGCAACGGCTTTTGAACGGCCTTGCTTCTGCCTGTGGTTCCTAGTAGATTCAGCTACGTCGCTGATCAATTACCATGCCTCATCAGTGGTCTTGTACTTCTTCATAGACCCATTGCTAGCACTTTCCAATGTGGTCTTATCTTGGGGCCTCATGCCCTGTGAGATATAGCTGAGTAACACTATCTTGTCGATCATGTGGTGGGGGCATGCTTCCAGAAGATTATTGAAGCGCTCCCAGTATTCAAAGAGAGTCTAGTTGTCATCTTGAACAATCGTGAAAATGTCTTTCCTTAGTTTATCAGTAACTTCAGATGGAAAGAATTTCTCCAAAAACTCTTTTCTGAGCATATCCTAGTTGGATACATTTGCTAGGGGTTGAGTGTAGTACCACTCTCTTGCTTTTCCCTCAAGAGAAAACGGGAAAGCTTTCAGCAAAATTGAAGTTTCATCTGTACCGTCACGCCTGACAGTGGAATAGGCTGCCTGGAAATCTCTCAGGTGCTTGATAGGCTCTTGAGCAGGTAAGCCATGAAACTTGGGCATCAAATTAAGTAGTGCGGTCTTTATTTCAAAATCTGTAGCCACCGCTGGGTGATGCGCTTGAAACGGTTGCATTGTAAAATTAGGGGCTCCTTCCTCCTGGATGGTAACTCTCCTAGGTTCTGCCATATCGTCTGCACGTGAATCAACCGAATCAGTAGAACGAAGGCTGGTTTCTTCCTCAAGTGACGTTTCAGATCCGCCCTCAGAGCGGACTAACCGATGCCGAGCTCGCCTTATTCGTGAAATAGTCCTTTCAATTTCAGGATCGAATATTAGCAAGCACGGATTAGGAAGTGAACGCGTCATTTGACAAAAGAAACAGGCAGCTCATAGTAGCAAAATAAAATAAAATGCAAATAAATAAATTCTGATTAATAACTTTAGCACTCTATTGCAACTCCCCGGCAACGGCGCCAAAAATTGATGTGAGCAGAAATTGGTGAATTAAAAATTATTAGAATATATACGTTGCAAGTATAGTTCTTAACTCGCCAGAAATCCACCGCTCAATTTAGAAAGGTGTCACAGAAAATTAAAATTTAAAATACTGGGAGTATGAATCCAAGGTCGTCTCCCAACGAGTTACAGGAAAGGGAGCTATTTTATTAATCAGATGTTTTCAAAAAAGTTTGAGTTGAGTAAACAGGAAATTAAATTGATGAAATTGAATAATGTAAATAAATAGCCTTGACTGGGAGTTGATTACATGGAAGCCCTATTCTTGATGGAATACTCTAAGATTAATTGACAATTGAGAGTTATTTCGTTTAGTTATCCTTTACTAAGTAAGGGAAGGTAAAACAAGTTGGAATGCTGTTCTATCCACAAGTCCCAATCCACTCTGGGGAGGATTGGTGTTAGGAATTAGAGAGCAAACCAACAATAACCTAATTACAATCTTTCTCTTGAACCTTCCAACTCAAGGGTTCCTTTTAATCAACTCCCCATCAAGTTAGGGAACTACTCACTAATTGTAAAGGTAAAATTCATAGCATATGAAAAGGAATTAAAGAAAGACATTGTAAATAAAAATTAAAATAGTCAATTAAAAATAAAAGTGATCCTTGTATTAAATAATCCTAAGAATATTCCAATGGTAAAATTAAACAAAGCAGAGAACATGGAAGAGTAAACCAAGTAAAGAAAACGAACTAGAATGACAAAGTCTTGATGAGGTAATAACTCCTCTCAGTGTTCCAATGCAAAGAGCAATCGCAAATTAAATCCTAAGAACTATGAATGTCTAGAGAGAAAACCTAGAGGAGGAGTAAAAACTAGATCTAAAATTAAAACTTATGTAGAATGAATGTTCTCTTTGGTTTCTGCATGTTCTCTGGCTCTAGTCTGCTGTTCTGGGCCGAAAACTGGGTCAAAATAGGGTCCAAAATCGCCCCCAGCGAATCTTGCAGATTATGCAGATCGCGCATGTCACGCGATCGCGTCATCCATGCGGACGCGTCATTCGCGCTTTTCCTCGCCACGCGTTTGCGTCGTCCACGCCTCCGTGTCGCTCGTGCTTTTCCAGTCCGCGCGGTCGCGTGAGCCATGCTGCCACGTCACTGCGATTTCTCCTCTTTCGCGCGGTCGCATGAGCCATGCGGCCACGTCACTTCTCGCTGGTTATCTTCTCAATTTCTTGTGTTCCTTCCATTTTTGCTAGCTTCCTTTCCAATCTCCAACTCATTCATGCCCTATAAAGCCTGAAACGCTTAACACCCAGATCACGGTATCGAATGGAATAAAGGAGAATTAAAATGCATAATTAAAAGTCTCTAGGAAGCAATTTCAATCATGTAATAATTTCAGGAAGAAAATATAAATGCATGCTAAATTAACGAATAAGTGGGTAAGGATCATGATAAAACCACACAATTAAACACAATATAAACCATAAAATAGTGGTTTATCATGCAACGTTAATCGCTGCTAGGTCTTCAGCTTCTAACTTGAGGGTAAATCGTTAGGGGTGTTCAGGGATCGAATTCGGTCCACATATACGCAGTATTTATCTGAATCCGATCTGAAAAGTGCAGATATGGATCCGATCCGCAAGACTATCGGATCAGATTGTGAATTTTGTGTTGGTATCCGCATATCCGATCTGTATATCCGCGTATTCGCAAAAATAAAAAAATAAATAAGCAAATGTTTTTTTGGGCAAAATACCATAATAAGCCAAGGCAGGAGAGATTTTACGTAATTCAGCCAAAATGAAAATCGTTTTACCAATGAGCCAAATCATATTTATATATAATTTGAACCAGCCTAGTTCGAACTACACTTACACATAAATCGAACCAATTCAATTCGAATTACTAACGAAAAATTCACTCTAATTCGAACCAAGATGGTTCGAACTAGTAACACACATAATTCGAACCATATTAGTTCGAATTATACAAAGAGAAGCTGCCCAAAGTAATTCGAACCAGGTTGGTTCGAATTACACAAACCATATTTCGAACCAGGCTGGTTCGAATTAGTGAGAAACAGACCTGTATATATATGATTGTAAACATGAGTTGCTCTCATTAGAGGGTGTATGATGGCTAGTGACGAGAGTTTTGTAGTGTTGGTTCACCACAGAGGATCCATTAAGAGGAAAACTCGTTCCGGTGTGAAGTTCACTGATAAGGATCCTCTCTGTATTATCGTGAGGCCTACGATGAGCTATGATGACCTTGTTAGGTCTGTACTGATGAAACTTGGTCTGGAAGATGCGAAGCGGGTTAAGAAGTTTTTCTATCGCATTCCAGTCACGGTGTTCCAGGAAATCGTGAAGTATGATTGTTTCACGATCGGGAGTGGTGAGGACTTGCAAGTCATGTTTCATTGTCGCCGGCAGTTTCCAGAGATGAGGACACCAGAATTGTTGGAAAAGTTGGTTGATGTGGTATCCAGCTCAGGGGATTCGAACCGGAATACCACCACTTTAGCCACGGCAGCCGGCTCCAGTTCCAGACCTGCCGTTGCTTCTTCGTCCGTCCCTGTGTACGAGCCACCGGTCCAACCTGTTGCCTCTCCTTCTTTTGCTGTTGATCTCAATGGCAGCGTAGGCGACGAGGTCGGAACAGGGGAATTTCTGCCGACCTCTTTACAGTGCGCTGCACCGCTTGGGGTTGGAGACGGATTGTTGGGTGATGCAGAGGACGATGACGTCGAGCCGGATATGATTAATGATGATAGCGGTGATGATATTGGAGCGAGTGAGCCTGCAGGGGCAGGAGCTGGTTCTAGCTCTGGCACACAGCAGTATCCACCACATTTTTCCTCTTTGGACTTGGATGCCATGAGGCAGGAGGGGGTTTCTGAGCAGGCTGTTGGATTTGGAGCTAGAGATGCGGAAGGGACTGCTGGTCTGACAGAGTTCCAGGTTGGTCAGCAATTTCAGGATAAAGATGAGGCCTTGTTAAGTGTGAAGACTTACAACATCCGGCGAGGGGTACAGTACAAGGTAGTGGAGTCTGACTATCGTCGGTATGTGGACAAGTGTTCTGAGTTCGGGAATGGGTGCACATGGTTGATTCGACTGGGTCTCCGGCAGCGCAAGGGCATTTGGGAGGTCAAACGGTACAATGGACCTCATACTTGTCTTGCCACCTCCATCTCGAGTGACCACAGGAGTTTGGATTATCATGTGATATCGGCGTTCATTATGCCAATGGTTAGGGCTGATGAATCCGTCAGCATCAAGGTGCTTCTAAATGCCACCGCCGCACACTTTGGGTTTAGGCCGACGTACAGGAGGGTCTGGTTGGCGAAGCAGAAGGCTATTGCCCTCATCTATGGTGACTGGGATGAGTCGTACAACGAGCTCCCCAGGTGCATGTTGGGAGTCCAGTTGACGATGCCTGGTACTGTTGCAGTCCTAAGGACGAGCCCTGTTCGAGTTGGTGGACAACTAGACGAGTCTCAAGCTTATTTTCACAGACTGTTCTGGACGTTTCCACCGTGCGTCGAGGCATTCCGTCATTGCAAGCCGCTGGTTAGTATCGACGGCACCCATCTGTATGGCAAGTATGGGGGAACGTTGCTCATTGCGATTACACAGGACGGGAACTCCAACATACTACCTGTTGCATTCGCACTAGTTGAGGGTGAGAATGCAGAGTCTTGGATATTCTTTCTCTCCCACCTTCGTCAGCACGTGACACCGCAGCCGGGTCTGCTGGTTATATCGGACAGGCATAACGGCATCAAGGCCGCGCTTGAGGCTCCCGACGGAGGTTGGTTACCTCCATCTGCATACTGTGCATTCTACATTCGACACGTAGCGGCTAATTTTGCCCTTACCTTCAAGGGCAAAGATGCACGGAGGCTTCTTGTCAATGCGGCGTATGCCAAGACCGAGGTTGAGTTTGATTACTGGTTTGATATTCTGCGGTCTGAAGACCCGACGATGTGTGAGTGGGCGAACCGGATTGAGTATTCCTTGTGGACTTAGCATCGTGACGAGGGGCGAAGATTCGGTCACATGACGACGAATATCTCCGAGTGTGTGAACTCAATCCTCAAGGGTGTCAGAAACCTACCTGTATGCTCGCTGGTGAAGGCAACATATGGAAGGCTTGCGAAACTCTTTGTTCGCAACGGGAGAGAGGCTCAGGCCCAGATGGGAACCGGACAAGAATTCAGTCAGCACTTGGTGAAGTGTATTGAGGCCAACTTGAAGAACAGTATGATGAACATACAATAAAAGTAAACAAGGCTAAAATAACAACAAAAGTAAACATGGCTAGCATACATTAATGAACATGAATAAACAACAACATGATACATGAATCATCTAAACAGATGCGAGCCCGTAAAGCAACGACGGGGTACCCGTGTCCTATGACCTCTGCGGATAAGCGGCTCCTTGTCCTCGATCTCATCCTCCTCCTCATCCAGGGCAGGCTGTGCAGGTGGCCTAGGCTGTACGGGTGCCGCAGAAGGCCCGGCAACTGAATGTGATGCAGCAGTGTAGGCGGAAGGAGGGGTACCTCCCAATGCAAAGTGGTCAACAACAGATGTTGTAGGAGGCTCGTTCAAATCAACATCTAAAGGTGCTTGTGTGCCGGAGCTCTGACCACGCCTACGGGCCGCCACGTCCTCCTGCATGATGGCAGTAATCTCGTCTAAAAAGTGTGAAGCCCCAAAGTCCGCATCAAGCGTATCTGAGGCAAGGAAGTCTGCCCACTGTGATCCTGGACTAACCCATGGGGTGCTCTCCTGAAGAGTCTGGTCATGGCCTGGTACACCAACGAAATAATCTCCAAGAGGCCCCGAACCAAGTCCAACGTCACCAGTGTCAGCCCCGTCACCCATACCTGACCTATACCACTCGCCTCCATGTCCGCCATCATGGGAACTAACACCAGCAACTACAACAGCCCCTGCACCATCCCCCCCCCCCACGGGCCCATGCTGATCGTCGTCATCGTCGTCACGGTGATCACCCTGGTGGTCCGCCGCAGCACGCCCTCTCCGTCTCCCTCCCTGCCCTCGTCGTCCGCCTCCACGGGGACCGGCATTGTCAGCCTCGTCCAAAGCCTGGTCCAGCCACCTCCACTCACGCTGGCTCCGTCGTGTCCCCATACGAGCTCTCCTCTCAACCCGACGCCTGTCCGGCACGTCGTCAATACGATCCATGTCAGGAACTCGCCCAGCACCCCTCTGTGACGCCTCAACGGGAATAGGAACGGCTCTCGAATCCCCCAAGTACATCTCTGGAGACAGAAACCTCTTTCCATGCTGAATCCACCACTCCAGGAACTCATGCGACGGTCCATAGTCGGCAACAACGTCAAACCTGAGGATGGTCTCCGCACGTGACTCCCAATGGAGATGCCATGACTGCAAGGCGTAAGGGAACCATCGATCACCGCCTCGGCCATCCTTCGACATCAGAAAGTCGATGTTCAGGGCGGGATGCGGACGGGGCTGGACCCCGCCGAACTGCGGTAGAACCCTATCTATCTGATGCCACTTTATGACGGCAAAGTATATCAGTGACGTCACAGACCGCCACAACACCGTATGCCGAGCCTCCAAAGCCTCTGGATGCACAACCTGAAGTACCTCGGGGCTGCTATACGGCATCCAGATAAACTGCACAGAGAACATCATGATGTAGGCACGAGCAAATCGCCACACAGTCTCCTCATCGACTCCCTCGGGGCACGCTCCAAAAGTCTCCTGGAACCAGCTGCAGTTTACTGCGTACTTCTGAACCTGGCTGGGAGGAGGAATCACTCCAAGCAACTCCTGGAACCACACCCAAGCTAGATGGCCACCCTGGATGTATATCTGAAAATCTGAAAGGAAGCCGCTCACATAACGCCCGTCCACTGGCAACCCCAACTGGTACGCCACGTCCTGAAGTGTGATCGTGCACTCTCCGAACGGCATATGGAACGTGTGCATCTCCGGACGCCATCGCTCGACGAAAGCACTGACAAGGGCCTCATCTAACCGGAACCATCTATCGTTCAGCCTCGCAAGATGGTATAATCCGGCCATCTGCAGGTACGGAACGTATCTCTCATCGAGTCGCATGCCCTGCTGCCGCCGCATGCTCCTGATGCATCGCTGTGGCTGCGCATTACATGCACCGCATTGTTAGAACCAACTTGATAACCAATGACAAAAATAACCAACACGATAAACCACTAAAGGAAACCGAGTACAGAATCTACATGCAAAACCAATATATCAAACCACATTGAAAACCATATGCTCAAACCGCTAACATAAACCTCAAAGAAATCCACTAATCTTAACCACATGCAAAACCACTATCACGAACCGCTTACAAAAGCACATGGTCAACCACTTCCAATACCACCAAAATAAACCGCCAAGGTATATCATCAGCAAAACAGCATACAAAAGTACTAATAAAACCAATACTAAAAACAACTAACCTAAACCGGCAACAAAAGCACATCAACAAACCACTATTATAAACCGCATAAAAATCCATTAACGAGAACCACATGCAAAACAACTATCATATACCACACAACTAAACCGCTAACATAAAACAACTAACATAAACCACTAACATAAAACAGCTAACATAAAACAACTAACATAAACCACCAACATAAAATAACCAACATAAACCACAAACATAAAACAGGTAACATAAAACAACTAACATAAACCACTAACATAAACCACCAACTAAACCACCATCTAACCCGCATGCAAAACCTCTCAACTAAACCACTAGCAATACCACTACGATTAACCGCCAACATAAACCGCCACTAAAACCGTATGCAAAACCACTAACTCAGATATACCGCTAGCACGAAGTTTTTATGTACTAACCTCGTCGTTGATGACCTCGGCTATATGAGCAACTCCGTCCAACCGATATAACCTTGCCGGATCGTCCCCCATCGGCTGAGTATTCCGTTCAGGTCTTTGTCGAATCGAATCTGGGTCGTTTTCTCTGGGATTTGGTGGGGTAGGGGAATGGAACAATGGTTCGAATGAGGCTGATTCGAACTCCTTATATAGCCGAAATTCACATAATTCGAACCAGCCTTACTCGAATTACTATTGGGGTCAAATTTAGAGTAATTCGAACCAAGTTGGTTCGAATTACTTGGGAAGCTTTCAAAGGGTATAATTCGAACAAGCATGGTTCGAATTAAGGGCATTTGTAGTTCGAACCAAGTAGGTTCGAATTATGTTCATCGAGTGTTCGTCAGTAATTCGAACTGAGTTGGTTCGATTTATGTGTAAGTGTAGTTCGAACCAGGTTAGTTCGAATTATATATAAATATACTTTGGCTCATTGGTGAAACGTTTTTCATTTTGGCTGAATTACGTAAATTCCCTAGAGCCTTGGCTTATTAACGTTTTTTGCCCTATTTTTTTTATGTTTTATTTCAACTAATAATTATCATATATGTTGTATTATTTTAATTTATTATTTAAGAAAAGTATGTTTAATATTATTTTAAAAGTAAACATATTTAAAAAAATAGAAAAATAAATTTTATTGATATTTTTTTAATAAAAAATTTGTGTGTTTTGTGGATATATGAGATATACGATCCAATCCGCAAAATACGGATCGGATCGGATCCAAACTTAAGAACTGTGGATATTAGATTCGATTCGATGATTTTAGTGCGGATCGAATTAAAATTTTAGCCATATCCGATCTAATCCGCGTTGATTTCTGATTTTTGTCTTTCATTAATACAAAATTGGTTTTATTATTTATTTATAGATAGGATTGTTAATATTTTAAAATTTTATGAACAGAAATGATAGGTTACTTTAATATAAGTTTATCAAAATTTACATTACCGCTTTGGAAACGTGTAGGTGTAGCAGTGAAGCATTTGGTGGGCATTCTATAAAGTGTGTGTATTATTTTATTATTTGAATTTTATTTCATTAGAAATCAAATATACCAAAAAAAAGGGTAAAAATTAAAATAATAATTTTAATTTCTTAAAATCAAACTTATTTGAGAATAATTTTTTAAATTTTGAACTAAATATAAAAATATAATATTTTGATCTTAAAATTTCAAAAAATTATTTATAATTTCCTCCGCTACACGCATCCAAAAGTCACTAACCCTAGTAGTGTCCTTTATTCCTCGTTGTTTTAGTTTTATTTGACACTGGTTTCCAATTCCGGATCCAAACAGACCCTTGCATATAAACCACATAAACCAGTCTTCGCATCTAAAGATCCATCTTCTCCATCGTTGACCCTCTCTCTTTCTCTATCTCCGTCTCATCCTCTCTCCAATGGCGGATCCAATGATGAAGGCACTCACCGCTATAGCTCTGATAGCATCGCTGTTGGTGTGTTCCTCACTTGCTTCCTCCGACGTCCCTTTCATCGTCGCGCACAAGAAGGCCACGCTCAACAGGATCAATTCCGGTGCTGAGAGGGTTTCCGTCACCATCGATATCTATAACCAAGGAACCTCGTATGCTCCGATCTACAACCCTAACATTTTCCTATTCCTTTATTATTATTATTCATTTTGTTGAATTTTGTTTTATGTGTCTGAGATCTCAATTCCCCGCATGCATGCTCTGATCGATTGGTGCAATTAGGTTATTGAGATTTGTCAAATTTTTGTACATGTATTTGTGTAATTAGATCAGAGATTTATGCTAGATCTCGATTTTCTTTAATGCCGTGGAAACTTATATATAAAATGGCAATTTTTTGTAATTAAGTGGAAGAAAGATGATCGGTTTTCAAGTTTGTGATCTAATTGCGGAAAAGATCGATAGGGGGGCAACAAGTGAAGTTAATATTGTGAAAACAGAAAATTTGAACCTTTCGGTGGCTTCATACGAGTTTCAATTGCATATATACTAATTGTACCCCTAAATTTGATTTGATATGTTGATGTTTGTAATTCAAGATATGGAGAAATACAGTGCGAGCTTGGTTTGTTGCTTTCAACTGTTGCATTTTTTATGCAAGATAGGACCAACACGCGAAGGAAACTTACTTATTTTAATGGGTCTGGGGTTTCATTTACCGAAATGGACTATGATAGCAATGGTTCCAAATCAATAAGATAGGACCTTCTATGCTGTTTACTCTTTGCTTATCACATAACGTAATAAGCTTGCAAGTTTATGCTGATTTTTTAAGTTGTTATAATAAAGGATTTTCTGTTACTGGATAATGGAAGTGCATTAACATGAGGAATTTCAGTAGTGAAACTGTGTGTGAGCTCTACGCAAACACAATACTTTTCTGATCTATTTTGGCAAAATGATACCCGTCAATGTATTTTAATCTTTACAGGATAGCTTTCTAAATTTCATTAGATGTGATATAAAATGAACTTTTAGGTACATGAAACCATGCATGTAAAGCATAATTAATGAGAGGTGATCATGGGATGAGTTTGAATGACAAGTCGATGAAGATTTCATTTTATATATGACAGTTATAGTTATCTTGTGGTCTCTAATTTTATTTAGTATCCCTCTTTTGCCATTATTTTTCTTTTTCTTCTCATTGCCATTTAAATTACTTTTCTTTTTTCTTTGAAAGGACTGCATATGATGTAAGTCTAACAGATGATGGCTGGCCAAGTGATAAATTTAGTGTAATCAGTGGTAGCACCACAAAGTCATGGGAGAAGCTTGATGCGTGAGTTTCGAATTTTTTGCTGTAACTTTTTTTGCTACTCTAGGTTATCTCTTGCAGTTTGCTTTGTTGCATTTTGGTTCATTAGATTTTGTTTAGCAAATAAATTTTGCACTTTTCAGTGGTGGCATCCTCTCCCACACTTTTGAGCTTGAGACAAATACAAAGGGAGTATTTGCTGGCGAACCAGCTGTCATAAAATTCCGTGTTCCCACAAAGGCCGCTTTACAGGTTTAATATATGTTAGAGTGATGCCTATTTTCATGTGTTGAGATTTTTCTTGTAATAATGATGAATTTATAATAACATGAATAATAATTTCTTGCTATTATTAGGAGGCATTATCAACTCCCATATTGCCCTTGGATGTTCTTGCTGATAGACCTCCTGAGCAGAAGTTTGAATGGGTATGTCTCTTGTATACCTGATTGATACATGCACCGATCTCAAATGTTGCTTTTGTTGACTTACATATTGCTCTTTGGTTGCATGTAATCGCATCTGGTTGGACTGGATTTCTCAGGCTAAGGTATGTACAACTATTTGTGCTCTATCTAATTGCAGTCTTAGACATTGTTTTATGATGTGAATGACATTGAATTAGCATGAGTGCTACCTATTTTGGTTGATTTTATGCATGTCATATGTCAACCATGATTAAATTTGTCTGATGCAAGTTTGTTGAGAATCATATAGTTTAATAAGTTGTGTGCGCTGCTACAAAGTTGATGTGTTTATGCATGCTTTTACACTTTTCTTTCTCAGATGCATATTTCTTTATATTCTGATGAATTGTTCTTTGTCAACCACTCTTTTGGTGCATCACAGTGTGACGTCATTATCTAATGTCATTAATTTTACTGTCCGCAGAGGTTGCTGGCTAAGTATGGATCTCTTATCTCGGTGATATCCATCATTGTTCTGTTTGTGTATCTGGTTGCTACACCATCAAAGTCCAGCACAAAAGGAAGCAAGAAGAGGCGTTAATCATCGAAGATTAGGACATCTTGCAATCGGAAAATTGAAAGGGTGTAGAGCATGACATTCTGTCAGTGGTCAGTATTTCCGTAGTTAGATCAAAATGATGTTGGAATTTGTCGAATGGATTCAGATGTTAGCGAGAGAACTAATTTTGTTTACGGCATAGCCTGAATAGTTGTTTTTTTTTCAGTTCCCACTGTATGGGATGGATGTTAGCAAGCAAAGTTGTATTTACTGATCATGATATCTGGAAAGCTGTTTTTGGTTTGAATGCCATATATTTAGAACTCTCCATGGATGAATCATAGGCCACAGTATGAAAATCAATTATTTCCAATGGCCTTTTTCATCCTTCCCTCTAGTCTATTCCAGAGTATCCTAGGTGTTTTGCTTTGTTTGCTTGCTTTAGAACTCTATGAGCTAGTGACCCTTTTCCTCTATTGATTTTAGGACTTTAAAACATGAAACCAAACATTTTATTACACATATTTCAATATCTCGTACTGATGATAGAGTCACGAATTTTTTTTTTTACGCAAATAAAAAAAAGAAAGACTTCTCGCTTTCAGGATTTCTCCGAATTATATAGTTTTGGAGTTCAAAACAAATTCAAACATTCCGTGCCTTCTATCCGAACTGATTACCTCCAGTTTGGTATCATGCTTCACAAATGGAAAATGATGATAATAAGAGACTGTACTAGTGTTCATTGACTGCATTCCTATTATGTACCAGCGATCTAATGTGTTGATAAATACAGTTCTTTGTGGTTTTATTTTTAGTTTCTATTTTGTTTGTTTGTCAAGATTTTGTAATTTGTAAAAGACTAAAAGAAATAGTAACATTCAGAACATACATAATTTTAATATTTTCAAATGAAAAAATGCTGGTGGATTATTAGAATTTATTGTATTTAGCCATTATTTAGTTATCAATTTAATTCTTTTACAGGGTGTTTGGAAATTTTTTGGAATTCAATTCTAGTGTTTGAAACAAAAATATTTAAATTAGTTTAGATAGAATTCAACTCAATTCTATTGTTTTATCTCAAAATCAATTCTAATATAAATAGGTCCGATTTAAAATTTCATTCCATTGGAATTTTATTTAAAATTTAAAATGTTTAAAATATTTTTATAATTTAATTACTTTTTTTTTTAATTTTCTTCACTCAATATTTTTCACATTTCAATACACTCTCTCTTCTCTTACCACCTTCATTTCATTATTTGTAGATCTAAAAAAATATCCACATATATAGATTTTATGTGTTTAAATTAGATTAATTTTATGTGTTTAAATTAGATTAATGACACCAAGTGTTTTTCAATTTGTCTGACATTTCAAGTGAAGTTGTATTAATCATGACACCAGCAAAAAGTGGCATAAATTTGGTCTATTTTAATAACATGAATTAGTTGCTATAATTTACTGTTAATAACTAATTTTTTTAAACTTGCTATGTCATTAGACCACTCAACAAGTTGGTTCTTGATAGTTCATGTTTGTTTTTTGTTATTTGTTTGTCGTTGGAATCAATCGTGAAAAATCATTTATTTTTTAATTAATAATAATGTTTAAAATTTAATATTTTTAGATTAATCTAATTTTTGTTTTTCTAAAAGAGGTGAACAAATTTTAATTGAAAAAAATTTAGTTAAAAAATAATTTTTTTTTAAATTTTTCATATAATTTAATAAATAAATATATTATTATTTAAATATGATGTTATATTAATAAAGGATAAAATTGTCTATTATAAAATTTTAATTCATTTGATAAACATTCCAAACACTAGAATTCAATTCAATTCTATAGTTTTACTAATTTATTCTAAATACTAAAATTCAATTCTATACCATTAAAAGTTTTCAAACAGGCAGTTAATCTAATAATATAACAATATATTTTATCTCATATTTTTAAATATTGATAGCTAATTAATGCTCAAAACAATAAATTCTGATGGCCTTTTACCATTTATCTTTTCAACAATTAGGGAAAGTTTAGGGGACCAACAACTTTTTAAAAAGTTAGCTAGCATTTAACCATAAAAAAAAATTGAATGATCCCATACCATTGGATTTAATTTCACACCATTAAAAATACTATTGATGATCAATTGATGATTACAAAATACAAAAGTTACTGGCCTCTAGCACCCTCTTCAAATTATTCAAAAAAATAATTACCAAAATAGTTCCTAAAAAATTCTGGTGCTAAGAGAAACGATCTTAAAAGAATAAAATAATTTTTTAATAAATAATAAATATGTAACAAAAATATCTAATAGTCAAATATAACTTTGTTTTTCTTATAACTTTGTTTTTGTTAATGGACTTGAGAATACTAATGTATTGTCCCTCATGTTTGTGCATATTCAAAAAGTGAAAAAAAAAAAAAAAAAGTTTACATATTCAAGATTCAGATTTTGTATATTCACAGTACCAAATCTAGATATTTAAATCACAAATATACATATTCAAAAAGAAAAAGGAAAAATTATAACAATACAAACGAAAATTAACATGATTTGAAAAAGAAATTAGAAAAATTAGCATGACTATCAATAAATCGAAACTATAATTATAAATATTGTTGTGAGACAATTCAAAAGCCCATACATCAAAATCTGTATAGGTTTACCTAAATGAATAAAAATAACGATGGCTTGACTAACTTGTCGCATACAGGGGTTTAGATTTTAGAATTTGTTTCATAAACCTTAAATACCTATAATGATTTATAAAAGGAATAATATTACTTAGAGTAAATTACCAAAATTTTCATAACGTTGACAATAATAATTCTAATTTTTGTTAACGACAATTATACGCTCTAAATATTTAAAAACGCTACAAATTTATCAAATTATGAGGAGAATTTTTTTCTGTTAAATAGAGCTTAATGACGTGGCAGACAAAAATCTAATGTGGAATCTCTTTAGGGTTTCACTCCCGTTTCAATCTATTATCTCCAATTTATAAAACTCTCACTACATACAACGCGCGTAACTGAATAGTCTTTTGGTGTTTTTCTCTTCTTTTTTTTCGTCTCTTTTTCTCTTCGCATTCTTCTCTTCAAATTAGTAACATCGCATACAGACTCACGTTTGATATTGACGCTCAGTGTATAAATTTTCATTGAACAACAAAGATTGCGGTAGCATTTTATATTTCTTCTTTTGTTATTTTCTGTTTATTGGGATCTTCATACTAATGGTGATTAAATTGATTTATTTTTGCAATGGAGGTTCAAATATAGTACTTTGATGTGTTGATTTAGCTAATTGTCACTTATTTGTAAATTTTTATAGATGGCAACACATATCACGTTCATCTATCATCACATGATCGGTTAGAGAAGAATGAGGATGGTATGTTGAAAGATAGTGGTAAATTAGTGAGTAACAATGAGAGGGTGCATGTTGATATGTGTAATCTATTTTTGGTTGAAGATTTTTTTTTTTGGATTTAGGTATACTCAGTATGATAAAGTGTATTGGTTGGAGTCAGAGATGGATTTAACTAAAGGGTTAAGGGTGCTAAGAAGAGATTTTGATGTGGTTAAGATGTGTGATACTGCACTGAAGAATAGAAACAAGATCCACTTCTATTTTGAGCATCTTGTTAATGTCGAACCAGAGTATATTGATCAAGTTTTAGTTTTTGATGATACAAATGAGGCTAATACAATGGGCGTCCATTATTTGAGGGATGTGTTAGTCATTTAAAATTATCAATGGCAGCTAAAATGTTGAGTATAAAAACTAAAGAAAATGTATTTCAACAAATCTTTGATGATTTTGTGAAAGCTACGAAGGAAGTGATGCCTAAGAATAACTTGTCTCCAATTTTTATGAAGTAAAGAAGTTAGTATCGAAACTTAGCATGGAAAGCAATAAAATTGATTGTTGTATTAATGGTTGTATGCTATATTACAAGGAGGATGATATACCAAGAAAGAAATATAAATTTTGTCATTCTCCAAGGTACAAGATAGGTAAAAAGAGTAAAGAAGTGCCTTTGAAACGAATGCACTATTTACCGCTTATACCTCAATTAAGAAGACTTTATGCTTTAATGCACACAACACCTCACATGCGATGACATTTTGATCACGAGTTTAAAGGAGTTCTTGAGCATCCGTTAGATTCAAAAGCATGGAAGTATTTTGATAGAAAACATCCACAATTTTCTCAAGAACCACGCAATGTCAGACTAGGATTATGTGCTGATGGATTTACCCCTTTTGGTCAATCTGGTAAATAATATTCATGTTGGCCAATAATTGTCACTCCTTATAACCTGCCTCCTTCCATGTGCATGAAAACTTCTTACATGTTTTTATTCATGATTATCTCCGGTCCTCGTAATCCCAAAACTAGGATTGATGTATATCTGCATCCCTTGATTGATGAGCTAAAACTACTATGGAAAGATGGTGTTTTAACTCATAATATTCATTCCAAGTCAAATTTTGTAATGCGAGCTGCATTGTTGTGGACGATTAATGATTTTTCTGCATATGGAATGTTGATTGGATGGATGACAGCAGGCAGGCTAGCATGCCCATACTGTATGAACGAATCAAGACATTCCAATTAAAAAATGGCGGAAAGCCATCATGGTTTGACTGCCACAGACAATTCTTGCCAGATAATCACATGTTTAGAAGAAATAAGGATGCATTCTATAAGAATAGAATTGAGAGATCAGAACCTCCACCAAGATTGACTGGAGAGCAAATATAGGATATAGTTCAGAATTATGATAAGATAAGTGATGTTGAGCAACTTGAGATAGAAGGATATGGAAGTACGCATAATTGGACCAAAAGAAGCATATTTTGGGATTTTTCTTATTGGCGTCATAATTTAATCTGTCATAACCTTGATGTAATGCATATTGAGAAGAATGTATTTGATAATATATTTAATACTGTCATGGACATCAAAAAGAAGACTAAAGATAATGCAAAGGCTAGAATAGATCTGTCATTATATTGCAAGCAAAAAATTTTAGAACTGCCAGAACAAAGTGGAGGTAAAATTATAAAACCTAAAACAAACTACACATTTACCCTCCAGCAAAAGAGAGCAATATGTGAATGGGTGAAAGAGTTAAGGATGCTTGATGGATATATTTCAAATTTAGGGAGTTGTGTTGATATTAAGGAGGGCAAGTTATATGGAATGAAAAGTCATGATTGTCATATATTTATGGAACGTTTACTCCCAATTGCTTTTAGTTCATTGCCAGAGCAAATATGGAAGCCAATAACAAAGATAAGTCAATTCTTTCGAGATTTGTGCTCAACATCATTACGAGAAGATGTTCTCAATAAGTTTGAAGAAAATATTCTAATTGTGCTATGCAAGTTAGAACGTATTTTTCTCCTAGATTTTTTGACTCAATGGAACATCTACCTATTCATTTGCCATTTGAAGCGTTGCTTGGTGGTCCTGTGCAATATAGATGGATGTATCCTTTTGAGAGGTACCTTAGTCACACCTCTATATTTATCAAAGAAATTTTTTTTATTGTTTTATTAAGTCAATTGTTTGTTATTTGATTTTTGTTATAAATTTTTTATGACAGATTTCTCCATCATCTTAAGAAAAAGGTCAAGAACAAAACATATGTTGAAGGATCTATCATTGAATCATACCTAATTGAGGAGATTTCTCACTTTTGTGAGTACTATTTTAACCAAACTAGCATCGACACAAAGCAAAATAATGCGGGTGATAATTCAATGCAATCAACTTTGTCTATTTTTAATTTGCCTGGTTGTTTGGCTGGTGAATGCAAAATTTATTATTTAGATGACAAAGAATTCAGTGCAGCCATAAATCATATACTAATAAATTGTGATGAAATTAAGCCATATAAGCAACACCAGGAAAAAAAACATAATGGTGGTTTGCATTCAAGACTAAAGCAAGAGGTGAGATTGAGATTGAAACAATGGAGGATTCTGCATATCAAGAAGATGCCACAAATCAATCTAACAATCATATCTCAAATGATATTGACAGTATTGTTGATTTATTGGATACCAATAGTGCAAGATATGAATATGACAATGATGATGATAATGATGATGAGACACTTAGGTAGCGTTTGTTTTGAGATATTGAGACAGAGACTGAGAGACTGAGATTCAGTATTATATTTGTTAGTTCAGAGACTGGTACTAAAATTTCTGTCTCTGTCACCAAAATTTCAGTATTTAAGTACCTCCAAAAAGTAGGGACACATGGGACTAAAACTTTTAGAGATGAAGACTGAAACTTTAATAACATTTTATACATAAAATACCTTCATTTCAATTAATTAATTTCAATTTTATCCTTTGTACAAATTAAATTAGAATTTTATTCTTGTTTCAATTTCTGTCTCTCATTTTGCACCAAACAAAATATTGAGATTTATTTCAATCTCTGTCTCTTAGTCTCTGTCTCTTACTCCCAGTCTTTCCGTCCCTGTCTCTCCACCAAACGCTATCTTAGAAATGAGGACGAAGACTTGGACGAGGACGAGGACGAGGATGAGAACAATGAGGATGAATATCAAAATGAATAAGATGAAAAAGTGCACTACAAAATGTATATATTTGTTTTTTTTTTTAATTTTTTTGAAAGAGTTTTCTTTTTTAATTTTCAATATACCTTAATCTGATGAAAAAGTATATGATTTTTTATTTTACGTTATTTTTTTATTATATTTTATTTTTACTATTTTTTAGAAGTTGAATATAATTTATTTTTAAGTTTTTATATGTGTGATTCTTTTAGATACACTTAATCTTAAATTTGTTATAAAATTAGATTTTGAATTATTATAACGTAAATAATTAAAAGAATAAATTAAAAAATAATATGAGGTAACTAAAAAAATAAAAATTAAATATAACATGGTATATAACAATTTGTATTAGAAATTTAATATTAAATATAATAAGAATAAAAGAGTAAAAAAATGCTCATAAATATGGTTAAATCTAACAAAAAAAATGAAAGGATAAATTGGGAAAAAGAACAATGTTCTTTAAAATAACAAAAAACATCAGTGTTATCTAGCGTATATGTATTTTATCGAATTTTGTTTGGTTTTATTTTTATTTTATTTTATTCTATATTTTTGTGTGGATTAAAAAATAATGTTACTAATATATGAATAATGTTAAAACATATTAAATTAATTTTGTAAAGGAAAAAATTTAGTTGCTATAAAAGACGAGTGTATAAATAAGTACTAACGTATTTATTAATCCAATTTTTAAAAATATGTATAATAAATGAGATGTTAATTAATAGAGAAAGTATGAGGAGCCAATGTATGTAGCATACAATATGTACAATGGAAATTAAATTAAAATTAAAATCAAATTATAGGCAATTAATTAATTTTGAATAGTTTCTAATTTCAAATTTAAAACAAATTAGGATTGCCGTTAGTTATACAAACACACAAACGAAGACCCTCTCTCTATACGGTGTTACCTTCTCTCTCCCTTTCTCCTCGTTTCTCACCGGCGTGCGCAAAGGCGAACCCCCACCAGCACCTTCTGATCGTGTCCGTTCTTCTCGCGGCACCGCAGCAATCCTCACAGCGACTCTAAGCAGCAAATTCCGATCATGTGTGCTGTTCTCGTGGCCCAGACGAACAGCTCGCAGCCGGCGTGTGTCTCCCCTCCCGACGTTGATGACATAAGATAAAGAGGTCACAAGTGTATTTCCTTTGATACGTTCATCACCCCTCGGGAGTTCGTAAATGGAGTGCAATAACTGTGTGAGAATGGTAGATGTAACGTACGCGTGCTTGAAGACAATATCAAATCAAACACTCAATTGTTTACTTTTGATTCTCACTCATGTCTCCTCATTTGTTCAAGCTTTTTTTTTCTATTTTTTGTTTCTCCAGTTTTATGGTTGATGCGTGAGCATCTTCTCTATCTTTTTCTAGTGAATTTGCATTCAAATTGTTGAGTTTAATCAAGAATTAATTATCTTTCAGCCACTATGGATGCTACTTTGAGTTGTGTGCAATTCTATTTATTTTAGGTAGCATTCGGATGGATTTGACGGAGTTTGTAGCAAAAAAGGAAAAAAGCAAATGATGCTGTCAACCCCGACCTCCTTGCACTAGAACAAAAATAACTTGAGGTACAGAGGTCCAATTGATGTGATTCTAGCGGCATTGGAAAGCTAACTTCCAAGGCTTTCCAACGATGTTTAATAGTTTATACTTCTGTCAAAGGAACGCTGGCATAGTTTCGCCTAACTTCCTAACTTGGAGAATCCCAAGTTAGGTGCCGGAAGAAGCACAAACTCTAAGTTCAAGGCTGCCTGGGTGGCGCCTAACTTCACAAAAGTGAAGTTAGGCGCCAATTCAATGCAAAAGACACCCTGGAAGCACTGCAAGGGTGGCGCCTAACTTGAAATTTCCCAAGTTAAGCGCCAGTTCATATGAATCCAAGTGGTCCTGCATCCATCAAGCTATGCAACGAGATTTAATTAGGTTTTGATTAAAACTTTTATTTTATTTACAAATAGTAAAAGATATTATTTAGTTTTAGAAAATATATTTTACATTAATTAGGATTAGATATAAAAGGAAAAAGAATCATCCCTTCGAGCAGATCTCTTCTCTCTTACCTCATTCTGCACTTTACAGTTTTAGAGAATCCTTGTTTTCTCTCTGAACCATGAGCAACTAAATCTCCACTGTTAATGTTAAGAGCTCTATCTATTGTATGGATTGATACTATTACTTTTCTATTTTAATTCATGTACTGATTTCTATTTCAATAATTGTTTTCGTTCTTTATCTTATGAATCTGGGTGGAACGGAAGTATGACCCTGGTTCTAATTGAGTTCTTGTATAACTTGGAAAAGTTCTTTACTTGAACAACAGCTTAAAAATAATTTCTCTTAAATTTTTAATTATCTAGACTTAATGGGATACGTGACATATAATCCTCTTATATTTGGGTAATTAGGGTTTCTGTGACATATAAACTAGAATTGAACTTCACCCTCTAATTGGAATTAAGTGACCAAGGAATTGGCGGTTGATGAAGGTTAGAGGAGACTAAAAAGGTCTAAGGAATTAGGGTTTAGTCATATATAGTTTTCCATGAATTGAATATTTCATGATTAAAATAGTTAGTAAGAAAAGTCAATCCGAAAGATAGATATCTCTGAAGCCTTAACTGTTTTATCCATATATATTTCACCTCAATTTACTGCTTGTTTTCTGATTTTCTGAATTACTGTTTGATGCAATTGAACTTTCAAAACACTTTTTTTCTGTTTGTCTAACTAAGTAAATCACTTAACCATTGTTGCTTAGTCCATCAATCTTCGTGGAATCGACCCTCATTCACTTGAGGTACTACTTGGTACGACCCGGTGCACTTGCCGGTTAGTTTGTGGGTTATAAATTCCGCACCAATGGTCACATCAAATCATAAGACTCGTGTGTCAAATTATACATTTTTTCTTTTTTTAATAAAAATTAAATTGTTGGATGATCATAGTTGTTTCTTCTGTTTATTCATCATCTTCTTCTATTTTAATGGTCAATTTAGGATGGTCATTTTAATAGGTATGCGGATGGTTATTTTAATTTTTATGTAGATGATTATTTTGATTGGATTGGGTTTAGTTATATATAATTAAAATATGTTAGATGTTCAATTCATTAGGTATGCGGATGATTATTTTTATCCTTAAGTGGATGGTTATTTTTACTAAGGGTGAGTGGTGTGTGGCAAACCAAGAAGCGACGGTGAAATGGGATGATTATTGATGAAGGTGGGGTGGCCGCCAGTTGATTATTGGAGTGAAATGCTTTAGTAAATTAGGATTTCAGATGATTTTTTTTTGAAATAACTAACTGAATTTTTTAAAAAATTGAAATTTAAAATTGGGGGATTTGAAATTTGAAATTTGATGTGAAATAATTGAATAAGAGTTTTTGAATTTATTATTTATTTCTATTGGACTAAATAACTAGCCCATTGTACACATTGTCAAGATTTCTCATTGGCTCCCTAGCAGGATTCTAATTAATATGATGATTATTTCATATTTTGATCAAGAGATTTTGGAATTGAGTCTTAGAAACAAAAAATGTACCTTTTTATAAGTTATATATAATTAAAGTTATTTTAGGAAAAAGAAACTTTATTTTGGAATAGTAAAAATATTTGGGACAAATCATAGACGAATTTAAAATATAAGCAATATTTTTATACTAAATGTTAAAATTTTTCAATAAACATTTGAAATTCGTTTGAAAACTGATGCACTTTCAAACAGAATTTACAAATGATGTTGTTTTTGTCCCAAATTTGTGGGAAAAAATTTTAGCTACTTCGAAAGGTTAGCTATAATAAAAGCATTTAAGACTAATTATAGATAAATTTGGGATAGAATTAACATTTTTCAAAATGCGTCCCAAATCAGTCTGAAGTTATTACGCATATTCAGATGGAATACAGACGAATTATAGTTTTTGTCCAAAATGTATTGCTAATCTGTATGAAAATTTTGGCACCATCCAAAAAAATTTGGCGCCAAATTTTGGGACAAATTTAGGACAGAATACCTTATTCCAATGCCTCCACTAAAAGTTGTTCAATATTTGTCTCAAATTTGTCCGAAATTAAAAAGTCATTCAGACGGAATAAATTTTGTCTGAAATTTTTGTGCGAAAAAGCCCTATTTCTAGTAGTGCGATGAAAAAGTAGAGGGACCCCTTCAAAAAACCAAGAAGAGCAGCATGAGTCTCTCCCCTAGCATGAGGAACAATGGCAAGAGGGGGATGAACCAATATTGAGCGAAGGTGGAAATGATGAGCAATTGCAAAATAATGGGTCTATTGAGGTACTACCTAATCCAAGTCAAGCTACAATAACCATTTCCAATGAGTCTCCCAATTTTGGAGACAACAATGATACACAAGCTGAAAGTCAAGAGAGGCAATCTAACCCTGAAGAAGTTGATGACAGGGGAAGGAGACGTAGGAATAAACATCCAAGACTCCAACCATCTGGTAGAGCAGAACCTGTACCACAGAACAATAGTAATGTACATGCAAGCTAGTAGCTTAATGCGTGTGTGATCTTGAAAGTGATTATGTTTTATTTGCAAATGCTTGTTGGTTAATTAATCACTTAATGATATGACTGGTTCAACTTGTTGGATTATATGAGGATGTCTCTAGAGGGAGATAAGGTAGGAGGCATCTTCCAAGACCCCTTCCATCAAGACAAAGGATTCTACCTCCTAGAGAAGAGAATGAAGCTCCAAGGGTGATTATTCCTAACCCCCAATGACGTTGATGAGGAACCAGCTAAATATCAGTACCACTCTGATGAGTTGCACACCCCTCTTGGTCCTGATTCCGAGGATGAAAACCCAGTATTCTCCCAACACAACCCTGAGACACCATTTGGCAAAATTAGGCTAGAGTTAGGCATGGAATTTGGTATGATGGAATAGTTTAAGTCAGAAATTAGGAAGCACAACATTTAAATAGGCAAAGAAGCATTTTTTTTCTCAAGGTTAAACTACACAGGTGCAGGGTCATTTGCTACAATAAAACTTGTCCATTGGAGGTTTACTATGCAAGGAGAAACTAGCCACTTAGTTACCAGATTAAAACATTGGTGGATGAGCATACTTGTCCTAAGAGTAATAGAAAAAGGTCAGTCACATGTAAATGGATTTCTGAGGAGTTGATTAGCAAGATTAGGCTCTGTCCCAAGTTGTCACATAGAAAGAGGCACAAAAATTGTTCAAGGTCAAGTTTGATATATGTATCAGAGAGAGGATGATGTTTAGGGCAACAAAAAAAGCTAAGGATGTGATTGAGGGCACAAAAAGGGAGCAATACTTGATGTTAAGGACTTATTTGAATGAGTTGCATAAGGACAATCTAGGATCTACATGCCATATTGCTCCATGTCAACCCAAGAAAATGATGGAGTTTCAACGTATATGGTGAGGATTTGGGAAGTTCCAAACATGTGCAAGGAGAAAGAACTTGGATCAATAGAGATGATCCTCCAGGATAGTAAAGTAGCTCATCTTTTTATATATCACAGTTATTGTGCAAGTATTCATTTTTTTAATTTACAGATACTTATTTTTTGGGTTTACACTAATTTCAAGGCGATAGGATTCATGCATCCATATCCAAGTCGGTTGTTGCCTGGTGGTGGGGCAATATCTTTGAGTTTCAGATGTATGTTATGCGTAACTTCATAGTTGCAGATAATAAATCTAAGCCAAAAACTACCAATAGCAACTGGAAACTAATACTTTTCCAACGGACAACGGTCAAACATGTAAACAACCCAAGATATCCTCTTGAAGCATTCCGTTTCAAGTCTATTTCAGACTTGTTAAATGCTGAAAGGTTAGACGACATATATCTGTTTGGTAAGTATTACATAGATTCAAAAGTTGTTGTGTGAACTTCGTCCGAAATCTATTTTTTAAGACTAATAGTCATAATGTATTGTTAGTTCTTGCTTTGTAGACATGATTGCTAAAGTAGTTGAAAAGGAAGATCCAATGAATTTGGTTACCAGTAAAATAAGGAAACCAAATGTCTGGCTATTGTGTTAGACGACTTAGAATGTGTGCTATTTCAAAAAATTGACTAATCTGTGTAAATATATTTTCAGACTATACAATACCATAATACATCCTTATGTTTTCGACATGAACAACAAGATTGTGTATAATTTGTTTGGGGAGATGGTGTATCAAATCCTTCTATACATTGAAGAAGGAAGTGTGGAACCCTTATTGTTGTGCTGTAATATTTCAAAACATCCTGGTGGAATGGCAAAACCACTGTTCAAAGTCACTTTTACATTTTCAAGATCCACATTGACCAAATTTAAAAGAGGCGGTCAGTTTTAGGAACAGGTTTATTTGTTTAAACTTTAACTAGTTTGTATCCAGTAAATTTAATATTGGTCAAAAGTTTTAAATGTTCAATATTACATTGAATTGTGTAGACTCCTAAGTGGTGAACCACTAAGCTCAGTTAGAATTAGTCAAGTTTCATCTCAGGAAGCTTAGTCTGCGGCTGATGAACTGAAGTAAGGGTCCGTGGGAGTGAAGACCATCGAGGAGGCCCTAAATGTCGAAAGGTAAACTAATGAAAACATTCACTAATTATCTTTTTTTTTTATATAGAAATATGTGTCAATGTTACTAGTATATATTATATGACTATATATTATATGATTATATTTTGGTTTACATAAAATGTGTAATAAATAAAGCATCAATCATTTTTTGAAAGCAGTTAGACCAGATTTTGAGCAATTTATACTTTTCTACAACTATGAGGTCAAATATGAATATGCAGCAATTCTTCTTAGAATTACTACACCTCAAAATGTGATCATGTTTGAGTTAGTTGTAACTACAATTTCATTTTGTTATACATAGTTACTAGTTTACTACTACTCATGCAAAGTTTGTACATCCAAAAATTCCAAAAACTACACACTTGAACTCTAAAAATTATACATCTAAAATCTATATTGACTAATTATTGGCTAATTTTTATTTTTCTTCAATTTTATCCTATTTCAAAAATACCTAATGTTGCAATAACTACAATCAACTATAATTATATTAACATATATTCTAATTTATAATCTAAAATGTGACCTCCTATTCTTTTTGATAAATTTATTAAAAAGAAATCATGCTTGTATAAATTATTTAAATTCCTCATCATTGTTGCATTCTATTTTATCCAGTAAATATTCTAACATCAAAGAATATATATATATATATACACATAAGAAAGCTTGACTCTGATATCTTCTTGTGAGGCCACCATTTAAACATATTGCCAAGAGAAGAAAAGAAAAATGGGCTGCCTACTAGGCAGCTGATCCTAATAACAGAGACTGGAATTTGAAAAAAAAAAAAAAAAAACTCTGCTTCTTTCATTATATCTCACGAAAATATAAAGTTCAGAATCCAAATGGAACAAAAAACATAACTCAAACTGAGGAACTTTCTTATAATCAAATACTTGCAATTGATCTTGTATTTTACAATCTAGCTATATCCTTACTCTTATGCTATTATTCTAAACTTTATATTTAAACTTTGTTATACTCTTATGATATCACCGTACCCGTTATTATTATGCTATTGTTCTAAACTTTGTTAAGCAACTAAAGACATTTTAAAACTCTATCCCATAATCTGTTGAAGATAAGTGTAGCCGTAAAAATCGTTTATACGTTGGTCAGCCCAGTGAGCACACCTAGTGATAAGTCCTCCTTGAAGGCAGTAAATCCATTGATAAGCTAGGGTGGTCTCATAGCATAAGTATTTAAAGAGATAATGGCTCAGATTTTAAAATCTTTAGCTGAATTAAACAAAGAAAAGAATAATTCAACAATAATAAGGAGTAATGATAATGAAGCCTCAAGTTCATCATCAGAATTGCAAGTAGTAAAATTAGAAGAAAAGTTTTATAATTGGTCTGTACCCTTTATAAATAAAATCGAAGTTTATAAAAGACAAGCATTTTAGAATAAAAAAGATAATGAAATACATATGCTAGAATATAGCTACCCAGAGACTAGTAATAATCATATTATAAACATCTTAGAAGAGGAAAAACTAATTAAAAGAACACCAACAAAAAGGTTATAATTATATTCATATACGACTTATTCAAGCAGCCGCCAAGCCTAACTTTAGGCTAGGAATTAACATACCTATTTTAATGGTTTTACAAGATACAAGATTAAAAAATTTAGAGATTCACTGATTGCTATACTAGAAAGTACTTGTTGTAACACCCTAATTAGCCTAAGCTTTACCTCGCGTTGTAAAGCAAAGGTTAATCAGAGATTACGACAGTTCTAAGCTCGCACATAATATATATATATATATATATATATATATATATATATATATAGAAAGAATAGTATAATCTAGAAGCCCGATGAAGGATATAGCTCAAAAACCGGATTTCAAAAGCGCAAAACGTACTAACGAAGCTACTATCTTAAGGCACAAGAAACAGATAAGATATAACAAAAGATAAGTATAAAATATCATAGGAAACTAACCACGGCTCGTGGAGTTTAAGCCGGCTAGCCATATACAGATATACAGAACCAGACAGTAAAAACAGCTTATACAAGTTTTGTTCTCTTAATACACAAGCCCCTAGGCAAAGCAAAATACAAAAGTGAGAGACATTCACAAAAATAAGCCAAAAGACTCAAAAGATATCCGTATCCTCCGCTTCTGTCACTAACCAGACAACTCACCGAGGTGGTTGCGACCTGCATCTGAAAAATACAACAGAAATATGGTATGAGAACCGGAGGTTCTCAGTATGGTAACAGTGCCCAGTGATGTAGGATATAAGACCCCGGGACGCCAAAGGCAATCCTATGCTCCATATCCATCACAAGATTTCATACTTAAAGCATTCTAAAACAAATAAGCATAATTATATCAACCTTAACATAATTAAACCGGGTAATCTATCTTAGGGAATTTCTACTCTAACCAAACACCGCTGTCCCACAGCCTTCACCAACCGATCCTCCATGCGATCACATCGCCACCGCCTTCCAAACCTCCTCAATCCCAGTAGAAAACACAGATAATATACAATGCAAGTAAATCACAAGTAGAAACATATAAGGCAAATAACTCAAATAGCAATTAGGCATGTTATACAAATAGGCAAGCCATGTCAAGTAGTCAAAGCATACAAACAGATAGAAAATGCATATGATGAATGCTTGTCCTACTGGCTGTGATATCACATTGTCGGTTCAACTGCCAACCCGACACATCTCTATGGAGATGTTGCCCTTCGGAATCATCAATGGGAACCCCCGAGATATAGTGCTCAGATCACTGTCCAGGGTTTTGTGCCTGCACGCTCTATAGATCCGAAGGGATGCAAGTGGGATACTCCTGCCTCAGACCTCACATCTCAATGTAAGCGGGATTAACCACTGTTCTTACGCACTTGGATACCACTGTTGCTACATCACCGTTCATCCCAGGCCACCATAACATCTTCTTTAAGTCATAATACATCTTCGTGCTTCCGAAATGAATAGAAAACCCACTGTTGTGAGCTTCTGACAACAAGTCTTGCCTCAAACTCCCAACATCCGGTACACAAATTCTCCCCTTATATCTCCACAACCCTTCATCATCCCTAGTGAATTCTCCACGCCTCTTATCACTAACTGGTTGGAACAATTGCTGAAGCTTCTGCTAATCTTGCTGAGCTCTTTGTATCTCTGATTTAAACAAGCTCTTCCGGCAACTTCGCCAATGTCCAGCTTAAGATCCACAAACTTATCCACTAGCTCTTCTTCCTTGATTCTCATCCAGGCAATGGTTAAAGCTTTCCGACTCAAAGCGTCTGCTACCACATTCGCCTTTCCGGGATGATAACTCAGCTCAAAATCATAATCTTTAAGCAACTCCATCCACCTCCTCTGACGCATATTAAGCTCATTCTGATCAAAGATGTACTTGAGACTCTTATGATAAGAAAAGATGCTAAACTTTACTCCGTACAAGTGGTGTCTCCAAATCTTCAATGCAAACAAAATCGCTGCTAATTCCAAGTCATGAATGGGGTAATTCACCTCATGCGGTCTCAGCTGATGCGATGCGTAAGCCACCACAGTTCGGTGTTGCATTAACACACAACCCAAACCCTTCAGAGAAGCATCACAATATACTTCAAACGATTCATGCGGTTCAAGGAAAATCAAAACTGGCGCTGAAGTTAACTTCTGCTTCAAGGTTTGAAAACTCTCTTCACACTCTGACGTCCACACAAAAGAAGCTTCTTTCCTTGTCAATTTAGTCATCAGTAGTAGAATCCGGAAAAATCCTTCAATGAATCTCCGGTAATATCCGGCTAAGCCCAAAAGCTTCTGACTTCCGTCACCGTTGTCGGTCTTTCCCATTCCATCACCGCTTCTACCTTAGAAGGATCCACTGATATTCCTCCTTTGCTCACCACATGACCTAGGAACTTCACTTCCTCCTTCCAGAACTCACACTTTGACAACTTAGCATACAATTTCCGCTCTTTTAAGATTTGCAACACAATCCTCAAGTGTTCCTCATGCTCCTTCGCCGTCTTAGAATAGACTAAGATGTCGTCTATGAAAACCACCACAAATTTGTCCAAAAAGGGACGAAAGACTCTGTTCATGTAGTCTATGAAAACAGCAGGTGCATTCGTTAACCCAAAGGACATTACCGTAAACTCGTAGTGTCCATAGCGTGTCCTAAACGCAGTCTTAGGGATATCATCCTCTTTCACCCTTATTTGATGGTAACTGGATCTCAAATCAATCTTGGAAAACACTCCGACTCCTTGCAATTGATCCATCAAGTCATCTATCCTTGGCAGCGGGTACTTGTTCTTCACAGTCACTTTGTTTAGCTGTCGGTAATCCACACACAGTCGCATTCCTCCATCCTTCTTCTTTACCAATAAAACTGACGCTCCCCACGGTGATACACTCGGTCGAATGAACCTCTTATTCAGAAGCTCTTCCAACTGAGTCTTTAATTCTGCCAGCTCTATCGGAGCCATTCTATACGGCGTAATCGACACTGGTCCGACTCCCGACACCAATTCAATCGCAAATTCAATTTCCCTTTGAGGTGGGAATTCAGGGATATCTTTTGGGAACACTTCTGGAAAATCTCTAACCACCGGTATCTGATCTAAGTTCTGAGCATCACCCAACGCATTGGCAGCCAACAGAATATAACCTTGACACTCTGCCCCTACAATACACCATTACAGAATTCAGGTAATACCCCGTAGCTACCACTGCTCCATTTTTTCCTTCCGGCATAAATCAAATTGACCGCTCAAAGTAATCTAACAAAACCCGATTCTTCGACAACCAATCAAACCCCAAAATCATCTCCAATCCAACAATTGGCAAACAGATCAAGTCATGCACAAAGTCTCTACCCTCAAGTTTGAAACCTACTTGCCTACACCCTGACCTAGTCATAACCGTCTGATGCGGAGTATGTACATATAGATCAAATGGTAACTCTGACACTTTCAAGCCTAATTCCTCAACTTTAGCAAACGAAATAAACGAATGCAAAGCTCCAGTATCATATAATGCAACTAAGGATTTATCACCAATTAGACATATACCTCTCATCAACAGATCCACCTTGGAAGCATCCTTGGTATTCACAGCAAAGACTCGACCTTGATGCTGACTCTGGCCCGCATGCTGGTTCCTCCCACGGGTACAATCTCTCGCAATGTGGCCAGGCAACCCACAACTGAAGCAACCACCTAAACCAATTTTGCATGAGTCATAAGGATGGAAACGCCCACAATGTACACAAGTCAAATTTGGAGAACTCTTACTCTGATTTCCTCTCCCATTAGCATACTGAGACTGAGTCTGAGTGTTCTTACTGAAACCCCCTTGACCTTGAGGCGCATATCCTCCTCTTTTGAAGCTTTGACCTCTTGGATGGAAATACTTGCCACGCCCCTGACTAGAGCTCCCTCCATGAGTGTCCTTGGACGCCGCCACGGTCTTGGCATACTCCTCTACCACCCTCGCTTTGTTCACTAAGTCGGAGAAGACACGGATCTCCATAGGAGCCACAGCAGTTATAATATTGTCCTTTAGCCCCCTTTGGTATTTAATACACTTCCAACTCTCATAAGTCTCCAGGGCACCCTGACATACCCTAGAAAACCTATAGAGTTCCTCAAACTTGCTAGTGTAATTTGCCACAGATAGGGAACCTTGCTTCAGCTGCATCAATTCCATCTCCTTTGTTTCCCTTGCAGACTCAGGGAAATACTTCTTATAGAAGGTCGTTTGGAACACATCCCATGGAATGTCGGCATTCTGAAGTTGTAGCAAGCGACACTCTGCTTGCCACCAGTGCTGGGCCTCTCACGCAAGCTGATAAGCGGCAAACTCGACATATTGATTGATGGGAACATGCTACGCCTATAAAGCACGCTCCATAGCCTAGAACTAGTGGTCCGCTTCAGTCGGATTAGTTGATCCTCGGAATATTGGTGGATGAACCTTGAGGAATGTCGCCAAGGTCATCGGAGCTCCTCCGGCGTTATCGCCGTTTCCCTCAGCATTATCATTGGCATTCCCTTCGCCATTCCCATTGCCATTTCCGTTCCTGGCCGGTTGGTCTAACCTCTACACAGCTTGCAGAGTCGCAGCAGCATTAGCTTCCATAGTGTTTGCAAGGTTTTCCATGACCGCCATGAACTCGGCATGGTTGTCGTCCGATCGCTCATTCCAACTTTCTCGTGTACTTGTTCGACCTTGTCCGCGAGTGGCCATTAGGGTTCCTGTCTACACCAAACAATCGATATCAAGGTGATCAGTCTCAATATCAAAAGCCTAGTGCTTCAATTATCCCAAACAGGCACTCACAAACAAGCATGCTATGCAATATCAAACAAATAACCTAATAGCATCGAAGAAAAAGACACACAGAGTATGTAATAAAGTACAATCGGTCCATCCCTCAGGCTCACGAGGACGAACTGCTCTGATACCACTAAATGTAACACCCTAATTAGCCTAAGCTTTACCTCGCGTCGTACAGCAAAGGTTAATCAGAGATTACGACAGTTCTAAGCTCGCACATAATATATATATATATATATATAGAGAGAGAGAGAGAGAGAGAGAGAAAGAATAGTATAATCTAGAAGCCCGATGAAGGATATAGCTCAAAAACCGGATTTCAAAAGCGCAAAACGTACTAACAAAGCTACTATCTTAAAGCACAAGAAACAGATAAGATATAACAAAAGATAAGTATATAATACCATAAGAAACTAGCCACGGCTTGCGGAGTTTAAGCCGGCTAGCCATATACAGATATACAGAACTAGACAGTAAAAATAGCTTATACAAGTTTTGTTCTCTCAATACACAAGCCCCTAGGCAAAGCGAAATACAAAAGTGAGACATTCACAAAAACAAGCCAAAAGACTCAAAAGATATCCAGATTCTCCGCTTCTGTCACCTACCAGACAACTCACCGAGGTGGGTTGAGACCTACATCTGAAAAACACAACAGAAATATGGTATGAGAATCGGAGGTTCTCAGTATGGTAACAGTGCCCAGTGATGTAGGATATAAGACCCCGGGACACCAAAGGAAATCCTATGCTCCATATCCATCACAAGATTTCATACTTAAAGCATTCTAAAACAAATAAGCATAATTATATCAAACTTAACATAATTAAACCTGGTAATCTATCTTAGGGAATTTCTACTCTAACCAAAAACCGCTGTCCCACAACCTTCACCAACCGATCCTCCATGCGATCCTATCACCACCGCCTTCCAAACCTCCTCAATCCTAGTAGAAAACACAGATAATATACAATACAAGTAAATCACAAGTAGAAACATATAAGGCAAATAACTCAAATAGCAATTAGGCACGTTATACAAATAGGCAAGCCATGTCAAGTAGTCAAAGCATACAAACATATAGAAAATGCATATGATGAATGTCTGTCCTACTGGCTGTGATATCACATTGTCGGTTCAACTGCCAACTGGTATGCGAAATTGTTACTCAGGTTGTGAATTATTGTTCGAAATTGATTCCCTGGCGATGGCACCAAAAACGGATGCACAGAACCATGGTCTAAACATATCTTCACAACTTCGCATAACTAACCAGCAAGTGCACTGGGTCGTCCAAGTAATAAACCTTACGTGAGTAAGGGTCGATCCAACGGAGATTGTCAGTATGAAGCAAGCTATGGTCACCTTGTAAATCTCAGTCAGGCGGATATAAAATAATTATGGAGTTTTCGAAATTAAATAATAAAAGGGATAGAAATACTTATGTAAATCATTGGTGAGAATTTCAGATAAGCGCATAGAGATGCTTTCGTTCCTCTGAACCTCTGCTTTCCTGCTGTCTTCATCCAATCAGTCTTACTCCTTTCTATGGATGGCTTTGTGTAAGGATGTCACCGGAGCCGATGGCTACTTTCAATCCTCTCGGAAAAATGGTCCAAATGCTCTGTCACAGCACGGCTAATCGTCTGGAGGCATCACCCTTGTCGATGGTTGCATCCTATTCCTCTCTGTGAAAATGATCCGATGCGCTGTCACTGCATGGCTAATCATCTGGAGGTTCTCGATCATACTGGAATAGGATTTACTATCCTTTTGCGTCTGTCACTACGCCCAGCATTCGCGAGTTTTGAGCTCGTCACAGTCATTCAATCCCAGAGTCCTACTCGAAATACCACGGACAAGGTTTAGACTTTCCGGACTCTCCTGAATGCCGCCATCAATCTAGCTTATACCACGAAGATCCCAATATCTCGGACTCGGTCCCCTGTATTAGTAATCTAAGAGATATTCATTAAATCTAAGGTAGAACGAAAGTGGTTGTCAGGCACGCGTTCATAGGGAATGATGATGATTGTCACGTTCATCACATTCAGGTTGAAGTGCGAATGACTATCTTAGAATCGGAATAAGTTGAATTGAATAGAAAAACAGTAGTACTTTGCATTAATCTTTGAGGAACAGCAGAGCTCCACACCTTAATCTATAGAGTGTAGAAACTCTACCGTTAAAAATACATAAGTGATAATGGAGTTCATTGGTCTCGGCCCCAGAGGGGAACCGGAGTAACCAAGACTTGATCCGAAGATAAAACTCAGGATGTCTAATATAATAGTAAAAAGTTCTATTTATAATAAACTAGCTACTAGGGTTTACAGAAGTAAGTAATTGATGCATAAATCCACTTCCGGGGCCCACTTGGTGTGTGCTTGGGCTGAGCTTGAGTGTTGCACTTGTAGAGGTCCTTCTTGGAGTTGAACGCCAGCTTTTGTGCCAGTTTGGGCGTTGAACTCCACTTTGCAACTTGTTTCTGGCGCTGGACGCCAGAATTGGGCAGAGAGCTGGTGTTGAACGCCAGTTTGCATCGTCTAAACTCGGGCAAAGTATGGACTATTATATATTGCTGGAAAGCCCTAGATGTCTACTTTCCAATGCAATTGGAAGCGCGCCATTGAGTTCTGTAGCTCCAGAAAATTCACTTTGAGTGCAGGGAGGTCAGAATCCAACAGCATCAACAGTCCTTCTTCAACCTCTGAATCTGATTTTTGCTCAAGTCCCTCAATTTTAGCCAGAAAATACCTGAAATCACAGAAAAACACACAGACTCATAGTAAAGTCCAGAAATGTGAATTTAACATAAAAACTAATGAAAACATCCCTAAAAGTAACTAGATTCCACTAAAAATATACTAAAAACAATGCCAAAAAGCGTATAAATTATCCGCTCATCACAACACCAAACTTAAATAGTTGCTTGTCCCCAAGCAACTGAAAATTAAATAGGATAAAAAGAAGAGAATATACTATAAATTCCAAATTATCAATGAAACATAGCTCCAATCAGATGAGTGGGACTTGTAGCTTTTTGCCTCTTGAATAGTTTTGGCATCTCACTTTATCCATTGAAGTTCAGAATGATTGGCATCTATAGGAATTCAGAGTTCAGATAGTGTTATTGATTCTCCTAGTTCAGTATGATGATTCTTGAACACAGCTTCTTTATGAGTCTTGGCCGTGGCCCTAAGCACTTTGTTTTCCAGTATTACCACCGGATACATAAATGCCACAGACACATAATTGGGTGAACCTTTTCAGATTGTGACTCAGCTTTGCTAAAGTCCCCAATTAGAGGTGTCCAGGGTTCTTAAGCACACTCTTTTTTTTCTTTGGACCTTGACTTTAACCGCTCAGTCTCAAGTTTTCACTTGACACCTACACGCCACAAGCACATGGTTAGGGACAGCTTGGTTTAGCCGCTTAGACCAGGATTTTATTCCTTTAGGCCCTCCTATCCACTGATGCTCAAAGCCTTGGGATCCTTTTTATTGCCCTTGCCTTTTGGTTTTAAGGGTTACTGGCTTTTTGCTCTTGCCTCTTGGTTTTAAGAGCTTTTAGCTTTTTCTGCTTGCTTTTTCTCCTTCTTTCTATTTTTTTTTCGCCTATTTTTTTCTGCAAGCTTTGTTCTTTGCTGCTTTTTCTTGCTTCAAGAATCATTTTTATGATTTTTCAGATTATCAAATAACATGTCTCCTAGTCATCATTCTTTCAAGAGCCAACATATTTAACATTCTTAAACAACAACTTCAAAAGACATATGCACTGTTCAAGCATACATTCAGAAAACAAGAAGCATTGTCACCACATCAACATAATTAAACTAAGTTCAAGGATAAATTCGAAACTCATGTACTTCTTGTTCTTTTGAATTAAAACATTTTTCATTTAAGAGAGGTGATGGATTCATAGGACATTCATAACTTTAAGGCAATGTTACTAAATACTAATGATCATGTAATGAAGACACAAACATAGATAAGCACTTAACAAAGAGAAAACGAAAACAAAGAATGTAAGAACAAGGAATGAGTCCACCTTAGTGATGGTGGCGTTTCCTTCTTGAGGAACCAATGATGTCCTTGAGCTCTTCTATGTCTCTTCCTTGTCTTTGTTGCTCCTCCCTCATTGCTTTTTGATCTTCTCTTATTTCATGAAGGATGATGGAGTGCTCTTGATGTTCCACCCTTAGTTGTCCCATGTTGGAACTTAATTCTCCTAGGGAGGTGTTGATTTGCTCCCAATAATTCTGTGGAGGAAAGTGTATCCCTTGAGGTATCTCAGGGGTTTCTTGATGATGAGCTTCTTCATGTGACTGTTGAGATCCATGAATGTGCTCTCTTGGTTGCTCCACCCTTTTCTTAGTGATGGGCTTGTGAGATGAATCTTTCCATCTCCCATGGCTCAGAGGTGGAAGCATTTGTCTTCCCTTTCCTCTTTCTTGAGGTTTCTCTGGCCTTAGGTGCCATTAATGGTAATGGAAAAACAAAAAGCTTATGCTTTTACCACACCAAACTTAGAATATTGCTCGCCCTCGAGCAAAAGAAGAAAGAATAGAAGAAGAAGAAGAAGATATGGAGGAAATGGAGTGATGTGTGTATTCGGCCATATGGGTGGGATTGGGTGGGAAAGAGATATTGAATTTTGAAGGTAGGTGGGTGTATGAATGTGAGTGGTAAATGGAAAACAGAAGGGATGATCATGAATGGAGAGAGAGAGAGGGTGAGAAGAAGTGAGTGGGGGTAGGTGGGGATCCTGTGGGGTCCACAGATCCTGAGATGATCCTGTAGGGTCCACAGATCCTGAGGTGTTCAAGGGTTTACAACCTTGCACCAAATTAGGCATGTAAAATGCCCTTGCACACAACTCTGGGCGTTCAGCGCCAGGTTGGTGCCCATTTTGGGCGTTCAACGCCCATTTGTTGCCCATTTCTGGCGTTGAACGCCAGAACCATGCTTGTTCTGGGCATTCAGCGCCAGCTCTTCTCCAGGGTGCAATTCTGGCGTTCAGCGCCCAGATGCTGCCCATTTTGGGCGTTCAGCGCCCAGATACTGCCCATTTTGGGCGTTCAGCACCAGAACCATGCTCTGTTCTGGCGTTGAACGCCATGCAGGTGCTTCCTCCAGGGTGTGAGTTTTCTTCCGCTGTTTTTGATTCCGTTTTCAATTTTTTTGATTTATTTTGTGACTCCACATGATCATGTACCTATAAAGACATATGACTAATAAAAATATAGTTAAATAAAAATTGGGTTGCCTCCCAACAAGCGCTTCTTTAATGTCAATAGCTTGACAGTGGGCTCTCATAGAGCCTCACAGGTGTGCAGAGCTTTGTTTAAACCTCCCAACACCAAACTTAGAGTTTGGATATGGGGGTTTGACACCAAACTTAGAGTTTGGTTGTGGCCTCCCAACACCAAACTTAGAGTTTGACTGTGGGGGCTTTGGTTGACTCTGCTTTGAGAGAAGGCTTTTCTGCTTCCTCTCCATGGATGCAGAGAGAGATCCTTGAGTTGTAAACACAAGTTTGTCCTTATTTAATTGAAGGATCAATTCTCCTCTGTCCACATCAATCACAGCTCTTGCTGTGGCTAGGAAAGGTCTTCCTAGGATGATGGATTCATCCTCTTCCTTTCCAGTATCCAGGACTATGAAATCAGCAGGGATGTAAAGGCCTTCAACCTTTACTAACACGTCCTCTACTTGTCCATAAGCCTATTTTCTTGAATTGTCTGCCATCTCTAATGAGATTTTAGCAGCTTGCACCCCATAGATTCCCAGTTTCTCTATTACAGAGAGGGGCATGAGGTTTATTCCTGAACCAAGGTCACAAAGAGCCTTAAAGATCATGGTGCCTATGGTACAAGGTATTATGAACTTTTCAGGATCCTGTCTCTTCTGAGGCAATGTCAGTTGATCCAGATCACTTAGTTCATTGGTGAACAAGGGAGGTTCATCTTCCCAAGTTTCAATACCAAATAATTTGGCATTTAGCTTCATGATTGCACCAAGGAACTTGGCAGCTTGCTCTTCAGTGACATCCTCATTCTCTTCAGAAGATGAATACTCATCAGAGCTCATGAATGGCATAAGGAGGTTCAATGGAATCTCTATGGTCTCTAGATGAGCCTCAGATTCCTTTGGTTCCTTAGAAGGAAATTCCTTATTGATCACTGGACGTCCCAGGAGGTCTTCCTCCTTGGGATTCACGTCCTCTCCTTCTCTTACAGGTTCGGCCATGGTGCTTATGTCAATGGCCTTGCACTCTCCTTTTGGATTTTCTTCTGTATTGCTTGGGAGAGTACTAGGAGGGATTTCAGTGATCCTTTTACTCAGCTGGTCTACTTGTGCTTCCAAATTTCTAATGGAAGACCTTGTTTCATTCATGAAACTTACAGTGGCCTTGGATAGATCAGAGGCTAAGTTTGCTAAATTAGAGGTGCTTTGTTCAGAGTTCTCTGTCTGTTGCTGAGTGGATGATGGAAGAGGCTTGCTATTGCTAAACCTGTTTCTTCCACCATTATTAAAGCCTTGTTGAGGCTTTTGATCCTTCCATGAGAAATTTGGGTGATTTCTCCATGATGGATTGTAGGTGTTTCCATATGGTTCACCCATGTATTTTAACTCTGCTATTGCAGGGTTCTCAGGATCATAAGCTTCTTCCTCAGAAGATGCCTCTTGAGTACTGTTGGATGCAGCTTGCATTCCATTCAGACTCTGAGAAATCATATTGACTTGCTGAGTCAATATTTTATTCTGAGCCAATATGGCATTCAGAGTATCAATTTCAAGAATTCCCTTCTTCATAGGCGTCCCATTACTCACAGGATTCCTCTCAGAAGTGTACATAAACTGGTTATTAGCAACCATGTCAATGAGTTCTTGAGCTTCTGCAGGCGTTTTCTTTAGGCGAATGGATCCACCTGCAGAAGTATCCAATGACATCTTTGATAGCTCAGATAAACCATCATAGAATATATCCAGGATGGTCCATTCTGAAAGCATGTCAGAAGGACACTTTTTGGTCAGCTGCTTGTATCTTTCCCAAGCTTCATAGAGGGATTCACCTTTTTTCTGTCTGAAGGTTTGAACATCAGCTCTAAGCTTGCTCAGCTTTTGAGGAGGAAAGAACTTGGCTAAGAAAGCCGTGACCAGCTTATCCCAAGAGTTCAGGCTGTCTTTGGGTTGAGAGTCCAACCATATTCTAGCTCTGTCTCTTGCAGCAAAAGGGAAAAGCATGAGCCTGTAGACTTCATGATCTACTCCGTTAGTCTTAACAGTATCATAGATCTGCAAGAATTCAGTTAAAAACTGAAAAGGATCTTCAGATGGAAGTCCATGAAACTTGTAGTTCTGCTGCATCAGAGAAACTAGCTGAGGTTTCAGCTCAAAATTGTTTGCTCCAATGGTAGGAATGGAGATGCTTCTTCCATGTAAATTGGAATTAGGTACAGTAAAGTCACCAAGCATTCTCCTTGCATTATTGTTGTTGGGTTCGACTGCCATCTCCTTTACTTGTTCGAAATTTTCAATAAGGTTGTCTCTGGATTGTTGTAATTTAGCTTCTCTTAGTTTCCTCTTCAGAGTCCTTTCAGGTTCTGGATCAGCTTCAACAAAAATACCTTTTTCTTTGTTCCTGCTCATAAGAAAGAGAAGAGAACAAGAAAGGAAGAGGAATCCTCTATGTCACAGTAAAGAGGTTCCTTATTGTTAGTAGAAGAAGAAAAAGAATAGGGGTGAAGAAGAATGAAGAATCCAAACACAAAGGTGATGATAGGAGCAGAGATGTGAGATGAAGAGGATTTTCGAAAATAGTTTTTTTAAAAAAAGTTAGTAATTTTTCAAAAATTAAAATAAAAAATAAAATAACTAGTTAATTAAGAAGAAATTTTGAAAAAGAGGGAAGATATTTTCGAAAATTAGAGAGAGAGAGAGTTAGTTAGGTGGTTTTGAAAAAGGTAAGAAACAAACAAAAAGTTAGTTAGTTAGTTGAAACAAATTTTGAAAAGATAAGAAGTTCGGAAGTTAGAAAAGATATTTTGAAATCATATTTTGAAAAAGATAAGATAAGGAAGATATTTTTGAAAAGCTATGATTGAAATTAGTTTTGAAAAAGATTTGATTTTTAAAATCACAATTAATGACTTGATTCACAAGAAATCACAAGATATGATTCTAGAACTTAAAGTTTGAATCTTTCTTAACAAGCAAGTAACAAACTTGAAATTTTTGAATCAAAACATTAATTGATGATGTTATTTTCGAAAATTTGATGTAAAATTAAGAAAAAGATTTTTTTGAAAAATATTTTTGAAATTTTCGAAAATAACTAAAAAAAAATTGAAAAAGATTTGATTTTTGAAAAAGATTTTGAAAAAGATAAGATTTTTAAATTGAAAATTTGATTTAACTCATGAAAACAACTAGATTTTAAAAATTTTTGAAAAAGTCAAATCTAATTTTCGAAATTTTAAGAGAGAGAAAGGGAAAGATATTTTTTTATTTTTGAATTTTTATGATGAGAGAGAAAAACAAGAAAAATGATGCAATGCATGAAAGTTATGGATCAAAACAATGAATGCATGCAAGAATGCTATGAATGTCAAGATGAACACCAAGAACACTATGAAGATCATGATGAACATCAAGAACACATTTTTGAAAAATTTTTTAATGCAAAGAAAACATGAAAGACACCAAACTTAGAATTCTTTAATGCTTAGACATAAAGAATTCAAGAATGCATATGAAAAACAAGAAAAGACACAAAACATGCAAATGCAAAGATCAAACAAGAAGACTTACCAAGAACAACTTGAAGATCATGAAGAACACTATGAATGCATGAATTTTTTCGAAAAATACAAGATGAACATGCAATTGACACCAAACTTTAAATCTGACTCAAGACTCGAACAAGAAACACAAAATATTTTTTATTTTTATGATTTTATGATTTTTTTTGTATTTTCTTTTAATTTTTTTCGAAAATCATTTTGAATAAGAAAAATAAGGATTCCAAAATTTTTAATATGAATTTCAGGAATCTTATGCTCTTTAGTCTAAAGCTCCAATCTAAGGGTCAGGCATGGCTTAATAGCCAGCCAAGCTTTAGTATGGAATTACATCCATTGAGGTGATTATTTGAAGACCAATCCCAAAGGAGTTTGGATATGGCTTTACAGCCAGCCAGGCTTCAACATGCTTCATGAAACTCTAGAATTCATTCTTAAAAATTCTGAAGAAAAATATATTTTTGAAAATATTTTTATTTTAAAAAGTTTTTTTTTTCGAAAACAAAGGAGAAATTTTTGAAAGATTTTTTTGAAAAATTTTTGAAAACTTTTTGAAAAGAAAACGAAAGGAGAGTTACCCAATCTGAGCAACAAGATGAACCGTCAGTTGTCCAAACTCGAACAATCCCCGGCAACGGCGCCAAAAACTTGGTATGCGAAATTGTTACTCAGGTTGTGAATTATTGTTCGAAATTGATTCCCTGGCGATGGCACCAAAAACGGATGCACAGAACTATGGTCTAAACATATCTTCACAACTTCGCATAACTAACCAGCAAGTGCACTGGGTCGTCCAAGTAATAAACCTTACGTGAGTAAGGGTCGATCCCACAGAGATTGTCGGTATGAAGCAAGCTATGGTCACCTTGTAAATCTCAGTCAGGCGGATATAAAATAATTATGGAGTTTTCGAAATTAAATAATAAAAGGGATAGAAATACTTATGTAAATCATTTGTGAGAATTTCAGATAAGCGCATAGAGATGCTTTCGTTCCTCTGAACCTCTGCTTTCCTGCTGTCTTCATCCAATCAGTCTTACTCCTTTCTATGGATGGCTTTGTGTAAGGATGTCACCGGTGCCAATGGCTACTTTCAATCCTCTCGGGAAAATGGTCCAAATGCTCTGTCACAGCACGGCTAATCGTCTGGAGGCATCACCCTTGTCGATGGTTGCATCCTATTCCTCTCTGTGAAAATGATCCGATGCGCTGTCACTGCATGGCTAATCATCTGGAGGTTCTCGATCATACTGGAATAGGATTTACTATCCTTTTGCGTCTGTCACTATGCCCAGCATTCGCGAGTTTTGAGCTCGTCACAGTCATTCAATCCCAGAGTCCTACTCGAAATACCACGGACAAGGTTTAGACTTTCCGGACTCTCCTGAATGCCGCCATCAATCTAGCTTATACCACGAAGATCCCAATATCTCGGACTCGGTCCCCTGTATTAGTAATCTAAGAGATATTCATTAAATCTAAGGTAGAACGAAAGTGGTTGTCAGGCACGCGTTCATAGGGAATGATGATGATTGTCACGTTCATCACATTCAGGTTGAAGTGCGAATGACTATCTTAGAATCGGAATAAGTTGAATTGAATAGAAAAACAGTAGTACTTTGCATTAATCTTTGAGGAACAGCAGAGCTCCACACCTTAATCTATGGAGTGTAGAAACTCTACCGTTAAAAATACATAAGTGATAATGGAGTTCATTGGTCTCGGCCCCAGAGGGGAACCGGAGTAACCAAGACTTGATCCGAAGATAAAACTCAGGATGTCTAATACAATAGTAAAAAGTCCTATTTATAATAAACTAGCTACTAGGGTTTACAGAAGTAAGTAATTGATGCATAAATCCACTTCCGGGGCCCACTTGGTGTGTGCTTGGGCTGAGCTTGAGTGTTGCACGTGTAGAGGTCCTTCTTGGAGTTGAACGCCAGCTTTTGTGCCAGTTTGGGCGTTGAACTCCACTTTGCAACTTGTTTCTGGCGCTAGACGCCAGAATTGGGCAGAGAGCTGGCGTTGAACGCCAGTTTGCGTCGTCTAAACTCGGGCAAAGTATAGACTATTATATATTTCTGGTAAGCCCTGGATGTCTACTTTCCAATGCAATTGGAAGCGCACCATTTTGATTTCTGTAGCTCTAGAAAATTCACTTTGAGTGCAGGGAGGTCAGAATCCAACAGCATCAGCAGTCCTTCTTCAATCTCTGAATCTGATTTTTGCTCAAGTCCCTCAATTTCAGCCAGAAAATACCTGAAATCACAGAAAAACACACAAACTCATAGTAAAGTCCAGAAATGTGAATTTAACATAAAAACTAATGAAAACATCCCTAAAGTAACTAGATTCTACTAAAAACATACTAAAAACAATGCCAAAAAGTGTATAAATTATCCGCTCATCACCAACCCGACACATCTCCATGGAAATGTTGCCCTTCAGAATCATCAATGGGAACCCCCGAGATATATTGCTCAGATCACTGTCCAGGGTTTTGCGCCTGCACGCTCTATAGATCCGAAGGGATGCGAGCGGGATACTCTTGCCTCAGACCTCACATCTCAACGTAAGCGGGATTAACCACCATCCTTAAGCCGCCGCCGCTACCTCGACAGGCGAGATTAACCACTGTCCCTGCCGGGCGCATAGCGTCTTATAATCTCAGTACAAATCAGTACCCCAGTGGTTAATCCATATTTCAATTTTTGAACATCAACAGTTCATAATTTCTCATTTCATACCTCAATCACCCTCTACATGACATCAAACCATCCTCAGCACGCCAGAAACCTAAGCCTCCGTTTTCTAAGTTTTCCAAATAATATCATCTAAATCCATTAAATTCTTTCCCATGTTTTAACTATCCAAAACTAGGCCCAAGAGTCTAAAAATGGTGTTAGAGAAGCTTATAACCTTGTTGGGAAGGTAGATTAGTTGAAAACAAAGAAAATTTTGAGAAACAGGGCGTGTGCGGCCGCACAGGGGTGTGCCCGCGCACGCTCTGGAGAGTTTTTAAAACGTGTGCGTACACACAGGGGTGTGCGTACTCACAGGTGTCAAAATTTACAAAGTTCGTTCACTCGCACAACCTGTGCCAGTGCCCCCAACAGACTAGCCTTCCCAACGTGTGCGCACAGGGCTGTGCGTACGCACAGGTTGCAATTCTTCCTTAGATATGTGCGCGCACGAGCTGTGATAGCGCTGAAAACAGAATGCATTTCCTTGCCTGTGCGTGCGCACAGGTTGAAAATTTTGTAGGGTTGTTCGTGCGCACATATCAGAAATCATAAAACTCTGCAACTTAGCAGAATTTCAGATTTTCAACACCAACTTTGAATGATCATAACTTCCTCTACAAAAGTCCAAATTTTACAAACTTTATATCAATTTAAAGGGTTTTCAAAGATCTTTAATTATAAACAAATTTTATCAAATTTTGAAAACTGAGGCATAAGTTATGATCAAGCAAAGTTCACCAAAAACCCACTTTTACCAAAAGTTCCCAAATGACCAATTTTTCCAACTTTCATATCTCAAACCAACCAAAACAATACCAAACCATTCCAAACTTTCTTTTTCATTAAAATTTACCTTTTGTATCATATCACACCAATCATACCATAATTTTCCTTCACATTTCATTATTTCCAACCTCAATTATCGCATACACAACATATCCACCAATCATCATTATCTCACTACCAATTCTCATCATCAACTCAACCATGCTTCCTATTCATAATTAACAATATTCATTCATGTAAATCCATTATATTTCAAATTCATCATTTAATCACAACAACACATCAATTCATTATACCTCATCAACACAAACAATCATCAACAACATACAATTTCCAAACCTATCCTATGGGTCACTAACCTAAGTGTCCATGAATATTATATACTACATAGAGGAAATCGAAACCATACCTTGGCCAATTCCCAATATGCCCTTAACCCAAAGTTGGACACAAGCTAGTCTTTCCAACACAATCCAAGCCACCAACAATCACCAATAAGCTCCAACAAGTTCAAATACTCACCACTTCAAGCTATAACACACATAATTCACAATAATTCAACCTAGGGTTTATCAAACTTGAAATTTTACAAGGGTTTAATAGCTCTTACCTTTTCCAACAGATGTGATAGCAAAAATCCAATGCTAAGCAAGGATTAGAGCAAACCTAAACATCCAAAATCACAAAAACTTATTTAACCCAAAGCCCTAATACTCGAAATTTTGGAGAGAATAATTGAGAGAATTTCGTGGTTACCTTACTACTTTCTTAGGTGGGTTTTGTAGAGCTCTTCAAAAGGAATGCGTAGCCGCAAACGGTGCGGCGATTAGAGCTCCGTAGCTCAAGATATGAGCTAGAGAAGAAGATGGTGAATAGTGTTTCTTCTTCCTCTCTTCCCCTTTCTTTTCTGCTCTGTGTGTTATGTTTAACTGGTGTTGTGGCTGGTTTGGTTCGCTAAATGAGCCTTTTATATGTTGGGCTTGGGCCCAACTTGGGCCCGGTCCAACCCGTTAGCATTTTTAGCCCGCTTGGCCCAACTTCGGGCCAAACCTTTAAAATTAACATCCAGTTTTCCATTTCTAATATTTTTCTAAGGTTTTTAATGGTTTTCACTTTTTCTCGTGCGGTACCGGGCAGACTTGAACCGGTTCAACCAGTTCAACTGCCGGTTCGTGCTTTTTCACAGTTTTTCGCAGAAAACACATTTTCTGACTCAGAAAGACCCACTGGGTCCAAAAATCATACTTAAATCCTCTAATTCTCACTCTAACTTTTCAGAATCTATTTCGGGAAATATAATCACTTAATTAACTGATTGATTAGTTGCGGTTCTTACACTTGTTATAATGGTCCAGTATTTTTTAATTGTTATCCAAATTTTTTCATGAGTCTTAAAAATGAAAATACCTCTCAAGATCTTAAATTATATATTAAAACACCTAAAGACATTATTAATGAAAAATATGATCCTTTTGAAGTAATTTATAGAATATATTACAAAATTACAAGGGTAAATTATAATTTTAGGGCTAGAAGAGAATCATCAAAAGACAAAACAATTATTATTCATGTTAATTTATGAAGGTCTTTTGTTCAAACACCTAAAAAATTCCATCATAAAGAACTAATGAAGAATGTCCCTGAAGAATGGATTTTAGAAGATGTAGTAGAAGAAGAAAGAATAGAAAACACAGTAATTAGAGAAATCATTAGAGAAGGTCTGAACATTAGACTAAGAATGAATAGATAATAATCAGTCAGAATACTGAACTACCAGAATAAGGAAGAGATTTCTCCTAGACACTCTATAGATAATTTCGTTATAAACAAAGAAGTTATAGGAATAAATAACAATAGACCAAATATAGCAACTCCTTTATATGGGATAGAAAATAATTACTCACCAACTGCCTCTCAAATTCTAGGAGTTATAATAAAAGAACTTTTTGAGATTGATAAAAATTGAATTAGTAAAGATTTTAATGCAAAATATAATACATAATTAAGAAAATGGTATTTTACTAGATATTCTGAAAGAGAAACCATAGAAATAAGAAAAAAAATTTATGATTACTTAATAAAAAATAAAATCAATCTATATTTCAAGAAAGAGTTTTGTCCTTTAAGTAAAACAACCATTATTTAGAAAACTAGCACAAGACAAATGGTAGAATCCCAATATCCACTAAAAGAAACTATAAAACTACAGATAGCACACAATTTAGAACTAGAAACCACCCCATATAAAGATAGTGGAATAGAAGGGAGTATAGACAAAAGAGACATTAAAAAAGTACATCAACAACTTAACTACACTAATACAGTCCTAGATATTATGAAAAATCAGATAGAAAGAATTGAACATAAATATGAGCAAATTAAGCCTATAGAAAAACCTATATATAAGTTTCAAAGTCCTGATGCAATTAAACTAAGAACAAATGTGGACACAGACATTGATGAGCTAAAGAAAAAATTTAAGTCTATAAGTCAAGGAAAAATAACTATTAATACAATAGAAATTAACAAGATGACACATAAGAATCAGTATTATCCAAAACTAAGAAATTATTATCCAAGACCAACCCCAGCTGATGTAAGCCTTGAAGAAAGAACACAACTAGTACGAAACAGTTTTACGGGATCTGATTTAGTAGAATGAAATTTAGACAGATTAAGTAAACAAGCCACTTTAGACCTGATGTGTAGCATGACTATGGCGGCAACTGCTTATAAGGCAAAACGAGCTACTGATAGAGAAGCAGCAGTCATGATCACCCAAGGGTTCACAGGACAATTAAAAGGATGGAGGGATAATTTTTTAACCTTACCAGAAAAGAATTAATTTTAAGTAGTGTAAAACTAGAAGACCAAGCACCAGACGGCATAGCAACCTTAATCTTTACAATCATAAAAAACTTTCTAGGAGACCCAAATATTTTTAAGACAGAATATGAACTCAACTAATGAACTTACGATGTCCCACCATGTCTGACTAAAGGTGGTATAAAGATGTCTTCATCTCCAAAGTTATGATGAGAGCTGATGCAGTAGTCCCTTTTTGGAAAGAAAGATTTATAGCAGCTTTATCCAAACTCTTTTCAGAAAAAGTTTTACAAAAAGTACAATCTCTATTCGGTACTCAATTACCATATGAAGGCCTAACTTTGGCCAAATACATAATATAGTAGTACAAACTGGAGTAGAGATATGCATTGACACCAGATTACAAGAGAAAATAAGAAAAGAAAGTATGAGTAGTAAGCGAGAATTAAGAAACTTTTGCCAACAATATGACATTACAACCAAAAAAGCACCTAACAACCAAAATAGGATCATTAAGAAAAGAAATATAAAGAATTATGGGAATAGGTATACGTATCAATTGAGAGAACCTTATACAACAGGAAATAAGCTAAAAGAAAACTACAGAAAAAAAACAAAATTGGAATAGTAAAAAGAAAAGTGACAAGATACATATAGTCTGTTGTTAATGTAAAAAACCATGTCATTACGCTAATAACTGCAGAACAGAAGAAAAAATAAACAAAATTAGTAATAAAGAAGTAAGAAAAGCTTTAGCTGCTATACTAATTGATAGTGAATCAGAAATCGAAACAGAAAAAGAATATTCTTCTGATGATTCAGGTAATTTTATACAATAGTTAGATATACCATCTTCCTCGCGTTCTTCTGAAATAGAAGAAGAAGACTCGTGTTTAGGACCAGAAATATGTAACTGTGATAATTGTATAAAATCCTTAAATATAATTACGAGAACCCAAGAAAAGTCAATCAATACATTAGCCAGAGAACAAACGAGCACTTTAATGTCTATAATAGATAAATCAGAAGATTTTCCTTTAAAAGATCTGATTAAGAAAGAAGAAAAAGTCAAAGAAGAAATAAGACCAGTAGAAATTAAAGAGATATATAACAGGTTTAGAACTCCTAAGAAAGAGACTTCTTTAAAATATTTACAAGAAATAAAAATGTTGAAACTCGAAATTTCTGAATTAAAACAACAAGATATCTTTCTTGACTATAGAGTACTAAAGTTAGAAGGAAAAAACATAGTAAAGTCACAAAAGGAAAAAGAACGATTAGAATTAATAGAGGAGGAAGAAGAAGAAGTCATAACCGCAAATAAATATATTAATTAATTAACGTTACTAATTAACTAGAAATGGTATACCCCTATAGTCATAATGATCGGAAAAGAGAAATTTGAGTTTATAGTTATGGTAGACTCAGGAGCAAATGTAAACTATATCCAGAAAAGGTTAATACCTATTAAGTACTATGAAAAAACAACTGAAACTATTGTCAAAGTAGAAAATAATAGAATGATTATAAACTATAAGACTTGTAAAGCAAAAATTTGTAAAGGAAAAATATGCTTTTTAACTACCTTTTTTCTGACAAAAAGAATATCCCAACATCTATATTAGGAAACTCTTTCACTCTTTTACTGTACCCCTTTTAAGGTAGATGTAGATAGAGTAACCACTTATTGTATACTAAATTAGTCCATCCTATTTGAATTTATACAAAAATCTAAGAGGAGAAAACTAAATTTATTACAACAAGTGACTATCTCCCAAATTAATATAATAGAAAGAAAAAAAACAAATTAATTTTCTGAACTAATAAATTGTATATAAGAGAATAGAATAGCAGTTAGAAAATAAAAAAAAATTCAAACCGTAATAAAAGGGATAGAAGATAGGATTAAAAAGGAGTTGTGTAGCCTAAATCCAAAATCTTTTCATTTTTATAGAAAATTACATGAAATATCCTTACCATATGAAGATGATTTTAATGAAAAAGATATCCCCACTAAAGCAAAACCAATACAAATAAACAAGAAATTCTTGGCATATTGTAAAAAAGAAATCGAGGAATACTTAGACAAAGGACTAATCAAACCATCAAAATCTCCATGGAGCTGCACAGGATTTTATGTAATAAAAGTCTCAGAAATCGAAAGAAGAGCTCCAAGGTTAGTAATTAATTATAAGCCTTTAAATAAAGTCTTAAATTGGATAAGATATTCCTTACCCAACAAAAATGACTTAATTAAAAGATTAAGAAAGGCTACTATATTTTCTAAATTTGATTTAAAATCTGGATACTATCAAATATCAGTAAAAGAAGAAGACAGATATAAAACAACTTTTATAGTACCCTTTGAAAATTATGAATGGAATGTAATACCCAAATGATTAAAAAATGCACCAAGCGAATTTCAAGAAGTTATGAATAATATTTTTTACTCATGTAGATTTTACCATAGTCTAGACGACGTACTTATATACTCTAAAGGAATAAACCAACATATTCAATACCTAGAAAAATTCATTAATATTATAAAAGAAAACGGTCTTGTCTTATCTGAAAAAAATGAAAATATTTATAACAAGAGTAACGTTTTTAGGGTATAAAATTTTTCAACGAACAATTACTTCGATTAAAAGATCTGTTGAATTGTAGGAAAATTTTCAAATGAAATTATTGACAAAAAATAACTACAAAGATTCTTAGGATGTTTTAATTACATAGCCAAATTTTTACCAGGAATAAGAACTTTATGTATGTGAACCTTTATATAAAAGATTAAGAAAACAACCTCCTCCTTGGACAGAAGACATGTCCAAAATAGTTCAAAAAATTAAAACTATAGTAAAAGAAATCTCTTGTTTGAGTATACCAGATCCTAAGGCAAGTCTCATCGTAGAAACGGAACGGATGCCTCAGAACTAGGGTATGGAGGAATATTTAAACAAGTTCTTCCAAACTCCTCAAAAGAATAAATAGTTAAATATCATTCTGGTGTATGAAATTCAGCCCAGAGAAATTATGCTACTATTAAGAAAGAAATATTAGCCATTGTCCTATGTGTTTTACGTTTTCAAGAAGACTTGTTTAATAAGACCTTCTTGATCAGGACTGATTGTAAAACAGCTCCTAACGTATTAAAAAACAATGTTAAAAATTTAGTTTCTAAACAAATATTTACTAGATGGCAAGCTATATTATCATGCTTTGATTTTACTATTGAACATATTAAAGGTGAATCAAATGTATTACCTGATTTTCTAACAAGAGAATTTTTGTAAGGTAGAAATAAGCAAGAAACAAGCAAGCAGTGAAGATTATGGTCAACCACTTGATCAACCAGCAACTTTAATACAAGTCAAACAATTAACCATTAAACCTTTGACAATGTCACAGGTTGTTAAAAGCGAAAAATCATCAGTATCAACTAAGAGCTTATATGAAATTTCTACAGTTAATAGATATATATTATTACAATCATCTAATTTGTTCAAAACTAAACCATTATCTGAAGAACATCCTTACCATGAAAAACGTATACCTCTAAAAAAATGGCTTTAGAAAAAGAATGGTTTAAGATGGATAGAAGAACCCTTTTATAAAACAGTTTTTTCAAATACTTTTCATTACCCTCCGATAAATATCCAAAAAACCCGAACCTTTTATGAATTTATTCTAGTAGACACATGATCCATTGAATTAATTCACAATAAAGACCCAACCACAAAAGATATAATATACTCCAAAATTAAGATTATGAAAGTAATAACCCCATCAGAATGGGAAAGACCTCCATTTCATTGTGAAAGTTTTACTAAAAAATTTGAGCCGCAACACTATTTCTATTATGATTACAAGATGTCTGGTGGAACACCCTGTATCTTTTTCTAAATCCACACTCTTGGTTCATATAGTTCCTCAAAAAAATTTTCTACAGTTTTTTAAATGGTTATAAGTATAGTTTCAAGAGTTTGGACCAATAGAAGCAATTTTTTCAAAAATGCTAATATCACTTATGAATATTTCAAAAATAAAACATTATTTTTGGATGGATGTAAGTTGATTTTCTTCTTTCCCACTATGAAAATATGCTGGATAATGACCTGAGAATATGATTCCGCAGGATATGAAGACACTCTAAGCGTGCAATATTAAACTCGAAACATAAAAGTAAAATGGTGGAATAAATTTGACCTTAACCTAATTAGTAAAAGGACAATTGATAATTGGATGACTATATCCCAAAAAAGAGCAGAACCCCCAAGCCACAGTTTAGGGTTCAAAAAAATATCATACGAAAAAGAGACTTGCTTTTTAGCCCATAAAAAATAAATGATGGCTGCCCTTACAGCGGCCATCTCAGAAGAAGAGATCCATAATTCTCTAAAAATAATAAAAGCAGAACCAACAGATGAAGAAGAAAAAGTTCAGTCCAGCCCAGAACTATATATACTAGATACCCAAGATCCAATAAACTATATTCTAACAAATTAAAATACGATACATAAATGATATTTTTTACGTCAGGATTTATTTATTTTTTTAGATCATGCAACACCTACTCGTCTAAGCTAATCAAAGATTCAATTTGAGACATTCATGATTTTTTACTTAGGGTTGTGATGTGCTAAAATTAAAAACAATAGGAATTAATAAGGCTGAAAATTGGTTAACAAAGGTAAATAAAAGGGTAAGACCATTTGGGTAAGTGAGCTAAAATAAAATAATGGCATCAATCATATAAATGCATTCATACACAAAATAATAGAAATAAAGAATTAAACAAGTCAAAGATCACAATTATAGAGAGAAAAATACACAAGAATAAAATAGTGGTTGAAATAATATAACCACACATTAAAGCTCAAATCTCACTTGGTTGTGTGTTCTAGCTCTAATCTATGTTCCACAATTATTTTTCAAGCAAGTTCAATAAAAAGTTCCAACTCAAATCAATGGGATGCCCTATAAAAAAATTGACTTGGAAATTTTTTACTTTGACCAAATTTATTATGTATATATGTATGATGTGGTTGGATGAAAATAAAAAATTCTAAGTTCTTTTTCCTATTCTCTACCATTCCAAATTATCATGTACACCTAGAAAAATGAACTATGTCCTATTATCCACATTATCCAATCACAACTAAAAGCTAAAAATATATATGTACAAACTATATTAAAGAGAGAAAAATATGCTAAACTAGAATAGATATCTAAATATATACAAACTAAAATAAAAAATGCAATAACTAAAAGTAAAACTAGAAAGATAACTAGGTTATATACAAACCAATTGAATTAACTAAAAGTACTCAAAATAGCAAAATACTAGCAAATATCCAAAAAACATAATAAAAAAATACTGTTAATGTTGCAAGTGTGAGTAGTGTATGAAAGTTAGTCCCACATCAAAGAAAGTAAGGAAGAGTGAGGAGTTTGTAAGATGTGAGATCTATTAACTTACTACTTTAAGGTTTTGAGTTGGATGTGGTGTCTTCTCATCTTATGTTCTCTCACTTGATTCCTCCTCGAAATCTTCCCGGTGGTCGAGAGCTCCCCACGGTGGCCCAACAAATACAAGTATTTGGAAGAAAAAATTTTTCACCCAACAGTTGATTTACTCACTCCCCCTACACTTAAGCCTTGTACGGCAGTCAATATTATCACGGAGCTCTACTCATCTCCACCTTCAGCTGGTAGATCCTCATCTTCGCTTTGCTCTGAAGGAGTGTCCAGCTCCTCAATCATCGAGTCCCAGTCCCTATTCTCCTCCGCTCTGCTTTGAGGGAGTGTCCAGCTCCTCAATCATCGAGTCCTAGTCCCTATTCTGCACCGTGCAGTCAATATGATCACAGAGCTCTACTCATCTCCGCTCTGCTTCGAGGGAGTGTCTAGCTCCTCAATCATCGAATCCCAGTCCCTATTCTCCTCAATCATCGAGTCTCAGTCCCTATTCTGCATCTTGATATTCTCATAGCAATGTATCGGCTGAGAGGATGGTGGTGGTGGTACTGCTGGCTGCTATGGCTCAGGTGCTGGTGCTGATGAAGTGTCTGGTTGAGACTTGTACCAATCCCCATATGGTATTACTCTCTTATTCTAGACAATGGTAGGTCTCTCGTCAGCATCTTCCCACACAATCCCAGCCTATAGAGCCAACTGGGTAATCAAGCATGGAAAAGCCAGGTTGCTAATGGTGTGAGCCCGTCCTATGTACTTTCTGATAAGTCTTGGAAGGTACAATTGTTTACCCTCCAAAATGCATCAAATGAGAATAGCCATGCCAGTCGTGATCTTAGTCTCATGAGTGCTCAGCATGCAATAATTGGAGAGGATCTATTGCCAAAGGTGGGCCGCAATGGTTAAGTACTTGATGGCAATAGTAGTGGGCCCTGATTTTTGAGTACCGAACATCCACTGGCTACTAGGTTGAGTTATCGCACTCAAAACCTTGTCCCAGTCAAACTTCAACATTTTCTGATCCTCCTCCGCCTTCTCATATGCATCCTTTCTTCTAGGCTTAGGCGGAATCTGAAGGATCTCCTAGAGGATCTCCTTTGTTACCAAAACTTGCTTGCCTCAAAGATAAACTGCATCGAGGGTCCCGTGTAGTAGTTTGCATAGAATTTACGGACCCACGATGCATTTATCTCCACAAGCTCTCTGTCAAGGAATTCCATTCCCACTTATCAATTCTATCATCAGTAAACTTCCTTAGATCGGTGAGTATCTGTAGCTTTCTCTCGACGTGGAGGATCCTCTTTTGAAACTCTAGAAACTTTAGTTCGGAGCAGCGGTTTGAGAACTTAAACGGGTCAATAAGAGGTGTTCTCTAATTCATCTTATCTCTCCCACTGACCGGTCTCTTATATTGTGGCTCATCCGCTGTTTCAGCGGTTTGCCTACTCATTTTCCCTTTATTTGGTCCAGTTACCTTCACTTTTCCTTCCCTTTTCTGTCGGTTATCCTGTAAAAGAGTCGAGGAAGAGGGAATGTGAAATGTAATCCTACAGAAATAAAGCAAAGGTATACATAAGCAACACTCAAGGGCACAGAAGCAATATTCTTAACTTAATGCTTAAACAAGAAAAATGGATTTAAATTACATGATAGTTATAACATATAATTCAAAGCATAAACAATACATATATGCATAAGCACAAACAATTGATGATGTATTAAATAAGAACAATTTTAAAACAAAACATGTTCAAACATCAATGCTTTTAAACATTAATATTACTAGATTGATATCAAAAAATGAAAAGTTCATGCTTATTGTAACCCAACCAATTAAACATAAATAAAATGCATTAAATGGATTATATTAGGTAAAGTATATCAAACTTGCAATAATAGGTAAAATACCTCAACCATACAAAATGCACAAATTTTGGTCAATTTAGAACCAATTTAAACTCCATCAATGCAAATAGGTAAAACAAGATGAGAATAAGCAATGAGTTTAAGAAGGTGACTAAAATGTTCAATAAAAAAAACTGAGGCAAATTTGCAAACAATCAAACATGTGGTATACAAAGTCATAGCAACATAAAATAGCATCAATATGGACCTTGCAACACCCATTCACCAAATTCAACAACAGTAATACCAAAAAATCAGCAGCCTTTAGTAGAAATGTATCAGAATAGCCGGCCAAACAATCCAAAAAATTTAAAATGTAAACTCGAAAAAGCACATAATGACATCATGAAACATTACTAGCAATGCATAAGGCAAAAAGCAACTAATCAGCATAAATTAGCAGAGCAGCAATATGAATCAACAAAATAAGTATTAAAATAACAATTTCCTAACAAAACAACAATAACAAACGAATCATCAAAACAGTTAAACATTGCTCAAATAAATTCAATAGCAAATTCTATCAATTCAGGTCAAAATAGTTAAATCGGTAGAAGCATGTTCCATCGTAGTATTTGTTCTCAGATTTTTCGAACCTTTTAAAGCTATTAATTTTCTTTGATTGAGTCTTCTGATTATTATCACTCATGACAATGGTATCATCTTAGGATTTTGATTTTGGGTAGAATTGGGGAAAATATTGTTTCTCATTTTCAAATAAAAAAGAAATGGAGAAGTAAACATTTTTTTCCCTTTTATCACGTTAGATTTCCGTCAGTCATATCACTAAATTTCGTTTAATAAAAAAGGTTTCCCTCATAGTTAGACAGATTTATAACGTTTTTAAATATTTAAAAAGTATAATTGTCATTAATAAAAATTAAGATTATTATTATGAGCGTTCTGAAAATCAAGGACATAATTGATAATTTTTATTCAATTACTTATTAACACATAAGAATAAGACGTTAAAGATGTAGAGGTTTTACCGTTTTACAATTTATTGAGTAAGCCCACGTGACTACATCGATTTATGGCGAAACTATAAAAAAGATCACATGTGAATTGTAGCAGGATAAAAGGTTTCACCATTTGTTGATTAAGTGTACAGTGCAGTAAAGTGTATACAGTTTTATTTTTAAGAGAACAACTAGGAACCAAAAACATATCAGCCAAAAATCAGCCAAAATGTGTTTGGATTCCATAAAAAATTGGGTTTTGATTTGTGTTTCCTGATCTCAAGAACAGTTTTCAAACAGATTATTCAAAAAATGATTCTAATTAAACGGTTTTGTTTATTTTTTGGCTAATCACCTTTTGGTTCGATATACTTTTCCATTTTTTTATGATGAGATTTATTTCATTTTTAGATTATAGGAATAATTAAGGAGAAGAAAGGAGTATTAGGAGCTGTAAATGGCAAAAGAGAGAGTTGCAGATGTACATCGTAAGGGTCGCCAGCTAGGTACAAAAAGCGAAGATATCTTCCCGCTGTGTACCCCACACCCGTCGCATTCATATCCTCCAGATTGCGTCTGCACCTTCCCATGCTTATCATGTGCACTTTCATCATAATCAATTCTATATCCCCACTATTCTACTCTATTCTTTACTACTACACTATACTCTCTCTCTCTTACAACACCCAACCTCTCACTTCTCTTCCCTAATTCAGTAATTCCCTTCTCCAAACCTCTCTTTCTTTTCTCATTTTAGTCCTTCTATAGTTCTATATTCTCTTTGATCATCAAAACGGTACCTAATATTCCAAAACGCAGAGAGCATCATCGTGATGATGTTGTTACCGTGCGACTACTGCGACTCCAAAACGGCAGTTCTCTTTTGCCGCGCCGACTCTGCCAAGCTCTGCATCTCATGTGACCAGCACGTGCACTCCGCCAACGCCCTCTCACTCAAGCACGTGCGCTCTCAGATTTGCGATAACTGCCGCAACGAACCTGCCGCCGTGCGATGCGCCACCGACAATCTCGTCCTCTGCAACGACTGCGACTCCGACGCACACAACAGTTCCTCCGTCGCCATCTCCCTCCACGCCCGCCACCGCCTCCATGGCTTCTCCGGCTGTCCCCCCGCCCTCGAAATCGCCGCCGCCTTAGGGATCGAGCTCAAGTTCAACTCCAACTGCAACGGCGGCTCCGGTAACACATCTGGATTCGACGAGATTAAAGGTCCGGTTGTGCCGATCGTGAAGGACAAGGTGTATGAGCAGGTGCTGGAGATGGCGAGAAGGAACGGCACGGCGGCGGATCGAAACGAAGAAGTTGAAGCTGGATTGTGCCCTGATACGCCGCCGTGCGTTCAGGGTGCTGAGGAGAAGGGTGAATTGAATACTTGTAACAGTTTTAGTAACAATAAGAGGAGTGCGAATCGTAACAACAATAACAAGAATAACGATGATGAGTTGTTGATGGAACAAACGCCGTTCACTTCTTTGTTGATGCTGCCTTCTGATGGCGGAAGCGTGAAGAGAAATGATTGCGGCAGTGAAGGGGATCTTCTCTGGAATAATTGCAATCCTGCGTATCAGCCTCCTCAGGTTTCGATTTCTTTCTTTCTTTCTTTCTTTTAGAGTATATGAATCATGTTATCAGATTTTGGTGTCAAAGAATAACAAAAAACGTATAGGGAAGGGTAATTCAGGATTAAGAATGAAGGTCGAATCAGTCAATTTGAAGTTGAAAGATCAATTTGTTCTGTTAATAACTACTTTAAGATTCGGTTCGCGTGCCTGATTCCATTGTTTTATAGAATTTCAAGCTTTTGTATTATTATTATTAAATTTAATTTAATTATTTGTTTTTGAAGGTTTGGTTATAACTGGGGGGGAAAAAATTAATGGGTAATGATGGCTTCAAGCTGCAAGGCTGGATGGATAGAGTTGACAAAATAGAGATCTGGGTTTATAGCCTTTTCTGTATTTGAGACGTGTCATAGTGCCTTAGTGTGTATTTAGGATGAGTGTTTGTATTAATATGAAATAACATGACGAACTAGTTTATTAGTCTGTTTCAAAATTATTAGTGTTAGAGTTTCAGTTTACTTTAATTTTGAATGGGTGGGTTTTCTTAGTCAATCTTGATTACTTGGACAACTAGGCCTGCTAACCTTTCGTTGTCATTTACTTTGATACTTTTCTAAATGATCGTTTCGTTCAAGCTTAAATTTTATTTAGTCAATGGTCACCCCAATGATTGCCAAAATAGGTAGTTGATTGTAGGGTTTCCTTTACATGATGATATTTAAGCTTGAAATTTGACAACAAAGTTTCTTGATCAAGTCCCTTTATACTTTTACCATCATGCATTTTCATTATGCTAACTATCTCAAAGCTTCTTTATGCTTCAACTTGAGGTAAAAAATTATAGGTAAGAATAGCCTTAAGCTCTTTGTAAAACTGTAAATCTGTAAATCTGATCTGCAAATCATTGAAAGTATACTCTTTCATTGCTTCTCTTTAATTGTATTTGAATTTTATGCCTTCCCCTTAAGTTAGGGGCATTTTTATATTTTGTGCTTATAATCAAACTTACTGTGGAGTACTATGTATTGGTGTGTGTAAACATGGAATGAATGGATTTTAGGGATGAAATATATGCTAATTAGTGCTATACATTACGTTTTCCCTCCCTGCAGGTATGGGATTTTCAGTTACAAAAATCAAGAGATTGCAGTGAAGCAGGAATGATGTCATTTGATAATCTAGATGAAGCTTCATTAGTGATTCCAAAAACATTGCAAGATGTGCACAATATCAACTCCTCAACAATTGATGATATTCTATCAAGAAATGTAAGTTATTATTTGCACTGAATGATTTTCATTTTATGCATAGTTTTATATTTGTCTTTACTCATGCGGGTTGCTAGAGGAGTCCACTGAATTGCGGTTTTTATGGAAATGCAATGAAATGACTTTGAACTGTAAAGACCTGCTGAGCTTCATTTGGTTGGGTTCACTAATGTGGAAGATGCTTGAGCTTGACCAAATACTGTATTGGTTCTTGTCTTCCTATACTGATGTATATGCTAGATTCTGAGATTTTGACTGAGTTTAATCATAATGAATCCAAATGTTGCACCAAATTAAAATTGAAAAAGATAAAATAAAATCAACATTGAAAGTGAAAGTTGCAGTACATGTGGGCTTATGGCTTTGAAATCTAAACACACTGACAAAATTGTGGGCCTTTAGAGCTTTCATTTGAAGTGTACCTACTCCAGAGTTCACATGGGGAGGGACAATGGAGGATGACATGATTTTATTGCTGTAGATGCACTGAAAGTCTTGCAAGTTGCATTGTGATGTTCCCTATTTTTAACCTATAAGCTATATACACTACAAGCACACACAACAGCAGATCGATTGTGATGTCACAAATTTAATTCTACTTCACTTTCTCAGCTTGAGATGGTACTTTAAAAATAGTCATGTAATGATAGTATTAATATGCTGTGACTCTGTAAACCCTATTCCAGATGGCAGTGTTTGGCTTGCAACTTTATTGATTTCATGAATTGGGAGCTGAAATTGAAGTGAGCTTGCTAACTAATCAATTTACATGAAACTTGGGCTTTTACCTGGTTTTTGTCATTCATTATTGCCCCATATATCGCCGAGAGAGAGTAATGAATCAATTATTTTTTTTTCTTTTTATGAAAAATTTTCAGAATCAATCGGATCAGTCGTCTTCAAACCATGTGATGAAGAACGAAGAAAGCAACAAGAAACCTAGAGGTGGATTATCATCAGAGTCCAAATTGGTTGAACCCATAACATACAGTAGCACCAACAATGCCGCATACATGGAGCATCTCGTGAGTGGGAGTGAAAATGTTAGCACCATAAAGGACAAGGTTAACTTTGAAGAGCTGACTAAAAATAGAGGGGATGCCATGTTACGCTACAAGGAAAAGAAGAAAACTCGAAGGTATAATTCATTTTATAATATATTGTTTTCTGCACATTTAAAACGTGTTTCTACTTGGACACCAACTTTATCAGTCGGTAGATACATCAATGATGATGTCTTCACATGAAGATCACATTATAAATAGTTAGATGGTTCAATCAAATATATTTAGTCAAACATGTCAATTCATCTAATAGTTCACAATGTGATTTTATGTGAAGACATCATCATTGAAGTATCCACCTTATCACTCACTATTAATCACCTATTCACCAGAATTGGATCTTCTCTTTTTTTAACTTCACTTGAGGGTGTAAAGTGTGATTTTTCACTATACAGTTTATAAGTGAGACTAAGAAAAAACATGAAAGAGAAAATAATATAATTAAAAATCACACTTTATTTATACCTTCAATTGAAGGAAAAAAAATTGAGAGGATTTACTCACTCATCTACTTTCTACTTCTACACCCTTAGCTTTGAATGCTCCAAAAAATTTGTTTTGCCCAGCAAATGGTGGAGCCCATGCTACGGTACACGTTTTTATTGTGCTTAACTGCTTATTAACTGGTGGATCCCATGCTACGGCACACTTCTGTCAATCAATACTGAAAATTCAATCGATTTCCAGTTACACACTTATACATAAAGCACTGTCTATTTTGATTTTTGACCCTCAGGCCTCAGTATGTTTTAAAGCATGTCCTTTATTTTATTTTTGGAAATATCACATTTTTTTTCATCTCAAAAGACAGGAATTTAATTTTGTGCAGGTACGATAAGCACATTCGCTATGAATCGAGAAAAGCGAGGGCTGATACGAGAAAAAGGGTGAAAGGACGATTTGTGAAGGCAAGTGATGCAAGTGATGTTCAAAACGAAGAATGATATTAAGAAATGTGACACTAGTTCATGGCCCTTTGTGTAAATATATCTTTACACTAAATGAGAAATAATATATTGTAGTTTTCTTTAGAAACTCCCTGAGTATTTATTGATTTGTTTGATTCGTGTTTTGGGTGGATGGTTTATTTGAAGTTTAGTTGGTTAACGTGTAGTGTATCGGAGTAAACCAGTCAATTAAATTGGTTTGGATAGGTTCAGATAACCGATTCACTTGAGGCAAAATCAGATATCGTTCATTCATGCGTAAGAATTGAAGTTTAAATTTAATTATTGTCAATGTAATAAAAAAAAAGACCTTAATTTCGGAGCAGAGATGGACATCACAAATATTTGGAGAGAAAACAAGGATATTCAGTGGATAGCAAGAAATAGTTTATGGATTTTAGTGGGGGATAGAATGGACAGTATGGAAGGAAAACTAGACTTTGGGGGGACCCTACCAAATTTTCGAGTTCTGCTGTTTCTAGGATGTCGTTATTATATGCGATTACATGAAGGCAAAATGAAGGTCGGGGACTTGCACTTTTAAGCCTAATAATTTTTACAACATTTGCATGTGTCCTCTTTATTTTTATTTTTTTTTTTTATTTCGTTTGGTAGAAATAGAACAGCTAGTAATTACTTTCATTTGCATTGAGTTCCTTTTTTTTTTTTTTTCCAAGTTGATTCTATAGCTTTTTTTTTTTTTTGAGTGGTCACTTTAGTTTTATATTTTTGTTTATTTTGTTGGTTCTTAAAGTTACAAATCCTTCCTTTTTCTTTCATTCTTTCTTTCTTTTTTGGTTGTTTATAAGAGTAGATTCTAGTGATCAAAATCAGTTTAGAAGAAAATGTTACGACTAGCTAAGAGTCTAGGACAGTTAACTTTGTTAGCTAGCTTACTGTGCAAGGTATTGACTCTGCATAAACTAAAAGAAAATTAACTAAAGTGTAGAAATTTTAAAAAGTAAAAAAAAGAGAGAAATTTTGAGGCTAAAATTTTTATATATGGATAATTTTAATGTGAAATACAAAAATATTTGATGATTTTGGTGTTCTACAGGGTTGTGGTAGTAGCACAAAATGTCACTAACGTTTTGCAATAAAAAAAATTATTTTAATTATTAAAACACAAAACGTCACTGACGTTTTGTTAAAAAAATATTATTTTAATTGAAGAAACACAAAACGTCATTGACGTTTTGTAAATGGCCATAGTTGTGTTCAACACACAGTTTGGTTCATGACGAAGGATTTCACCTCTAGTAATACAATATTAAAAAGAAAAAGTTCAAATTTTGAAATCCAAAATCCTAAAATTAGGCTAGCTCTTCGTGACTTGTATTTCCTCCATTGGTGTGGTAAACAGAGTTGATCTTCTGGTCAAGATTGGGCCCTGGTGTGGGTATGAAGGTGCGCTAGTCCAAAAATCAGACTCAAGAAATCTGCCATGCTAGTGTTGCCAGCAACTAATTTGGGTTGGCTAAATAGTCAAATTATTCGTCCGTTTAAACTAGGGTCGGAGATTCAAATCCCGTCTTATGCAGCAACTCATAGCCAGTAACAGATCTTTAAATAGAGCTCAGATCTATGATAGATTAATTTTTAATATATCAGATTAGAAGATACTGTAGGAAATAAACTGTCACCATTACTACATGCACGGTCTCAATCTTCATGTGAAAAATTTAATGATAAATACGAAAGAATTGATGTGAATGCAGGAGGTAATTCTTTAGCTATCTACAACGTACAAAGAGGTAATAATCTATCCCATGGTCTCCTTAGTAACGTAATATATGAATTAATTAATTAAAATGGTACAAGTTAAACTTCCCCATATATAAAAATGAGAAGGTTTAGGGGTCAGCAACTTTTGTATTTTGTGGCCAACACTTAATCATTAAAAAAAAAGTAAGTGATCTCCCACCATTAGATGTAATCTCACACCATTAAAATCACTATTGATGGCCAAATTAATGGTTACAAAACACAAAAGTTGCTGCCCTCTAGCGCTCCTCTATAAAAATATATGTTATACATATACTCAATGCATTAAAGTTAAGTTCAAATTGTTTGGCAAATTTAAGGTGAGATAGTGTCAAAATACATCTCCAGACCTCCTTGGTCATTACTACTGCTTAGCTTATATTGTATGGGCATACATTCTTGGAAGGTGATATATGATGGGACCCACTAGTTTCTTCGTCCTTAATCCATGTTCCAAGATTTCCATGTCTAACCTAGGACCGACCTTACGTTATATAAACGTCTCATATCATATATCCATGCAAGCCTGGCCAATCGCATTTTTAAACATATGTAAATCCAATACAAAGAGAGATCTTTTGCTGCATTTTAATTTGTAAGGTTTCCAAGGTCAACCATTTTTATTAAAGAAATTGCATTGTAAAGCTTTTATACATCGAATATATGGTAACTTATTGTATTGTAGAGTATGTTAAGTTGTTAACAAGTACTCGTAGCAAAATTTTTAAATAAAAAAGAAAGAAAGAAAGACCGAAAGAGAGTAGGGAAATGTTTTCCTTACGAAGGGTATGACAATGCTATGGGATCAAAGTAACATGGCTTCATCACATCTTTAATAGGTAATTTATACATAGTTTTATTTATTTATTTTTCATTATTATTACTTCTCTTTGTTTTAAGATATTTGATTAAAAACAAAAGAATAATATTAAGTAACTAACTTTTTTTTAACTAACATCAGCCAATTTTTTTAAAATTATTATTATTATTATCTTAAATTTTAAATTCGAAATTATAAATCGGGCCTGTGCACCAATATTGTCCCTCAGTTTTCAAATACTCTAAATGCACCTTCCAATTTGAACTCCATGCGAAATCCTGGTCCTTCCACCCAATTGCAGCATGACTCAGCAGCCGGAGCGCTGAGCTGGCGATTCCACCTCTACGTAGGCCACCCGAACGACGTCGTTTTGCTTGGAGGGGGTGGATGAATCAGAACGGTGTCGTTTTATGATAGAGAGGATTTGAAAGGTTGCTTGGGAAAAGGGTTTATCATTTGTTAGTCTTTCTTCTACTTCTCTTCAAACGTTTCTTCTCCCTTTCGTCCAGAGAATGCTGTCACACTAGGGCACGTTCTGGTTAGTGCTTTTCTGAGCTCATTGGCAGGAGAAGGAAGGATGCCAATCGTAGGAAGTTGGTGAACCAGAGGATATCATCATCGTCAGCATCAACAAGGTTAGAAATACAGTGTGTAGTTGAAGTTAAATTTTTTTTTTTGGGTTTTCATTGATGGCTCTTCAGGTGATGTCATTACAAGAAAATGAGACATTTGTAACAAAAATTTTGTAACAAATTTAAAATTGTTACAAAAAATTATTTTTTTGGAACAAAAATTAGTAATTGTTACATAATAATAATGTTTTGTAACAACAATACAATTTGTTACAAAACGTTTTGATATTTTGTAACGACTTGATTTTTTGTTACAAATTATATTGGCTTTTGTAACGAACCAGTGTTTTGTTACAAAATTTTAAAATATTTTGTAACAAAAGATGAAATTGTTGCAAAAGTTTAAAATATTTTGTAACAAAAAATTAATTTGTCACAAAATTCAATATTGTTTGTAATAAATTATTTGTTTGTCACAAAATACAAGAATTTTTGTAACTAAAAAAATTATTTTAAAATATTAAAATCTTTAAGATAATTTTATTTTATTTTAAAAATTTTATTTTTTAAAATATTATTTGTGTTAATTAATTATTTTTTATAAAAAATTAAAGATTAAATGATTTATTTTTAAAAATGATATATATTATTTTATATTTTTTTATAAAATTAATATATAATTTTACTAATAATTAAGTTTTAAATGTCGATTAAAAATTAATTTTTTAAATTAAAAAAATTAATTATTAAACATAAATAAAAATAATTAAATTTAAAAATAAAAATAAATATAAAAAATAAAAATTCTAATTCTACCCTTCACCTTTATTTTTCATTCTACTGTTTGCCATTTTCATCCATTTAAATAAAATTTTGAAAAATTTTCTTAAGAATAAAATATAGAGTTCTGATTTTTTTCCCTACCATAATCCAACTGTAATATCCCAAATTTTTTGATAATTAAATTTATTATATTTGTTGAGGATTTTATTTTTAAAAAATTATTTTATTAAAAGAAATTAAATAAAGCTTTATGATACTTTAAATTTAAAAATAATTAGGAGTTATATGTAATTTTTATAATAATTAGAGCTTAAATTAATTAGAATTTTTATATAATCTTTATTAGATATTTGGTATAATTGAAATTATAATTTTAGTAATTGAAAAATAAGAAAGAAATATATAATTTAATTAACATAAATTCTCTATCATTATTAATTTGAACTTGTAGAAATTAATTTATTAAAAATGATTAGATTGATTTTTATAAATACTTTAAGTTTAAGTCAGTTAATATTTATGTACAATTTTTATTATAGTTAATTATTTTATAATTTATCTAAAAATTTCTAATTTTATATTTTTTCCAAAAACAAACCCTAATTCTCAAATTAAAAATTCTAACTCTAATTTTACCCTAACCTTACCCACATCCACTCACTCACTCACTGTAACATCCCACATTTTTGAAAATCTAATTATGAATAAATTGTGATTTTATCTTATTAAATTTAAATTTTATAATTTTAGAAATTATTTTATTAGAAATAATTAAATAGATTCGGAGATAGTTTTATTTTGAATCAATTAATATTCTTAAGTAATCTTATTATAATGGAATATTTTGTATAATTTTAGTAATTAAAAAATAAGAAAGAATTGTACAATTTAATAATTTAATTTAAGTAACTTTTATTTTGAAAAAGTTACGATTTATTTTATTAATTTGATATCTTATTTTATAAATTAGAAAGGTTATATAATTTAATTTAGGTAATTGATATTTCGAGTTTAACTGTATTTTATAAAATGTGATTAGTATGTTTACTTTATAATTTAAATTAAAAATAATTATTTGGGCTCATTGATATGTTGATAAATAAAATCTTATGCGTTTTGAAAGTAATCTTTATAGTATTATATTTAAATCTTAAATTGTTATTCTATCTCAAATATTTTGTAAAAGTTGTTATATTACTCGTATATATTTTACCTTAACCCTGAATTCCTAATTAAAAACCTAATTTTGCCCTAAATTAACGAAACATACGCACAAACAGAATGGGAAAGAATAGAAACAGGGGAAGCTCGAAGGGGAAGAGAGAGAGCTCGGGGAAGAAAAAGGAAGAAGAGGAAGAAGGGGGTCGTCGTCGGGGGAGGAGGAGACTGCCGCCGTCGTGAGCCATCACTGCGCGTTGCCGTCGAGTACACGGACCAGAGGGAGACGCGAGCAGTGACCGAGAGGAAGCTCCGTCCTCGTCACCGTTCCATCGTCGCTGTTGAAGCCAACCTCGTTGTCGTTGAAGAAGCTGCGCGTTTAGCTGAATCGTCGCGGCTAAACCGCTGCTGTGCCGCCATCAAGTCTGAGTTGAAGAAAGGAGACATGGAGTCGGCGTCGCCCAGAGAGAAATGCAACAGCGTCTGCTACTGCTACTGCTACTGCATCTGCCCTTGATCCTGCCACTCTTGTGGAAGTGGATATCCAGCAGGCTGAGATTGATCTGTCTCAGCCCTCATACTCTGAAGCAGAAGACTCCCAAAAGGTATTGTGTACAATAATGCTTCATGTAATGTGTTTTTATTATTTAGCATTCATCTTATTTTCTAGGCCTTATTACTGTCTGCATTGCAGGAGCATCAACACAAAAGGAAGACACCTACAAAACTTGGAAAACTGCCACTTAGAAGAAGGTCACCTACTCCGATTGGCTCTACATCATTAAATCCAATGGAGGGAGCTAGTGATGCAACTGCAGCACGGTTGGCCAACTTCCTCAAGTTTGTGCCCACCGCAGGGTTCAAACCGCCAAGAAAGAAGTGATTATGTCCATAGCTTTAGGTTGAAATTGCGAAAGTTTACGTGTTTTGTGAAACAATTATCTTTGTCTTTTTTGTCTGGTCATGGTGATTCATAGACACCTCTGCAACTTTTAAATACTAACTAAGTTGCTGGAATATAGCTGAAACAATGCTCAGTATTTTTTTGCTTGTTCTTGTGATCACTGCATTATTGCAGACTTTTATATGAACTAGTGTTATTGTCATTCAGTTATGAATTATGCCTTATGTTAGCTTTCGCTATTGTTGCTTATCTAACATAATTGGGTGTTCAATTCCGTTTACAAAAACAAAACCAAATAGAAACATTCCACCAACCAACACATTCAATATATCAAAATCAATCTAATACCAATTACATTGTTTATAAAATGGAATAAACTAACATCATGGTTCTGTGCTTCAGTTCTGAGCCTAATCAAACCTTCAACAGTAACATCAACACAAACACAAATAACACGAATACCCCTAAACCAAGCACTTGGACCATCACTTTTACATTTTTCACATCTGCTTCCAGTTTATCCACCTTCCATGCAATGTTCATCTTCATCCCACCATGCTCATCTTCTTCATCAGACTTCACCGGCACCTCATCATGTACAGAGTCTGCCTAGACAAATAACCCACACCAATTCTTTTCACTAGTCTGCAGATATGCATCAACCTTATCAAACAACTACCTCAAATAACCAACACTTGAAATTTCAGCCAGTAAATGCACTCACATTATAATTCGGACACCCGAAGAACGGCTTATTAAGATGAGTCTTCGTCCCTGACCACCGAAGGACAGGCCTGCACCCACAACCGCACCACTCTGGAACTGCTGAATGCCGGCTACGCACATTGTTCCTTTTCCAGTTTCTGGTCGCAGATAAGCAATTCAACCTTCTAGAAGCGTGACTGTCACTCATAGTGGGAGAGGAGGAAGAAGAAGAATAATAGGATGAAATCGAACAACAGTCAGACCAAGCAGAGGGTAGAAGCCGAAGACCTTAAGCTGGATGACGAACTAATTCATAGAGGAAGAAGGAAGAACTACGTTAGGGTTTATAATTGGTACCAGGGACTAATTTGGGGATTTTTGGATCATATTCCACATCAGCTAGCCGTTTAAGGTGACCTACGTGGAGGTGGAATCGCCAGCTCAGCGCTCCGGCTGCTGAGTCATGCCGAAATTGGGTGGAAGGACCAGGATTTCGCAAGGAGCTCAAATTGGAGGGTGCATTTAGAGCATTTGGAAATTGAGGGACAACATTGGTGCATGGGCCCAATCCGGAGGACCACTTTGGGGATTTACTCTGTAAATTTTACATGAATCCCCCAAATTCAAAAACGTTACGTAAATGTTTCCATGCATGTTTTTATGTAAATAAATTTGAATTTGACTTGATAGTATTAAATCGAATGTATTTGATTCAAATTAGTTGATGCACCGGATTTACATGTAAATCGAATTCATTGAATTCAAATTAGGCTAACTTGAACTAAATCGAATCAAGATGCTTTGAATTACATTGAGCACTACTAAATCGAATTAAATAATTTTGATTTAGTTACCCTAAGTAAATCAAATGAAATAAAGTCAATTTATACTCAATAGTGACTAGTGGTAAATCGAGTCCAATAGGTTCGATTTACTATGAAATGTCCTACATGTATAAATCGAAAGAAATTAATTTAATTTAGTATATTCCTAACTTATAAAAATACGAGTTGAACGTGAATTTCTCATTATAGTGGGACTCACAATGGCTGGTGATGAGAGATTTTTAGTTATGGTGCACTATAGAAGGTCGATTAAGAAAAAAATGCGATCGAAAATTAAATTTACTAATAAGGATCCATTGAGTATTTTTCCCAAACCTTTGACGAGTTTCACCAAGTTTCCGAATACTATACTCCAAAAAATGGGGCTACATGGCGTGTGGAGAAGTTATTCTACAGAATCCCAATTTTTGTGTTGTGCGATGATGTGAAGTACGATTCATTTGTCATAGGCAGTGACGAAGATTTGCAAGTTCTATTCCATTGTCGTCGTCAGTTTCCCGAGGTGAGGACCCTTGAGCTATCGCCAAGCTTGTAGATATGGTTTGTAGTTCAGGAGGTTCGAACCAAAATCCTTAATCCTCAGCAATGCCAACCTGCTCTAGTTCAGTGCCTCTTGGTGCCTTGTCATATGTGCCGGTGATTGCAAATGAGGCAGTTTTAGTTGCATCTCCGTCCTTTGCAGATGATCTAAACCGCAGTCGTGATGGAGAAATAGGTGATACTCGACCCTTGGGTGAGCTTGCAATTGCGATGGCCGGTACTCTGTTATGGTCTCGGTTTCCGGAGAGGGTGAAGTACCGAATGATGTTGAGGATGTACTGCATGATGATGATAATGATGTGGAGCCCTCCACGATTGCTAATGATAGTGATGATGACATAGCAAGGACTACTCCAGTTGTGGGTAGTGGAGCATCTAGTTCAGGAATTCAACAGTACCCTCACACTTTTCAACTTTGGACTTGGATGCCATGGTACAGCAATGGGATCCGGGAGTACCTGTTGGTTTTGGGGCTAGCGATACACAAAATACAGGAGCTCTAGATGAGTTCTAGGTTAGTCAGCAATTTCAGGATAAAAAAGAGGTCCTGTTAAGCGTGAAGACTTATAGCATCCGCCGTGGGTTGAGTAAAAAGTGTTGGAATCCGATCATCGCAAGTACTATGGGAAGTGTAAGGAATCCGGCAAAGGGTGCACATTGGATGATTCAGATCAGTCTCTGCCAGCACAGAAGTATTTGGGAGATAAAACGGTACAATAGACCTCATACTTGTTTGGCTATATCGATATCTAGTGACCACAGGATGCTTGATTATCATGTGATATCGGCCTTCATACTGCCTATGATTAGAGCTGATGATGCCGTCTCGATCAAGGTACTACAGAATGCAACAGAGGCATATTTCAATTTTAGGCCGACTTACAGGAGAGTTTGGTTGGCTAAGTAGAAGGTCGTGGCACAAATTTACGAAGATTAGAAAAAGACATATAATGATTTGCCGTAATAGGTACTGGGTGTGCAGATCATGATGCCAGGTAGTGTCGCATTGTTAAGGACGAGTCCTATGCGAGTCGGTGGGCAAGTGGATGAGACATCAGCTTATTTCCATCGGCTTTTTTGGACATTCCCACCGTGTATCGAGGCCTTCCGTCATTGCAAGCCATTGGTTAGTGTCGACAAGACTCATTTGTACGGTAAATACGGGGGAACACTGCTCATCACGATTGCTCAGGACGGCAACTCCAATATCATTCCTGTTGCATTCGCACTTGTGGAGGGTGAGAATGCAGAATCATGATCATTCTTTCTATCTCACATTTGGCAGCATGTAATGCTTCAACCGAGTATTCTAGTCATATTGAATAGGCACAATGGGATAAAGGCTGCATTGGAGGCTCCTGATGGTGGTTGGCTTCTGCCTAATGCATACCGGACATTTTGTATCCGTTACGTGGCTGCGAATTTTGCCCTAAGTTTCAACGACAAAGATGCATGAAGGTTTTCAGTGAGACTGAGGTCGAGTTTCACTACTGGTTCGACATCTTCCGATCCAAAGATGCTGAAATGTGTGACTGGGCTAATTGGATTGACTATACACAGTAGACTCAGCATCGGGACGAAGGTTGGAGATTCGGGCATATGACTACAAATATCTCGGAGTGTATAAACTCGATACTAAAGGGTGTAAGGTACCTTTCAGTGTGTTCGTTGGTGAAGTCCACTTATGGGAGATTGGCCGAGCTATTTGTTCGCAAAGGAAGAGAGGCCTAAACTACTTTTCGCTAAATATAAAACTAATAACTTAAAAAATTTAACAGAACCTACAATCACTACTCTAACTAATATTTTTAGGTACCATTTCAAATTTTTGCTAATAAATCACTACTTCTAACCACCGTTTATATTGAAAAAATTAATTTCCTAATTTCTAACTAAGGTCTATAAACAACTACTAGAGGAAGCATGTTAACATTACTAGCATGACTAAATTATATTGAAAAAAAATTTTCATTCACTAACCTATTCATGGAAGGCACTAACAATATGCGCGACTCCATCTAACCGATAGATACGGTTTGGATCGTCCTCTATGTGTTCAGATTTGAAGTTTGTTGAGTATATTGCCAAAATTTTCGTTCAGGTTTGATTGTGGTAGGGTTGGGTGAGAGTGATTAGTAATTCGAACCAGTTCAATTCGAACTCTATATATAGACCTCATACAAGTAAATTGACTCTATTGATATCGATGTACCAATGATCTTCAATGGCTATAAATCGAAGCTAATGAATTTAATTTAGTAGGGATGGTAAATCAAAACCACTTATTTCAATTTAGTATAAACACAATTCGAAACCCATAGATTTAATTTACTATGTACTTCTCAACCCAACGTATAAAACTTACTAAATCGAAGTTATCTACTCGATTTTTTCTTGAAATTACTAAATTGAATCAAGTTGATTCGAATTATATTCAAAATCCCTAAATCGAATATATCAATTTACATATAAATAAGCAAAAGGACTTGCACGTAATCTTTTTTGTTGAGACTTTCACGTAATATTACAATAAATTTAGTTTATGAACGTGTTTTATCTTTATAAATTTTTAATCCTAAATTTAAATTATAAACCTAAACACTAAAGTTGACAAACTAAAATTCACTTATCCATACTTTCTCAAAAACGAAAATATTAATGTTTTAGCATAATTGTTCATATTCTTTTAATAACATTCTAACTTTAATTTTACTCGAATAAGTATGCGACTTTTAAATATCTCTTTAAGATCCCAACATATAGAGCTCTATTATTAGAAATTTAGAACTTAATTAATTTGACTCAGTATATATATCTATATATATATATATATATATTAAACCTTGTAATAATTTGTTTGGAAGGTTAAAAATTAGAATTTATTCAGGTGTTGAATTCTTTTTTTTATTTTAAAACAACTAAAAATGAATTATTTAAATTCTTTTGAGAATTTTAATTCTCATTTTTCTTTCATTTGTAAATCAGATCAAAAGAAGTTTAATTTTCAAATCCACTCTCACACTCTTAAAATTTAAATTCTATTTTATTAATATATTATAGTCATTTTAAATCATGAAATTAAATTTCAAATAAAAATAATTTTTTTTAAAAAAAATAAAATTTTTTTTTCATGTTAAATAATTTCTAAACAAGCTCATAAGTCTTCAATATTCTTACCCAAAATAAGTAGTTAATTAACACATGATTATTATTTTGATTAATCCACGCAAATTAATAGATGTAGACTTCATTATATATATATATGTGTGTGTGTTAAAAATAACATATATGAACTAAAAATAGATCTATATGACATTTTTTATGAAATACATATATATATATATATATATATATATATATATATGATGAAGCATTTATTTAAAATGGCCAATTTGGGTTGTTTAAATTAACGTATAATTGGTGTACAATAGTAATTTAAATAGTACAAGTCACAAGTCCCACTACAACTACTGCTACTAGTCATAGTCTCATAACGTTTACTGAAAAAGAAAAAATTAAAAATAAAAATAAAAATAAAAAATTAAAGACTTGAACGTGATTCTTTCATCGAAGCAGAGATTTCTACGCTATGGCCATGTGAGACTTGTCTCGGTTCCTGAGCTTTTTTTCGATTCACTCAGATTCTATACTCCTAAGTCATAATATTATTATTACCATAATGTTGTGCGTGTTCAAGAACCTTCCCTCTCTGCATCCACTCACTTCTTCCAAACTTTGTCTCTCATCAATCATCATCATCATCTCATATACTATATACTATATGGTATATATATATATATACTCGTTCATAATTTCATAATATTCAATCTATAATATTATTAATGATTGTATTTTTCTTTAGTAACTATGATCTGTAACTGTATGCATGATTTCAGACACATCTAAATCTACCTGTTTTAACTGTCCTTTCTGTCCTACACATGTATATGTGCATTGGTGCAACTGTTTTTTTTTTTATTTTTTATTTTTTTTTAATATATAAAAAGTATATGTTAATTTGATAGATGTGGCTAGATGATGCTACTCATATTGATTCTTCATCCATCTTGCATCAGAAATCCAGCACTTCTCTGCTGTTAAAAAAAATGTGCCAAGTGCCAACTAAGCTTAGTTTAAGTTTTTAACTCCCATCCGTTTCATTCAATGCTATATCATAATTAATGCCAAGATTTTTGGCATGATGGACTTAATAAGGTTTGTGTGTGATTCATTTATGTTAGGATGTTGTTGTGCTTGAAGAAAGGAGGAGTGAAGAATAATAATAGTAATAATAATAATAACAATGGGGTGCACTTACTCAGTGTATAGAAAGAAGAAATCAAGGTTCCCTGAAGTTGTGATCTTGGCTCCATCAACAAGAATTCCAGTTCAATGTGATCTTCAAAGGGAACTCAAAGGAGTAGTCCCTAAGGATCTTGCTCATAAATTGTCCTCGCTGAGAAATCAGATAGCATTGGTTGCTGAAGATACTGGTGCGTATAAATTTTTTATGTCACCGTTGTTGTCATGATTTGGTGGCTAATTTTTTGTGCATAGCATTTTTTCTTTTTTTATTAATGTACCCGGAGACATTTTCCTTAGAGGAATTAAAGAACAAATCTAAGAGGGTATGTAATTCACAAAATATTTTTATGTTCCATAATGACTCTACCTCTTTCAACCATTAACATGTACAAATTTCTTTAGGAATGAATGGTAATGTAAAACTTATTCCAGATTGAAGGTTGGGTATGAATTGATGCAGGTGGAACAGCCGTTGCTGAATTGAAGAGAGCTTTGAATGAATACTTATCTCTTCTGATTGGTCTTACCAAGAAAGGTTTCACAAATTAACATTTACAATGTTTCCTTCCATGTTCTTCTCACTATCTCTAAAGTGTTGTTAACTTTCTTGTGTTATAGAGCATGGCCTTGAGGGACTAATTGAATTCAAGTGGAAAAATCTTGAAGATTTTCGACAAGTATGAACACATCATCTACCTCATTCTAAATGATTATTAATATTTAATTTTTTTTTCCACCCTTGCTTTCTTGAACATGGTAGTGTCGAATTTTGCAGGATAGCAGTATAGCAAATGTCTGGTTTGAGATTCTATCTGCTGTTCATCTTTTGGCTATGCTGACGCTATCCGAAGCCGATTCGCTGATGATTCCGAAAGACAATTCAGGCTCTGGATTCAGGGTTGTATGTTCAGGTTCTGTGTCAACATATTAATTAAGCTTCTAGCATACATACAAGATCAAAATCGAATCATAATCGAGTAATGAGTTCAATTAGTGAAACTTTCACTTTTGTGATCTTAGATAGCAAGAGAGAAGCAGTTGACTTGTTACTCAAGGCATCCGGATACCTCGAGTTCTGCGTCCGGAATATTCTTACTTGGATACCCGCCGAAATCAAGTATGTCAACATACTAGTAAACCATCATTTTTGAGAAAGATTGGTTCAAAGACAAACTAATCCCTCAAATATTGAGAATTATCCTATGAATTTGTCAAACAGGATCAACCTTTCGGATATAACAGGATAATTATCAATTTTTGAGGGACCATTTTGAAAAGATAGTATTTCGTGTGTCGAAAATGGGGTTACTGAACCAGTTGTAGACCAGTATTGATGAAGACACTTCAGAAATTGACTTGAAACAAAATACAGGAAAGTTTTGCCCCAGGACTTGAAGGATGGTGTATTGGAGGCTATAGCTATTCAAGCATTAGGCCAGGTAATTTGTTGTCGAAAATGTTCCTCACAATTGATTTACATAGTTTAGCGGTCGATCTTGCAGTCGGATTGACAGAATTTTAGTAAGTTTAGAGTGGTTGGAGATGTTTTCATAAGTACAAAATTAGGAGTACAAAATCAGGAATACATTATAGAAAGGAGGAGCACAAAAAATAGTTGATGAACTTCTTTATGATTATTTCTTTTATATTTTTTTTGTTCTTTTTTTATTTTTCTGTTTACTTGTTGTTGTTCTTGTTCCACTTATTGTGTTGAGCTCTTTTGTTCAAAAACAAAACTTGGCCGTGAATTTCAGGGAACTGAAATTCAGCTTGGTCTTGCGGTGGAATCTCAGAAGGCAACTTTGTCTGTGAAGAGGAGGTTGGCATGTGAACAATTGCTCTACTTTAGTCAGGTATATTTGCGTCTTAAACTTGTTTAAGAGATTATTTGGCAGAAACTTATCAACAAAGTTTACATTGTTGAGCAGGCTTATCATTGCTTGACAGGATGTGAACTCAACCAAGGCCATGGAAAGAAGCATCTCAAGTTCATTAAATGGAAATTCCTTGAATCCAAGGTTAGTAATGTTACTGTTAATCTGTCCTTTCCCATAGTATTTTAAGGTACCTTGAGGACATCTTTCTCATTCTAGAAAGATCATAACAGAAACAACATGAGCTTCTGTCTTCAATCCTCCTAGACAAAATATCACATGCCTAGATTGAACTTTTTTTTCGGTGCCGCATGTGATCTTGAATATATTGTATCATGCATCATGTTCTTGACTTGAATTTACTTCAAGCCAAATTTTTGTCCCTTGTCATATTTCTCAGTCAAACATCATATTTTCAATAAAAGACTTTTTGCAACTATATATTAAGGTGGTGTGTTCACACTGTAAATAATACACCAAATAAATTCTGTACCACAGCTTTAAAGTATCACACTTCTTTTAATAACCAAGGTTAACTCTTAAACAACAAAGAACAAATTATTTTTTTAATATGAAAGATTAGATAACATTGCAACTACAGGAAATACTGAAAACTGAACTTTTCTTTAGCATTAAGCACCAACAGAATTAAAAGATAAGCTTGATTTGAGGGTCGGAAAAGAAAAATGTAATCTTAATCCAAGGTTTGTAGTAACTATCCTAACCAATTTTAGAAATGTTATCAGGCCGCAGCATATTACTACCATGGTCTGATCCTTGACAAGGGTAACGAAGCCAGCAACAACCTCAGCGCCGTTTCTTGTTTTCTTGCGGCACAACAACTTCTGGCGGAAAGCAAGAAGGCTTGCCTAACCTTTTGTCTTGCAGCTCCAGTCACAAGGTTGCTTTTTTATCTTTGATTTTCTCCTTGCATTCACACACTTTAATTATCATATGTTTATTTATTCATTTATTTGAAGGGCTCCTCCACTCTGGGGTGTTATGAAGCATTTACATCAGAAAATTCCTGATGTTGCATCAAGGAAATCCCAAATGTATGCCTTCCTTTTGGACCAACAGAAGTAAGGATATTCTTTTGTTTCCATACCTACAACTACATCATTTGTGTCTCTTTTCTATAACTATTTTAGTTTAGAAATACAAGAGCATTGCCATACAAACCTATTTGGTAATAGAATAAAGACAATATAAAATCATACAAATTTTTTGCTGTCTTAAAGAAAAACTTTATTTACTTCTTTATTTATCTAAGAATTACAGACAATAGACATTAGACATATAGAGTTGGTATAGGCTTGCACCATATCTAATTATAAAAGAAAAATGAGTTGACCTCGTGTATGAATAAAGTAGATAATTAAAAACTATTTAATAATTTAACATGTTTGATTAAGTTATTATCTAATAATTCATAACTATCAATTTTGCATGAGAACATCTGCATGAGAGTCATCCAATAATGGCATTTTGGTAATTAATGATGTTGCAGGGGTGTTCAAGCATTGCCAGAGTTACCTGAGTTCCAATTGTCATTGCGTCCAGATGACTATGAACTCCCAGAAATTGATCCATCATGGGACAATACAAACTGGGGAACTCTAGGACAGCCATTGAAAGAGCACCTTAGAGATAGTGACGATGAGAAAGAGAATTCATCAACTCATTGATTTCATATAGGACCTGCTTAAATTCATATATACGTGCTAACATTTTAATTACTATGCAAAAATCAGGGCCATTATTCACATTATGGCTCCTAAATCCTACAATAGTAAGACATATCAAAAGGATATTTCTCTTATTTATATATCTTACCATTTAAATATCTCCCTAATAAATTGCATCAAAAATAGGTTTTGTTAATCTTATTACATCATCAAATTGGTTTTGTTTATTTGCTTTTAAATCATACTGGCACACTATGTCTCCCGTTTTTGTTGAACCCAAACCCCTAATGCGATTTAAACTCCATTGCTTTTTAAAATACATGCTTAAATTGCATTGGGTAGAATCGTTTTATTTTATTTTATTTTTTGTTCAATTTCGTACTACAAGTACCATTTAACCATTTTTTAAAAATACATAAAACAATTTTTAATGATGCGATTTACTTTTGTATTTATAGAAGGCACGCTATCACTGTAATTTATTAATAAAGAAAACAAGACATATAGGTAAATAATGGGTTAAAAAATTAGATTATGAAATGTCCAAAGGTATAATGCTCCAAAATGGGATTGGATGAGAAAATGCTTGATTATGGGCCTGTTGCTTTTCGCATTGGGCCTGCTACACATACAAGTAAAAAGGCCGTACAAGTTTTACAAGTTATCAGCCCAAACTTCATTAACACGCGCATTAACTCATTTTGAATGGAGCGTAACTACACGCGCCCCACTCAAACGGTTCCTCTTCGTCTTCTTCTTCTTCTTCTTCTCTTCTTCTTCGTCTTCGTCTTCTTCCTCTTCCTCTTCCTCTTCCTCTTCCTCTTCGTTTTTTTTTTTTTCGATTTTCATGGTTTCTGAAATTTTTCTTCTTCTTCTTGCTGCACGTTCTTCTTCCTCTTACTCTTCTTCTCCTTTTCTTTCGTTTCTGCACGTTCTTCTTCCTCGTTTTCCTCTTCTTCTTCTTCTTCATTTACGTCTTTTCTCTCTGTTTTCTCTTTTTTTTTTCGATTTTTCATGGTAAAATCGTTTTTGAAGAAGAAGAAGCAGCAGAAGATGAGGAGGAGAAAGAGAAAGAGTTCTGAATTTTCTTAAATCCTTTGGGTGTATTCCTATAATCGTTTGGGTGAATTCTTGTAACCGTTTGAGTGTATTTTCTGTAATCCTTTGGGTGTATTTCTGTAATCATTTGGGTATATTTGAGTGATATCTGACTGATATCTATGGGTGTATCTGATTCATATCTATGGGTGTATCTTACTGATATCTATGGGTGTATTTTTCATTTCAGAAAAAATAGCAAGTATTACAGAAATACACCCAAACGATTACATAAAATACACCCAAGAGATTACAGAAATACACCCAAACGATTACATAAAATACACCCAAGAGATTACAGAAATACACCCAAACGGTTACAGGAATTCACCCAAACGATTATAGAAATACACCCAAAAGATTACAGAAAATACACCCAAAGGATTTAAGAAATACACCCAAAATCATGCATAATTCAGAACTCTTTCTCTTTCTCCTCCTCATCTTCTGCTACTTCTTCTTCTTCAAAAACGATTTCAGAGCTTGATGTCAAAAAACAATAGAAATCAATAATAACGAAAAAAGAAGAAGAAAAAGAAGAAGAAGGTGCAGCAAGAAGAAGAAAAAAGAAAGAAGAAGAACGTGCAGAAGAAGAAGAAGAAAGTGCAATGAAGAAGAAGAAGAAGAAAAGAAGAAGAAGAAGAAGAGGAAGAAGAATGTGCAGCAAGAAGAAGAAGAAGGTGCAATGAAAACGTGCCGTAACAGTATGTGGAGGAACTAACGTCAACGACGAAGAACAAACCAGTGAGAAAGGGGGAGAAAAGAACGATCGAAAAAGAAGGAGAAGAAGAAGGGATGTAGCGCGTGTAAAGAATGTAGCACTTACAGCGAATTTTGGGGATTAGAGTTTAATTGACTTGTAATACTTACAAGCCCTAATTTTTTTTTGGTGACTTCTTACAAGCCCTAATTGCTTGTACGCAGAGTTTTTCTCTATTTTTTTTTTTACTTAAAGGAGTTTGATCCTCCATGTTTTGCAGAGCTGTTGTCCACTCCATCTTTGTTTGCAAGACAGTCGTCCCCCTCCATCATCGGCATATTTGGTTGGTTTGCGATACCCTCCACCACCTTCTACTTGTTCGCTATGTCGTTGCTCCTTTCCACCCTATTTACAACATTGGCAGCTCCCTCTCCTTTTTATTGTTGTCGCTACCGTCACTTGTCTTCGCCCATGTCTGCCTTTGTTGCTTAGGTGCCCCAAATTCAATGTTATCATATTGTATTTTTTTTTTTTTTGAATGCTTATGTTATGTCGAAGACAAATTAATATGCTTAAGATATTGTTATTATTGTGTTTTATTTGTTAAGTAAAATAAATTAAGGTTTTGGTTAAAGCCTCTTGATTTTGTTGTTTGATAATAAAATCTGAGACCTGTTTGGTATTTTTTTTTAGATATTGTTGTTACATTTGCATGAAGTTTCTTCTCTTTTGGTTCATTTTTAAACATTTTTTACTAGCCTTCTACCTTTTATTAATTAAATAAATATTATTTTTTATTTATTATATTTTATATCAATGGCTTAGATTTAGAATTTAAAATTTAGAATTTAAAATTTAAGATTCAAAATTTTAGGTTTTAAAATTCAGGATTCAAGATAAGATTTATACTTTAGAGTTCAAAAAATATTATACTCTTTGTTTTTTTCCTAAAATGTATTAGCATATACCTTCTCTTTTATTATTATTATTATTATTATTATTATTATTATTATTATTATTTGTGTGTATTTTGATAAATTTGAATATATAATTTTGGATGTTGAAAGAAAAAAAATTTTAGACGATTACATTCTCCTCTTTAAAACATCCAAAAAGCCTATATGATCTTCTAAATAAAATTTGAATAGACCATTTATTTATTATCATAGATATGTCATTTTCTCTTTATTTTTAGAGTTAAATCTCAAAGTGATCCTGAACTTGCAATCGAGTCTTACGGTCGTCTCTAAACATACAATGGCTTTAATATTGTCCCTGAATTTAACAAAGGTGATTCACATCCCTAAAGTATTTTCCGGGAAATATTCCTTAATGGCGTGATGACGTGTACTGAGAGACGCCACGGTGGATAGGTAATGTGACTGTTATTGTTATTTGACTCAATTCAGTCCCTGAAGTGGTTTATAACCTTAGTCCCCAATTTGAGTTCCATCTGTGTCCACAATTAGAAGTCACTCTCTTTCTTCTTCTATGCTCTCCTTCTTCTTCTTCTCCGCCACATCTCCTTCAACCAAAACAGCATAATCAAATAGGAAGAACCCAAATGACATCCATGCAAATTCAATTTAGCCTCCGATAAGTCTTACACCATTACCTCTCACACAAGAATCCAATAACTCCTTAAGTCCGGAAACCATTTTCACTGTCGATTACCTCCTGAATGAGTTGCCATTGTCGATTGAGGAGTTGAATGAGATGTCTGAGCTTCTTATCTTCTTAAGACAGAAAACCATTTCCATGTGCTCACCTTGAGTGCCAAAAGTTGAAAGAACCATATTAGCGCAAACAGTATCAATCTCAAAGCCACCTCACTTCATTTGATCCACAACTCTCTGCAAATCATGGAACCACCCCAGCCTCCCAAAACCATACATAATGGACTTCAACTCAAAAGCTGAAGGGTCAATCGCTCCATCATTGCCTCTCAAATCCTCAACAAAATCATCGGCTTCACGAGGCCTATCCATTGCACACAAACCACTAACCATATACTCAAACGCCCTACGTTTTATGTAAACAGAGGAAGAACTACGAAAAAGTTGGTTCATGTAACAATAAGCAACATCAAAACCTTTCGGTGAGCCTCGCTTGGAGTGTGACTCAAGCAATTTACAGTAGAAAAGAGCAAGCTCTTTGTTTTGAGATTCAAGCTTGGAAGTGGCCTCAAAGACTAGAGCTTTAGCTTCCTCAGAACGATCCAATTGATCAAGAAGCACCGCAGGGTCAAAAACAATGGTAGGGTTCCAAGTGAATTAGGGAGCTTGGGAGATACATGAATAAAACTGCGAAATTTTGGGGAATTAGAAAATGGGAAAAGAAGAAAAGGATTTAGGGTTTACAGCACTTATAGAGAGAGCGATAGAAGAAAGGTGAGAAAAGGAGGATGAAGGAGATAGAAGATGACAAAATAGTGTCTTCTAATAGTGAAAGAAGAAGAAGGAGATGTGGCGGAGAAGAAGAAAAAAGAGAGCAGAGAAGAAGACAACGGGTGACTTCTAATGGTAGACACAGATGGAACTCAAATTGGGGACTAGGGTTATAAACTACTTCAGGGACTAAATTGAGTCAACTAACGATAACAGTCACGTCACCTATCCACCATGGTGTCTCTCAATACACGTCATCACGTCGTTAAAGAATATTCCCCGAAAAATATTTTAGGGACGACCATGAGTCATTTTTGTTAAATTCAGGGATAATATTGAAGTCATTGCAAGTTTAGGGACGACCGTGAGACTCGATTGCAAGTTTAGGGACCACTTTGAGATTTAACTCTTATTTTTATTCTATTTTTTAAATGTAAATATTAGTTTGTTAGTTTTGAATGTTTGAAATACAAATTTTTATGTTCAACTCTTTTTTTGGTCTTTTTATAATTTTAATTTTGGTAGATTGCGGCCGGCAGTGGTTGACAAGGAAACATCTTTGTGAAAATGGAGATTGGAGAGTATAATTAGACTAGCAATTTGATAATGGAGACTTGGAGAGTAATATATTCAGAAATTATCAATTTTGTAATTTGTCTGTGGATAATACATATATATCAATTATGAAATAGTGTTATTTTATATTAAATGATCTATATAATGGTAATCTTATTTATTGTCATAAATGTTGAATTGAATACGTCATAATTATTTTTGATTTGGAATTAAATGAGAATAAAACCAGAGATACTATTTTTATTTGGACTTTAAGATTCAATGGGTGACACATTTTATTTTTGATTTGGAATTAAATGAGAATAAAACCAGAGATACTATTTTTATTTGGACTTTAAGATTTAATGGGTGACACGTTTAAATATAAATAGTGACTTCAGTGTTTCAGTTTCCAACATAGCAAAATCGATTGATTCTGTAGCTCTTTTTTCATCAGAAGAGTTGCAATTCAGCTCTATCAGAAATATAAAAAGTGTTGATTGAGAAAGATTGAGACAACTCTTCAATCATTTTTATGAATACAGATACACTTTCGTATTATGATATGTATTTTTGGTGATATAATATAAATGATCTAAATTATAAAATTATTTATTCTAATAAGTAGTATCAAAATCATTCATAATTTAATTATTGAAAATATTTAATTTTATTAATTTTAATTACCGAATCAAAATATATATGCGTTGTTTCCATTATGATATTGTACGCAATATGTAACTTATATATATATGGTGATCCGAGGCATGAATGCAAGATGCCAGCGGAATGATCGGCTAAACTGAGACCAGAGAAAGCTCCATCTAATCTAGTTCTATAAGTTGTGAATCCCCTCTTATGTCATTTCCCTCCTTCCGAGAAAAAGTCAACTTTAGAGCATATATTAACTCATATATCGTTTTCGGTCGTATCCATTGTAAAAATTGGATAGGTCCTATCTATGGTCATTGGAGCCTCCTAAAAAGATCTACTAAGTTCATCAAGTTGGTCTATCGAGATCACAGGCGAACCCACTCAGCAACCTGGAGTCATAGGCTCTTCTTCTCTAATAAGGTAAGCTTCAATACGTTCTGGGTAACTATCCTAAACAGGTGCACAGTGACCTTTCAGACTTTGTCTCATCTGATGGTTGGTCAAGTAACAAAAATGTTGTATTTTCCGAGAATGCCATGGGATAGAGAATACCAATAGAATAGCACAATAGATGAGCAAAGACGGGTTGTAATTGTATAGCGGTATCTGAAAACCGCCTGTTATCTCCTTCTACGACATGCTGTTGTCGTCGCCATATTCCTTATGTAACTAAGTCATTTCTACTTGATCCAGGAACTGACTATCTAATCTTCTCGGCCTTGGCCCCAACCGGAGGGACTAGAAGGGGGAGCCCGGCGCCAGGGGGGTTCGTCTGGTAGGACTCTAGACCTACCAAGGGTTGCCGAGCCAGTATCCGAATCTCTTTATTATTCCTAGTCTCAAAGAGAGAGAGACAAAAGACTTAGATTGAAAAGCGCGGGCCTCCTATAGATTCCTCCAACTCAATCTTTCTCCATTGGAAGTACGGCATCGTGGCCATAGGTTAAGGTTCGGAAGCCTCGCCCACAGCAATGGTTATCCCCGTTATCACCTGAATCCTACTTATTCCATGGAAAATGGGAATTAGGCTTCGGGATTTTGGCGTCAATCAGGTGCCCCACACCAAAGCAAGGTTCTCTGGCGCCGGGCTCCCCCTTCTAGTCCCTCCGGTTGGGGTTTCGGTTCGTTAATAATATCATGAAAATTTTATAATTATTTTTATGTGAAAATGCATCTTTTTTATCATTAGATAATAAATTATAGGATTTAATTTGATATGCTATAAAAATATTATTATCTTTTAAAGTGTTGCTAAATAAATAAAATATACTTTTAACATAAAATTTTTTATAAAAAGATATTTTTAATATCTTTATTTGAGTAAATACCTATATATATGTGTGTGTAGTATTTTTTTTACAATATCTATAATCTATAACAATATATAATGCGAAAACTTCAAGTTTGGTGTCCAATTTTCTTTCCTATTTTAACCCTGTTAAGTGTCAACACAATCCAAAACTAACTTTACAGTTATGCATTTCACTATCAGTTACAAAAAAATTCACACGTAACTTCTTTCTCAATCCTGCACTTAAATAATTTATTTTTTTTTATCATTTCTTTAATTTTCTTTACTTCTCTTACTCAAATAACTTCCTAAAATAGACTATGACTATGATAAATGTAGGTTTTAGAAGCATGTATGAAAAGAACAAAAGAATAATTTATGATGGAGGAAGTGTTCAATTAAATTATATGTCATATTGGTAAGTAATTTTTGGTAAATTTTATTATATTTTGTGATATTCATTTAAATTATATTTTATTTAGTTTTATCTTAGTTTTAGTTTGTACCGTTTTGTTTTGAGTACAATGTACTCTGTAGCTTCACTCTAATTATTTTATTAGAGTTTTTGTTGTAGTTTCTTAAAAAAATTTATCATTTTTGTATTTCTTTTGATGTTTTTCTTCTTTTTTTTTTTTTAACATTCTCAATTGAATTGCCTCCATCCTTCTCCTTTGCCTTCCTCCATTGTGGTTATAATTTTTTTTCAATTTACTTACTTAATCTATATTTTTAATCCATTTTTAATTTTTTTAATTTGTTACCAATTTTTCACGTAGACAAATAGCGTTATGTCTTTTTCTCTCGTTAATTTGATTTGACAAAAAAAAAAAAAAACAGTTTCTTTGTACATTTTATTTATTTTTTTGACATGTCTGTATTTAACTATCTGTTAATGATGGGATGAAAAAATTTTATAAATATTTTTTAATATTTTTCTTATTACTTTTGCCTTTTACAATATTATTTGTTTCGCATATTGGCTTAGTTATTTAATTGGTATATAATGCATGCAAGAGAATCACACCTATCAAGTGTTTCTTAAAATATTCGTATACTAATTTTCTAAATAATTAATTATTTAGAGTACTGAATTTGATATTTAATTATATAAAGTATTGTATTTGTCATACAAAAGACACAAAAAATATACACATCTATAACAATATATAATGCCAAAACAGAGTTTTTGGTGTCCAACTTTATATTCCAATATTGCTCTTAATGATAGAAGTTCTTCGTACATGCATGCGTCGGTTACTTTAAATAAAAAAACCTCCACTGTTAACAACAACACATATTCTTCTATCTCATTTTCATTCTGTGTTTTCACTAATAAACGTAGAAACGCGTAACCTCTTCTTCAATTCTTCATTTCAATAATTTATCCTTTTTCAATTTTTCTTAATTCTCTTCTCCATTCTGAATGTGCTTCTCTGTATATAACAATTATTTGGATGAATTATTATGATTTTTTTAACTAAATAACGACGATGCCAAATGTTGATTTTCGATGCCAGATATAAAAGGAGGAAAAGAATAATTAGCAGCCATAAATAATTTTTTATAGATCTTATCATTTTGTTTTTGGTATATTCTATATGTGAGTACTTTATACTAAGAGTTTGATCTCATTCTTCTGTTATTAATTTTTCATCTCATTCATAGTTCTTTTACTCTCACCACTAGATGCACTTTTCTATATTTTTACTATTGCCATCATTCTCCTTCTTTCAACATCATGATTGTATCGCTTCCATTCACTACGATTACAAATTATTACCTTTTAGTTAAATCTCAATTTTTAAATTTTTTTTATTGAATGATATTATTTTTTTATTTTTTTAAATTATTGATTATGTAAAATATTGTGATTAAAATTTGAGTACATAAATATTTATTTTTAAATTAAATTAAATAAATTATATAACAAAAAATTTAATGATTTTGTATTCCATAATATTATTTGGTATATAACCCTGATTATTTGATGAGTTTAATTTTGATAGCGTTACGTAATTAGATGCATGTCAAACTATTTTACACTAATAGAACATCAAAATTAAATTCTTATTTGATTAACATAGAAAAGACGCAAAAAAAAAAAAAAATTGTACCTACCAATGATTTGTTAAAATATTAATATGTTTATTTCCTAAACAATTAATGATGTAGAGTACTGATATTCAAGTACATGCAAATTCATACATAATTAAATTAAAATAAATCTATAACAATATATAATGACAAATCTATAACAATATATAATGACAAAACCTGTTTTGGTGTCCAAATTTTTTTCCATTTTTATCCTTTTTAATAATCTACCACACGTCAGTTATTCCGCATTACAATACTCTCACTGCCTCATCTTCATTCACGTTCTCTCTTATTTTATAATTCCACGTAACTTCTATAATAAATATCTCTTTCTTTCCTTATTCTTTCTCACTTCACGTTGCTGATACTGAAAAAACTTCCTTCATTTATCATCCATCTTTTTATGCATCTTTCTCATTTCATCTAATATAATTTATTTTTCGTCATTAAATAAAAGTGTGAAACTATGTTTATATGTTTGTTTTGATTAATTACCGTTGACACAGGATACCAATGAAAGTGGTCGATCGACTTCGCAAGACTATGCCAGGCGATGAAGACAAAACATGAACGAAGACAGAGGCAGCAATACCTCGCCAGAAGGAAGGCGTGCCAGTTAAGTTATACATCCCATTAATAAATTTATGTAGTTAGTATATCATTTAATATGAATTATCTTTTACAATATATTTTCATACTAATAACAAATTTTTTAAATATTCAGATACTAATAATAACAGTGAAGTTGGTCCAAGTAATAGACCGAATGATCCAAATATAGGTAAGAATAATGTATATTTATTTAATTAATCTATAACAATATATAATGGCAAAACCTGTTTTGGTGTCCAAAACTTTTTTTCCATTTTTATCCTTTTTAATAATCTACCCCACGTCATAATTTCTATAATAAATATCTCTTTCTTCCCTTATCCTTTCTCACTTCACGTTGCTGTTACTAAACAAATTTTCTTCATTTCTCATCCATCTTTTTATGCATCTTTATCACTTCATCTAATATAATTTATTTTTCGTCATTAAATAAAAGTGTGAAACTATGTTTATATGTTTGTTTTGATTAATTACCGTTGACACAGATACCAAAAAAAGTGGTCGACCGACTTGGCAAGACTATGCCAGGCGACGAAGACAAAACATGAGCGAAGAACAGAGGCAGCAATACCTCGCCAGAAGGAAGGCGTGTCAGTTAAGTTATACATCCCATTAATAAATTTATGTAGTTAGTATATCATTTAATATGAATTATCTTTTACAATATATTTTCATGCTAATAACAAATTTTCTAAATATTCAATACTAATAATAACAGTGAAGTTGGTCCAAGTAATAGACCGAATGATCCAAATATAGGTAAGAATCATGTATATTTATTCAATTAATAATAATTTATTTTTTCTTAAATTTTGATTCGATAAACCTTTCATAATTGTCCTAAATAATATTGTTATAGATATTATTATAATATCTTAATGTACTTTAAATTAAATATTTATAACAATATATAAAGGGAATATGGGAGTTTATTATCTAATTTTCACTTTTCTATCTTAATCTTATTGATAAATAGTGTTTAATATAATTTTTGTCTTAAAATTTGGTCAAAAATGTAATTATTAGTTAATTTTTTTTGTTCTTTGTACAGTTACTTTTTTTATTATACACATAACTTCTAATCCACGTTGTCTTTTTTGTTCTATAGAATACATGTAGTATTCTCTCCTTATCTTTATTTTACTTAATTAAAAAAAATAATGATAAATATGTGTACAGATAATGGTAAAAAATAATAAAATAAAAATAATTTTTTTAAAAAATAGTGAAACAAAAGATGATTTAACATATTGAATATAAAATTAAAAAAAGCAATTAAAATTATGCGAGAAAAAGAGTTCTTTAAATTTAAATTTTTATATCTGCTTCAAATTAAATAATATTAAAAAAATAAATAAATTTAAAAATATTTATAAATCTTTATTTTTTTTTTTACCAAAGATATGAGACTCGAACTCGCAACCTCTTAATTGAGTATGGGAAGACTATGCCATTTGAGCTATTACTCATTGACATAAATATTTATCTTAATTGTTACATATAAAAATAACATAATAATTTTAGTATCATACTTAAATTAATTTAAATTTTATTATTCTATACATTGAAAAAATAAATAACTTATAAAATTTTTATTTTTATTTTTATTTATTAATAATTTATTATTTATTAAAATTATTATTTTTTATCTCAAATTTATAATTTAAAAATCATAAAAATTAATTTTCTAAAAATATTAGAAAAAAATAACAATATAAAAATTACAATTTTGTTTTGAAATTAAATGAAATTTTAAGAAAATCTTAAAAATTTTATTAGTTAGAGACATAGAAGTTGACATATTATATTTAGAGAAAGATTAAGAATTATTACAAATAAGAGTTAAGAATAGGGGAAATATTCAATAATAATGTAATATTTTTATATTCAATTGTATATGTTAATAGTAGCTAAAATAGTAGTGTCCATATAATATTACTCTTTTAAGAAGATATAAAATATTTGATATTATTTTTTTATAATTGTTGACAAATTTTATAATTTGATTAACGAAAAATCTGAATCGTTGCTATCTTAAGTTTTGTCTGAAAGCAATAAAATATGACTTAACAAGTAATGCTAAAAAATAATAAGGATCTATATAATAAGTATACATCTAGATATCTAAATCAAAGAAGAAAAAAATTCCTTTAGAAAATTTGTAATAACTCAAAAGTTAACACCATGATAATTATAGATCAGAGTGACAAACAAAAATGAGAGTTGGAATAATGGTACGGTGATAATCAATTGCGATTAGGATGAATAGAAGAAGAAAAAATAAAATAAAACAAGGCAACATAATAATATAATAATAATAATAAGAGAAACGATACTGTATAATATGATGAGATAATATAATCAAAATAAAAATTAATAATCTTAAAAAATAATAAAATTAAAGATAATTAAAGAGGTTCAAGATAAAATTAAAAAATTATATTTTTTTATCTATTAGAATTATGGATGGAGATAAAAAAAATATTTTGGATATAAATTTTTTAAATTTGCTTCTAATTAAATAGGATTAAAAAAATAAATAAATTCAATAATATTTATAAATAACTAATCTTTAAATAATATCAATAAATTTTTATATTAATTTTATTACACATAATAGCAAATTAATATTTTTTTAATCTTATTTTTTAATTTAAATTTGTTTTTTTAATATTTTACATGTTAAATAATTTAAAATATTTTATTTACTTTATAATTTATTTTTAATTATTATTAAATTTATAAATTTAAAATAAAAATATAAAATTAATTTTTTAAACTTAATAGAAAAGCGGCTCAACAGGCACGATAGTTGTTTCATAAATATAATATATAATCCCTTTAATGTGGTCGTTATATTTGGGTTGCTGTTTATATATGAAACAACTATCGTGCCTATTGAGCCGCTTTTCTATTAAGTTTAAAAAATTAATTTTATATTTTTATTTTAAAATTATAAATTTAATAATAATTAAAAATAAATTATAAAGTAAATAAAATATTTTAAATTATTTAACATGTAAAATATTAAAAAAATAAATTTAAATTAAAAAATAAGATTAAAAAAATATTAATTTGCTATTATGTGTAATAAAATTAATATAAAAATTTATTGATATTATTTAAAGATTAGTTATTTATAAATATTATTGAATTTATTTATTTTTTAATCCTATTTAATTAGAAACAAATTTAAAAATTTATATCCAAAATATTTTTTTTATCTCCATCCATAATTCTAATAGATAAAAAATATAATTTTTCAATTTTATCTTGAACCTCTTTAATTATCTTTAATTTTATTATTTTTTAAGATTATTAATTTTTATTTTGATTATATTATCTCATCATATTATACACTATCGTTTCTCTTATCATTATTATTATATTATTATGTTGCCTTGTTTTATTTTATTTTTTCTTCTTCTATTCATCCCAATCGCAATTGATTATCACCGTACCATTATTCTAACTCTCATTTTTGTTTGTCACTCTGATCTATAACTATCATGGTGTTAACTTTTGAGTTATTACAAATTTTTTAAAGGAATTTTTTTCTTCTTTGATTTAATTTAGATATCTAGATGTATACTTATTATATAGATCCTTATTATTTTTTAGACTTACTTGTTAAGTCATATTTTATTGCTTTCAGACAAAACTTAAGATAGCAACGATTCAGATTTTTCGTTAATTAAATTATAAAATTTGTCAACAATTATAAAAAAAATAATATCAAATATTTTATATCTTCTTAAAAGAGTAATATTATATGGACACTACTATTTTAGCTACTATTAACATATACAATTGAATATAAAAATATTACATTATTATTGAATATTTTTCCTATTCTTAACACTTATTTGTAATAATTCTTAATCTTTCTCTAAATCTAATATGTCAACTTCTATGTCTCTAACTAATAAAATTTTTAAGATTTTCTTAAAATTTCATTTAATTTCAAAACAAAATTGTAATTTTTATATTGTTATTTTTTTCTAATATTTTTAGAAAATTAATTTTTATGATTTTTAAATTATAAATTTGAGATAAAAAATAATAATTTTAATAAATAATAAATTATTAATAAATAAAAATAAAAATAAAAATTTTATAAGTTATTTATTTTTTCAATGTATAGAATAATAAAATTTAAATTAATTTAAGTATGATACTAAAATTATTATGTTATTTTTATATGTAACAATTAAGATAAATATTTATGCCAATGAGTAATAGCTCAAATGGCATAGTCTTCCCATACTCAATTAAGAGGTTGCGAGTTTGAGTCTCATATCTTTGGTAAAAAAAAAAAGATTTATAAATATTTTTAAATTTATTTATTTTTTTAATATTATTTAATTTGAAGCAGATATAAAAATTTAAATTTAAAGAACTCTTTTTCTCGCATAATTTTAATTGCTTTTTTTAATTTTATATTCAATATGTTAAATCATCTTTTGTTTCACTATTTTTTAAAAAAATTTATTTTTATTTTTATTATTTTTTACCATTCTCTGTACACATATTTATCATTATTTTTTTTAATTAAGTAAAATAAAGATAAGGAGAGAATACTACATGTATTCCATAGAACAAAAAAAGACAACGTGGATTAAAAGTTATATGTATAATAAAAAAAGTAACTGTACAAAGAACAAAAAAAATTAACTAATAATTACATTTTTGACCAAATTTTAAGACGAAAATTATATTAAACACTATTTATCCATAAGATTAAGATAGAAAAGTGAAAATTAGATAATAAACTCCCGTATTCCCTTTTTATATTGTTATAAATATTTAATTTAAAGTACATTAAGATATTATAATAATATCTATAACAATATTATTTAGGACAATTATGGAAGGTTTATCGAATCAAAATTTAAGAAAAAATAAATTATTATTAATTAAATAAATATACATGATTCTTACCTATGTTTGGATCATTCGGTCTATTACTTGGACCAACTTCACTGTTATTATTAGTATTGAATATTTAGAAAATTTGTTATTAGCATGAAAATATATTGTAAAAGATAATTCATATTAAATGATATACTAACTACATAAATTTATTAATGGGATGTATAACTTAACTGGCACGCCTTCCTTTTGGCGAGGTATTGCTGTCTCTGTTCTTTGCTCATGTTTTGTCTTCGTCGCCTGGCATAGTCTTGCCAAGTCGGTCGACCACTTTCGTTGGTATCCTGTGTCAACGGTAATTAATCAAAACAAACATATAAACATAGTTTCACACTTTTATTTAATGACAAAAAACAAATTATATCAGATGAAATGAGAAAGATGCATAAAAAATGGATGATAAATGAAGGAAGTTTTTTTAGTATCAGCAACGTGAAGTGAGAAAGAATAAGGGAAGAAAGAGATATTTATTATAGAAGTTATGTGGATTTATAAAATAAGAGAGAACGTGAATGAAGATGAGGCAGTGAGAGTATTGTAATGCGGAATAACTGACGTGGGGTAGATTATTAAAAAGGATAAAAATGGAAAAAAATTTGGACACCAAAACAGGTTTTGTCATTATATATTGTTATAGATAGATATATTGTTATAGATTTATTTTAATTTAATTATGTACGAATTTGCATGTACTTGAATATCAGTACTCTACATCATTAATTGTTTAGGAAATAAACATATTAATATTTTAACAAATCATTGGTAGGTGCAATTTTTTTTTGCGTCTTTTCTATGTTAATCAAATAAGAATTTAATTTTGATGTTCTATTAGTGTAAAATAGTTTGACATGCATCTAATTACATAATGCTATTAAAATTAAACTCATCAAATAATCAGGGTTATATACCAAACAATATTATGGAATACAAAATCATTAAATTTTTTGTTATATAATTTATTTAATTTAATTTAAAAATAAATATTTATGTACTCAAATTTTAATCACAATATTTTACATAATCAATAATTTAAAAAAATAAAAAAATAATATCATTCAATAAAAAAAATTTAAAAATTGAGATTTAACTAAAAGGTAATAATTTGTAATCGTAGTGAATGGAAGCGATACAATCATGATGTTGAAAGAAGGAGAATGATGGCAATAGTAAAAATATAGAAAAGTGCATCTAGTGGTGAGAGTAAAAGAACTATGAATGAGATAAAAAAAATTAATAACAGAAGAATGAGATCAAACTCTTAGTATAAAGTACTCACATATAGAATATACCAAAAACAAAATGATAAGATCTATAAAAAATTATTTATGGCTGCTAATTATTCTTTTCCTCCTTTTATATCTGGCATCGAAAATCAACATTTGGCATCGTCGTTATTTAGTTAAAAAAATCATAATAATTCATCCAAATAATTGTTATATACAGAGAAGCACATTCAGAATGGAGAAAAGAATTAAGAAAAATTGAAAAGGATAAATTATTGAAATGAATAATTGAAGAAGAGGTTACGCGTTTCTACGTTTATTAGTGAAAACACAGAATGAAAATGAGATAGAAGAATATGTGTTGTTGTTAACGGTGGAAGTTTTTTTATTTAAAGTAACCGACGCATGCATGTAAGAAGAACTTCTATCATTAAGAGCAATATTGGAATATATAGTTGGACACCAAAAATTCTGTTTTGGCATTATATATTGTTATAGATATGCATATTTTTTGTGTCTTCTGTATGACAAATACAATACTTTATATAATTAAATATCAAATTCAGTACTCTAAATAATTAATTATTTAAAAAATTAGTATACGAATATTTTAAGAAACACTTGATAGGTGTGATTCTCTTGCATGCATTATATACCAATTAAATAACTAAGCCAATATGCGAAACAAATAATATTATAAAAGGCAAAATTAATAAATTTTCTTGTAATATAATTTATTTATTTTAGTTTAATTTAAAAATATTTATATACTCAAATTTTAAATACAATATTCTAAATAATCAAGTATTTTAGAAAATAAAAAAAATTATCCCATTAAAAGCAATTTAAAAAGAAAAATATTAAAAAATATTTATAAAATTTTTTCATCCCATCATTGACAGATAGTTAAATACAGACATGTCAAAAAAATAAATAAAATGTACATATAAAATGTAAAGAAACTGTTTTTTTTTTTTTTTTGTCAAATCAAATTAACGAGAGAAAAAAACATAACGCTATTTGTCCACGTGAAAAATTGGTAACAAATTAAAAAAATTAAAAATGGATTAAAAATATAGATTGAGTAAGTAAATTAAAAAAAAAAATTATAACCACAATGGAGGAAGGCAAAGGAGAAGGATGGAGGCAATTCAACTGAGAATGTTAAAAAAAAGAAGAAAAACATCAAAAGAAATACAAAAATGATAAATTTTTTTAAGAAACTACAACAAAAACTCTAATAAAATAATTAGAGTGAAGCTACAGAGTACATTGTACTCAAAACAAAACGGTACAAACTAAAACTAAGATAAAACTAAATAAAATATAATTTAAATGAATATCACAAAATATAATAAAATTTACCAAAAATTACTTACTAATATGACATATAATTTAATTGAACACTTCCTCCATCATAAATTATTCTTTTGTTCTTTTCATACATGCTTCTAAAACCTACATTTATCATAGTCATAGTCTATTTTAGGAAGTTGTTTGAGTAAGAGAAGTAAAGAAAATTAAAGAAATGATAAAAAAAATAAATTATTTAAGTGGAGGATTGAAAAAGAAGTTACGTGTGAATTTTTTTGTAACTGATAGTGAAATGCATAACTGTAAAGTTAGTTTTGGATTGTGTTGACACTTAGCAGGATTAAAATAGGAAAGAAAATTGGACACCAAACTTGAAGTTTTCGCATTATATATTGTTATAGATACTAGCGTGATACTTGTGCAGTTGTACGGAATCAATGTATTTTCAAAATTTAAAAATAAAAAAATATTAGAATATAACAAAAATATCTTAAATAAAATTATATATTATATTAGTATTTAAATAACAAAAAAAATTATTACTATATTAAAGTGAAATTATAAAATATAACAATCATAGAGTATGTTAATTAATATTGTAACATAGAACTTAAGATACACGATAAGTTTATTATCAATAATAATTTTTAAATGCTTTTATTTAATGAAGAGAAAAGAAATATATAAATTTTTTTATAATATTTACACTTAAAATTTGTGCAATTTGAAAACACAATATCATCTCTAAAAGAACACATTAACAAAACCCGTTTCTTGATTATTTGCAAATAGCGATTAATACAATTGCACAAGAATAAAAGACCTAACTTTAATAATTATATCATATTCTTGTAGTTGAATTAATTAAAAAAAATCACATTATGTGTATAATAATGATTCATAAAATCACACTTTTAAAAATCATCATAGTAATAGTGATAAAAACCGAGTTAAGCCCCACTTTGGTCTCTAAGATTGGCGAGTTGCACTGATTTAGTTCTCGAGATCCCAATTGCACTAAATTAGTCCCCCAGATTCGAAAAAGTGCACTATGTTAGTCCTTCTCCTAATTTCCGTCACCGGAGCACTAACGCCGTCAGTGACGTGGCTATTTCTTGCCACGCTGGACCCAGCAACGGTTAGATGACATGGCACTCAAATTTGATTAGCTCCAATTTAGTCCTTGTCCCCTTTTATAACCAAGATTTCTGCCCTAACTTCTTCCTCTTCTTCTTCTACCCACTTTTTCTAGTTCTTCGTCTTCTTCCTCGCTGTGCAGCTTTCTGGGTTTAGGATTATGAGTGCAAATGGGAGCCACAGTTCCATGCGGTCAAGCAGAAGGATCTCCAGAGGAACCAATAGAGCATCGAGTGTTCCAGAGTGGTGTGAGTGTGGATGCCGCCCTGTTCTCCGGTGGTCCACAACAGAGGCTAACTCTAACAAGCCATTCTTTGGGTGTCATAACTACAATGTCAGTGGAAAAAGGTGGTGTGATTTGTTTGTCTGGGCTGACATTGGAGAAGAAGACATCGGGAAGGGTGACTGCTACCGAGAATGTTGATGAACTGAGGGTCAATTTGGCCTGGAGAATTAGAAAGTTAGAAACTGAAGTTAGGACCCATAAATTGTACATGTTATTGTAGGCTCTGTTTATAATGTTTGTTGTTGTTTTCATGTTAGTATTTAAGATTTGAGGATGATTATGTTTTAATGTGATTAGGGTTATTGTAAAGTAAACAAAAGAAAAATTGTCATTGTGAATTGTTTGAAGTTGGTAGTCTTGCTCTAAATATAAACCAAGAACTCTGTTTTTGTCATCTAACAAAATGATGGAAAAAATATTGTAAAGAAGAACCTATTAGTAGCATAATTAAAGGTAGAACAATTTGTCATTATAATAATAAGATGCTAACTTAACAATGAGTTTTCAGCATGAGTATTAACAAGCAAAACAGCTGCCATATCAGCGACACCTCCCCAACCTAATTAAAAGCTAGATCTTGATCCAAAATACACCAATAACAAAGACAGATAGTGCCATCAACCTTACAATGTTTTCAAATATAACAATTGGTCTACTGTCATATACTGAAGCCAAAAAACAAGAGTATGATTCACAAAAAGATTCCTAATTCAACTACATCTTCATTCTTTCTTTCTTGGGGGGTTTGAAGCCAGGTGTTGGGACAAATTTCAAGAAGTTGGCCAGTTTGGAAATGTGGCTGAGCTTGCTCCTTGCAGTGGATCCATGGTGACCAGTCCTGATGGTGGTGCCTATTCCAATAAAATAATATCCAAGATGAGGTTGATTGTGCAATCAACAAGTTATTGGTAAGTCCTATTCAGACCATTAACAAGTTTATTTGAACTATTTACCATTCAGAATCCATTCAGATTATTTACAAACAAGAAATCAACAAGTTCATTTACAGTATTCTCAATCCAGAATCCATTCAGATTATTACCAACAAGAAATCATACAGGAAATCAACAAGTTCATTTACACTATTTACCATGGAAGGAAATAAAGATAATGAATGAATAAAGATTATTACCTTTTGCATGTCACTCATAAAAGTTGAAATAGAATTACACACAAAATTGATGGACTAAGAGTTTGATCACTACCTGTGGTAACACGCTTTCTTTGTCTTTCGGATATCCTGCGCAACATTTCATCCCCTACTAGAGTATCAGCACATATTTCTAAATCCAAGATCTGTAAATCACAAATTAGATAAATAGTAGAAACCATAAAGACAGTATTTGCATTTGTGATGATGCAATATTGTGAGAAATCAAAACTCAGAACTACTTGAAGTTGAAGATGTCAGCTTTAGTATATATTCTGTTATTATCTGGTTTGCTTCCTGGACTTCAGATGTTGTTGCCTAGTATTATTAGAAAGGCAATAAGATTAAAAGGTTGTGTATCAATTAAAATTAACAGTTTAACTGAACTTAGGAGGAAAGAGTATGGCTAAGGTGGTAATGTATAATAGAATCAATTGCTGAAGTTCATTTCTATAGAAACAGTAATGCTTTATAATTTGCTATGCAGATTTTCCAGTGGAGCATGGAGTTAGTTCCTTTCACCTTCATGTATATATCGATATCTTGGTCGGGTTTAATTTTTGCTGCTATCTCTCGTCTTGTTAGTTCAGAAAGCAAGTCTGCACATAGCAAAAAGTAATTATAAGTCATGCTTAGACTACAGGTTACAGATATGGAAGCTATCTTCTTCAACAAGAACAATTTAGGGTGAAATTCGACTAACCAAATCTTGAACCAACCCTTTGACACCTTGCTGAGAAAGCCAAGGTTTCCCTCACAGTCATTTCTCCAATATGAACATCATTCTGGCTAATGTATGCTGCAGTTCTTTGAGGTACAAACTCATTCATTTCATGGCCATTATAGGTAACTCTGCCACTAACCTGCAACATATTTATCAGCAAAATTGTAGTGATTTGATTAGATTATATGATTGATGCATACATGAAAGAAGCACTTTAACCTTAAGATCTTGACCAAGCTTTCCTGCCAGAGCCAAAAGGAGTGTGGTTTTTCCAGAACTTAGAAGACCTTAAAGCAATGTATTAGGGATTTGGGTATTATGGGGTGCTCAAAGTCGCACATGAGGTAGTATGGGATGCTTGATGTTGTATATAATATAAGGAGAGTGGAACATAATATCTGCATCCATCTGCATGGTTCAAAAGAATTTATTTTAATCAACAATAACACACACTGATAACTTTAAGACAGTTTTCATCAATAACATTCATAAAAGTCATAGAAAATATCATAAAGAAAAACATGATCACTCATGCGAAGGTGCTGATTCTTCCACCATTGGAACAGAGCATAAAAAAAAAACTCCTAAACATAGTCCCACAAAACATCAAAACAAAACCCTACCACAAAATCAGCTTTAAAATTTGTGAACTGACAATATACAAAACACTTAATCATGATCAACAACCATCACAGCATTCCATTAAATTTGAAAAAAAAAATTTTTGATCCTCACTAACCTTAGTGACGACACAGAAGATCTCTGTAGTGGCAAATGAACTCTTCCGATAGTTGCACAGCGAACGTTGTGTTCCAATGGTCTCGACAAATCCTATTGCAGCCACTTGTTGCTACTTTGGGTCACTCATGGAAGAGAAGCTTTTTTTTTTCTCTGCGTCACTTATGGAGAAGTAGAAGATGAAGAGTAGAAACAAAAAAGGGTGCCTAACGTTTTATTTCCCATTACATACAAACGACATCGTTCAAAGGGATGTTTAGCGCCAAATTAGAAACGACAAGTCGTTTCATTTTGTCCAGCGTGGCAAGAAATGGCCACGTCACTGACGGCGTTAGTGCTCCGGTGACGGAAATTGGGAGAAGGACTAACATGATGCACTTTTTCGAATCTGGGGGACTAATTTAGTGCAATTGGGATCTCAAGGACTAAATCAATGCAACTCGCCAATCTCAGGGACCAAAGTGGGGCTTAACTCGATAAAAACCACCATAATAAGTGATTTTTAGAGGTTAGCATACAATTTTGTAAAAACCAAGACAACAAATATTTATATTTATACTAAGAACCTTTCCAACCATTCCATTATTCACCGAGAAACTAATAAAAAAAACTATTTTCAACCCTTGATGAATTTGTCAAAGAATAGTAACCATTGTTTGCATGAAGTCAACATATCTTTTAATCAGGTACAAATAATCAAACAGAAAACGTCTTAAGCATTCTAGTTTGTATATGTTTTATTTTTATTTTTTTTTGTGTTTATGTAATATATATTCTTTCATGTTGAATTCCTTAACCACAATAGTTGTTTAAATCTATTGACAGTATGGGCAAAAAGGACATAATAGAAACCAAAATAAATGTGGCCAAATTTACAATTTTGTTTCCTTTGATTAAAATAAATAGTAAGAGCTCAAATTAATATTTAGTTATATAAAAGATCTTAAAAATTTAGAAATACTGCATAATATTTAAGTTTATATCTATTTTTTATTTCAAATACTTGTATTTTAAATTTCTTGGTAAAATATTTATTTAAGTTTATGTTTATTTTTTCTTCATGCATAATAGTTATAGCATATCATATATGAATAATTCAGTTATGTAACCTATATATTACATTTTTCAGATGATTTAGAAGAATTTTGTGAAAAAAATTGGAAAAAGAACTCAACTCTTATAGTGATAAAACTACCAAACAATAGAAAACAAGAAGTACATTGGAGTCCAAGAAAAAAAAGATGAAGTTTGGTTGCAAAATGGTAAGAAAAAAGTTATAAAATTATGTCATTTTGAGAATGAGTTTTTATTAACATTTGAGTAGAAAGAAAGACCAAGTTCTAAAATCAAAGGATATTATATGAGTGCTTTAGAAATAAATTACGATTTAGATTGTGATGTTAATAAAAATAAATATTTTTTTTAATGATATAGACTTCATAATTTTATTCTACACTATTAATTTATTGAAATATAATGACAAAAAAAATTATGAAACATAATGACATGATACAAAAAACAATCTATAGACATGATTTCAATTGCAAGTAATAACAAAAAAAAAATTATTTTCTTTTATCATGATCAACCCAAAATTCTGAATCTAGCACATACTTTTTTATTGTCTTCAATATACGACCTAAAAAAGTAGCGAGAATACTTTTGTTTATCTTCATCAGATTTTACTCAACGAATCATATCTTGCTCAACAGCAGCACCACATGTGGGATTAGAACATCTCAGCATCAAACAGCCAGGGCCATCCGTGATTGATGTGCTGATATATCCTAGAATGTGAAATAGAACAGATGTGCAAGATAGAGAGGAAAGAAGAAATTAACCAAGGAATACTAACATAAAATGGTTAGATAAAAAAGTCATGAAATAGATCATCAAAAGCAACTTACCCACGTAATAGCTACAAAAAAAAATGGATCTAGGAAACCAAGCCAAAATCAAAATTCAGGCTTTCAGCATAATACTCAGATTATTTCAAATAACAAAATACAGCACACAAGACTTATCCTCCCACCACGAGAGACAGAAAGGATGACGACAAGAAGTCATCTCTATCTTAGCACGTGGATGATTTTCGAAACAGATGTCGCAAGTAAGCTGGCTAGAGAAGAAGATGGGTCAGAATGAAATACAAATGAACCTGCAGCAAATGAAGAAAATAAAATACAATCAGAATTATTGACCAATTGTAAAACCCAAACAATCCATATCTCACCTCTCTAGCATCAACATGCTCAATGATTGGCTTATACATCAAACCAAATGCTTCACGGATTCGATCTTCATCAGCAAACCATGCATCATGCACTTTACTGACACTCCTGTAAGTAACACCAGCACATGCCTTACATAAGGATAGAATAAGCAGCATAAGCAAAATATAAACTTTTTTAAACACACAACATGGTGTGATGGATTGTGATTGCAAGCAAATAAACCCCAGTTAAAATGCCAATCAATTCAGGGTTATATAAAACTCAAAAAAAAAAAAAAAAAAAAACAACTGAACTTACCAATTGTAATGGTGAAGTAATTTGTTGGCATCAACTTTTGATATAGAAAGAACTGTAGCTACCCTAGTGATGTCCTCCTCTTGTCTTTGTTGGATATCTAATTCCTTTAAGATGGTAAAATTTTGCTGAAACAAAACAGAGGGTCACCATAAATTAGGATTTAGCTGAAAACTGTAGCATCATTACAATTTCTATGTATTTCATGAATAAAGGTAAGAATTGCAAGTCAAGCAAAACAATAATCAAGCCACCTAAAATTCAGCTAGTTTTAATAAATGATCACTGCAATGAATCTCGATTCTGTGGAAATAAAAAAGAGAAACCCTTTTTCTTTTGTTTTAAATTATTCCATCAAACAACATTTTTCGATATAATTAATACTAATATTTGAGAATCGAAAAACTGAAATTGGGAACAAAATGAAAAAAAAAGACACCTCAGGGCGGCGAGACTCGAGCCTTTCGAGATCATCAGCTTCGTCGAAGTAATCATCGGCATCGTCATTGTAATCACTATAATAATTCATGGCAGCATCCTCCGTGCCACCACGGTAGTAATTGTTGTCAAGGGATTCAAGGTCATTAGCATCATGCATATCCTTGTCGGAGTCCATTTATAATTGGACAAAGAAAAAGACACCAAACCAACGAACCCTAAAAGAAAGAAAATTGGGGACGAGAAGAGGAATTTTCCTGTGCATACTCTGGACCTCTGACTTGAAAATCTCACCTTGTCTGGGATAATGAACCTGGATGCACTGACAGCTACAATTTAATTAAATAATTACTAATAATATACAAATTAAATGATTAATTAACATGCCTCACAATAATTTGTCAGCTGAATTGTCCAAACATTAGAAATAAAAAGGGACACAAGTAATGCAATACCTTATTGTGGCTCCCTTGTGATTTGCCTTTGAACCAGAAGAAGTACTTTCTGTTGTTGTTTTTTACTCTACTAAACGTTAGTCAGTCGGCTAATTGAGTAACATTTTCTAAATGTAATAAAAGGTGTATCCACTATATTAGTGCCAAGTACCACTGATTCCCTTTTTTCACTTTATGTTGAGTAAATAAACTCTAAACAGCTACACAAATTAAGTGCCTTGCATTAACAAGAAGTTATGAGCAAACCCCTTATTTGCACATTATGCAATTTTCCAAAACACCTAAACACCACTCTTCATTTTCTGAAGTTTATCCAATTTAAAATAGAAAATGCATTATATCACAATGAGTGAAAATATAATGGATATGCTTAGATAACAAAATAAAATATGTCCAATACAACTCTAGGTTGCTATTATATATCATATTCAAAATATCGATTGTCACATACTTACAGATAACAAAATAAAATATGTCCAATACAATTCAAGATATAGTTTAAAACATGTGTTTCCATAGAGTAATAGATAAGAGGCCAGTTTTTGTAGGGTTTAAAATCTTTCAATCACCAACTCTATGTGCTGGTTCTGTAGGGAGGTCAGCTTCAGGATAATGTTGTCCCTTGTCTTTAACTTATACAGTTTACATCATTCTTTCCATTCAATCCCGAACTTCCTCTTTGAATTTTTTCCATCACTCCTCAGTAGGTGGAAAAAAAAATATATTCTTGCCTACACTGGAAGGTGGACCAGTGATCTTCCAGACCGAACCATGTCCAGATGATTTAAGATACGCAGCAAAATTAGAGAACAGGTACTGCAGTGAATGAATCATATTTAGAGTTTAGGGAGATTTTTTCTATATAATCAATAAGAAATACACAACCAATATTTCACAAGTTTGTTAAAAAAAGGAATGAGTTCTTTAGGATCAACTTGCCAATCTAGCTGCACTCAAGTCCGAACGTGTCATGGCCATCTTATAGTAAGCATATGAAGTGTATCTGGTTTAGGATATTTAAACATGTTAGTCACCATAGTAAAATCACAACAAGAAAATTGCTTATTACAGATGGATTTACAAACAGATTTGGTCTCTTTTACCAACGGATTTTTGGTTACCGATGAAATTTGTCCCCCTGTAAAAGCCTTGTCGAAAATTATTTATCGACAGATTTTTTCTGTCGGTAATTTACCGACAGCTTTTTTTGTTACCGACCGAATTTCCCTCAGTAATGGTACCCCTTTCGCTAAAAAATCGTCAGATTTTCTGTCGGTAATTTATCCACAGATTTTTTCCCGTTACCAACAAATTTTCTCTCGATAATCGTCACTTCAATTTCACTTAAACCATCCAATTTTTTGTCGGTAACTAGTGTCAAATTTTCCGTCAATAATTAGAGTCTAAGAAAGCATTTTCAACTCTAAATATAGACGAAAAATCTGTCTGTAAATCCGTCAGTAAGGTAAATCAGCATTTTTTTAGATTTTTTATTGCAAAATAAACCTGATTTCATATAAAATAAATATAAATGTAAAAAGGTTCATCGTATTATCAAACTAAAAGAAAATTACTATAAACAAGCAAGTCAATATAATTCAAAACATAAACAAAGTGTATTGATACATCAACTATAATAATAAGTAACAACCATACATCAACAAAGTGTATTGATATATCAACTATAACTCAAAACATAAACTCAGTGTATTGTTCAATCATACTAAATTTATCAGCTATAGTCCTCAGTGTCATCTTCATCCCCATCATCATCATAATCATCATTTGAAGAGATTGAAGGTGGCGGCGGTGGTAGTGGAACAACAGTGAAACTACGTGATGCTCTAGCCTTCTTGTAATAGCTAATATAAGCCTCATTCCTTCTCTTCTGTTTCAGCTTTTCCTTCTTGGCCTTTTCAATTGCCTGTTCTAATTTTTCTAACTTCTTTTGAGTCTTTTCCAAAGGAGCCAAGCATGTATCTAACAACTTACTAATACGCTCATTTGTCTGTTGAGTAACAAGCTAAAAAAGCTCTTCATTGAGTTTATGAATCTGTTCCCGCAAATCAGGAATGGAATTTTGATTTGTATATGCTCTTTCAGATACAGAGTTGGCAGAAGTGGTTCTAGACTTGATAGAGCTAGAAAAGAATACCCCTTTTCCGTAAATTTGATTCTTCTTTTGCCCACCACACACTTCCTCCCAAATCAAGTCTTCATCAATTGGTGGTAGCTCCATTCCCTGTGCTTGAGCCTCAGTATGTTGAGCCTGAATTTCTACCAACTTTTTTATAAACTTCTCTTGTTGCACAATGATTATATCAAGGGTTAAGTACTTTTTTCGTCCCTAAGGTCTAGGGTGAAAATCAAATTCGTCCTCTACCTTTTTTTGTTATTAAAATCATCTTCAACGTTACAAAATATTATAAAATCATCCTTTTGTCCATAAACAACATTTTAAAGATGATTTTGCCCTCTAAAAGAAAAATCCTTCCCTTCCCCACTAACCCCCAACCCCTCTTCAAGCTTCATCATCATAACCGAGCTTATTTCTTTCTCTCTTTCTTCCAGTCTCCTTCTCTCCCTCATCACTAACCCTTAACCCCCTTTGTCATAATCACCGAACTTCTTTCTCTCTCTCTTTGTCCCAAACTCTTAGTCTCCCTCACCACTAATCCCACTTATCTTCTTCTCATCACCATCACCATTATCACAAAAACAAAGAATCACATACAAATTAAAGAATCACAAAATAAAGAGACTTCATCCAATAGAAACTTCTTCAAAAGCTTGAACCACAGGTGATCATTGTTGCTATCAGAGGAGGAGCCACAACAGATGGTGGCGGCGCTGTGAACTACGCGGTGAAGGAGGGAGACGTCGATGAGTTGTTGCCGATCCGGTCTTCATTTTGCCCAAAAATGCGGTAGTCGTCGAAGACAGTTCCACGATGGAATTAAATGACGAATTGGAAGTGTTTTTTGAGAAGAAGATTACGGGATTGAGAAATGAGAGAACGACTCTGGGAGGGGGCTGTTGCGAACAGATCTAGGATTGAGAAGAAGGTTTTTAGCTAAGGCATGGTGCTATCTGTGGATTTCAATTTGTTCTTCATTATTTTATTTTTTCTAATTTTCTTTCTTCTGTACATTTTTCTTTGATTTACTTTTTCTTTGTCTGTATTGTTGTTGTTGATTTTGGGCAGAGTTAAGGTTAGACTTGTGATGGCTTTGTTGCAGTAAGAAAAAAAAAAGGCTAAGGCAGTGGTGTGATGGAGGTAGGAGGAGTGTTGAGGGTGGGAAGTAAATGGCAGAGACAGAAAATAAAAGGAGAAGACACTGCGACTCTCTTTCTCTCTTCTTCATTCTTCTTTTTTTCTTTTTTTTTTTTAATTTTTGAAGAACATATACATGAGTTCTATCTTTCTAATTTTTTTAATTTATGTTGTTGCTAATTTTGTGGATGTTGTTATTGCTGGATTGTTGATTTATTTTGTGGTTAGATTTATGGTGTAACCATGGTGATGATGATGAGGTTTGTTGTTATGGTGGTTCATGGTGATGATGATGAGGCAGTGGTGACGGTGGAGAGAGTTCTTTATTTTTGTTCAAGGGTAAAATTGTCTAAAAAATATTATTTATGGACAAAAGGATGATTTTATAACATTTTGTAACGTTGATGATGATTTTAATAACAAAAAAAGGTCGAAGACGATTTTGATTTTCACCCCAGACCTTAAGGACGAAAAAAAAATACTTAACCCTTATTTCAATTATATAAATCAAGTTTCAAATAACGTATAAAAAATTACTATATCAATTATACAAAACAAAATCTAGGAGAAAATAAGAGAAATATATGTAAATTATATTATATTATATTAAATATATCAAAAAGAAGAGAAAGGTATGTAAATTCTATTATATTGGCCCAGCTATCTAGCTAGTATTGATCTGATTCAGTTGAGCATATATATATATATAGTCCAAATACCAAAAGCATGATGAAGAATCAAGAGTGAATTTAATTAATTTGTGAGGTATATATATGTGTATATTGTAGGGCCTTGAAATTTTGGTGATGGCTTCCTCGAACAGATATTGGCCAAGCATGTTCAAATCGAAGCCTTGTAACTAGTTTCAGCATTAAATATTGATAAAGATGTTTTTACTGTGTCTCCCCATCATCATTTCTTCCCACACAGATTCACTTTGATAAGATATGTGGTTCAAAATAGAAAGAAACAAAACTTGAAGTTTCCTTTACTAAGAAAACCTCACAAATTGAAGCTTCAACTCTTGCTCTATTTTTCACGGTTCGCTTGAATCTTTCTATCACCCGTTCAAACGGATACATCCACCTATATTGGACAGGCCTACACACATGTGTCTCATATGCTAGATGAATTGACAAATGTTCCATTACATTAAAGAATTTTGGAAAAAATATCCTTTCTAACTTGCTAAGGATAATGGGAATATTCTGCTTTATAACCTCCAAATCATGAACCTTGAGGGTGGTTGAGCACAAGTCTTTGAAAAACTGGCTTAACTCGGTAAGAAGTTTTCATATATTTGTAGGTAGTTCTCTGAATGCAGTTCGAAGCAAGCACTACATAAAAATGTAACAATCATGGCTCTTCATACCAATAAACCTCTCCTAAGAAAGACTTACGCATCTAGCAAGGTTAGATGCATAACCATCCGAAAATCTAAGTTGTTGCACCTACCTATACATGTCTTGTTACTGTTCAGAAGTCAAAGTATAAGTTGCCTTAGGTTTGGACCAACAATTATCTCCGACTTGCCGCAAATGTAAATCTGGATGCTTGCACAGTTCAGCCAGGTCTAACCTAGCCTTTTTATTGTCTTTAGTTCTATCAGTGTCCATAATAGTATTCATTATGTTATCAAACATATTCTTCTCTATATGCATTACATCAAGACAGTGACGAACCAGGTTATCCTTCCAAAAAGGTAACTCCTAAAACACACTTTGCTTGGTCCAATTGTGAGTAATACCATACTCTCGTGATTTAATCCACTTTCCATTATCTGATATCTTCCCAAGTCCTTTAACTCTTTGCCAAATCTCTAAACCACTTAATCTAGTAGGAGCCTTTTCACTTTCTATTTTATTCTTCCTAAGATCATTATTATTGCGCCTATAAGGGTGGTCTATCGGAAAAAACCTCCGATGATAATCAAACCGTGATGCCTTCCCTCCATGTGATAGTGTAAAAGACTTGGTATCTTCCATGCAAATAGGACATGACAATCTTCCTTATGTCATCCACCCAGACAACATCTCATAAGCCAGGAAATTATTGATAGTCCACATCAATGTCGTCTTTAAGAGAAATTTCTTCTTTTCTACAATGTCATACGTCAAAACACCAGGTTTTCACAACTCATGTAATTCGTCAATCAGGGGTCCCAAGAATACAAAAATGTTGGCTTTAGCGTTATTAGGACTAGGTATTAAACAAGTCAAGAATAAATAAGGATCTTTCATACACATCCCAGGAGGTAGATTGTATGGAATAACAATTACGGGCCAACAAGAATAAGACTTGCTAAATTGGATATTTAGGGTAAACCCATCAAAGCAAAGACCTAACCTAATATTTCTAGGCTCCAAAGAAAAATCAGAGTGGATGCGGTCAAAGCTTTTCATGCCTCCCCATGTGATGGATGGGTCATCAGCATCACGTTAGTTTTTGATGTGCCACGTCATGTGCGGAGCTGAACTCATTGACGCATAAAGCCTTCGAAGTCTAGGAATTAAGGATAAGTAGTGCATCCGTCTGACAGAAAATCTATTGGACTTACAAACACCCTCGGAAATAGGCTTGAACCTAGGTGCTTCACAAAACTTGCAACTAATTAAAGCAGCATTGTCTTTTCAATATAACATGCAATTGTTTGAGTAATAATATATTTTGATTGCCTTCAATCCAAACTTTTGCACTAACTTCTTAGCCTCATAGTAGTCCCTAGGTATGGCACTACCCTCAGGAGAAATTTTTCTAATTAAGGTGGCCCACTACTTAAATAACTCATGTGATTGGTTTTCTTCGCTTTAATGCATAGCATTCTAACAGCTATCGATAGTTGAGAGTGCATACAACATTTTCACAAAGACTTTTAAGCTGCCTCAAGAAGATCAAAAAAAATTTTAGCCTCTACATGAAGATCTTCTGGACCAGCAGAATCGAAAATCATTTCATGATACCTTCTGGAGATGTCTTCCCAACTAATGTCATACATATCACATTCTTCCACATTTGCACCACTTTTTGAACAACCTTTTCCACAATTATTGAATCCCGTGTGATTAATCCCTATGTCGTCAATCTCTTCATGTTCTGTTCAAATCCAATAATTTGGCATAAACCCCTTTTCCCACAAATGCATCTTAATAAAGTTAAGTTCTTTATAGTTTGTGCATATACACTTAATGCATGGGAATCTACACTTTCCTTCCGACTTCACAACATCTAACTTACTAATTGTTTCTACAAACTCCTCAACTTTGTCATAAAATTCAGGTTTAATACCCCTCTTGTTCGATTCAATCTATCATACATCCATCCTCGATGGTGTCAAGATATTTCTTACGAATTCAATATTTTTAGTACCTATAAATCATCCAACACAAACAACATTTCATCCATCATATAACACCCTATCAATATTTAACCATATCAATGTTTTCAATGTAATACAAGCAACAACACAACACAAGCAATATTTCATTTATCATACAACACCCTAGAAATCAATGAAGTTTACAATATAAGAATTGCACTAAACTAAACTCCAAGCAAAAAATTGAAGGGATTGGATCAAAAATCTCTAAGCAAACACACAACTTAGTCTTCTAACAATCAACTACTGTATAATAAGAGAGAGAGAAAATGTGAGAATATTTTTTTCTTTTTAATTAGTCTTCTAATAATCTATTCATCATTTTATTTTTAATTATTTTTTTCTCTTGTTTTTCAAAAACTTAGTGTTAGAATGAAGAGCTACAATGTTATTATTATTAAGGCCCTGAAATTAAAGATAATAATAATAATAATAATTGATCTAGGAGGAACCATATAGAGCAAATGAATGAAATTAAAGAGAACAGAGCTCAATGGAGCTTTATAATGAAGCAACTCCTGAATCATTTGCTCAATGTGATTGTGATCTTCTTCAAGAGGCTTAATATTAAAGTATTAAATTATTCATAATCAAAATTGCCTTTGCACATACTGTTAAAGTGTTAATACTAAAACGAGCAACTGATTACACATCTATGATCTAACTATAGTATTAAGTATTAACTATATGCTACCGTATGCCGGCAATTAGGCTCTAATTGTGGTTAGTTACATGGTTAGTTAATTCTGAATAAATTCCAAAATATTCTAAAAGCCTGACATGATTCAGGTGGTTATTTAGAAATTTCTATTAGTTTATATTTTATAAGTCGTTGTAGGCTCTTAATTTTATGATTTGGTTATAAAATCCAGTATCCTACAATAATGTGTACATCGTAAATAAACCTAGAGCTTGTCATCTTTAGAGGAGTTTCTATACGTTTATGAAAAGTTGTAAACTATAGAGTTTTAGGGTGTGTTTGGAAACTCGTTGGAAGAGAAGAAGTACGTTTAGACTTCTTGAAAGCTTCAACTTTTGGTTTGGCAAAATTTTTTTTCATGAACGCAGAAGTGATTTTGCTACCAAAACCAACGTTTACAAGAAGCAACTATTTTTAGCTTCTGCGTTTTCCTAACGAGCTTTTAGCCATGGATACTAACCATTTATTTATCTTTTACCAATTTTATCCTTCATGTATGTTATTATATTATTTATAAAATTCTTGTTATTTCTATTTATATAAGCTCTATTTTTCTATTATTTATTATTTTTATTTTTTTCAACTGTTTGTTTGATATTATACACTTTTATAATTGTGATTTTTGTGTATTATGTTTGTTATTATCTTTTTATAATATGATTTATTGATTCTATTAGGTAAAGTAAATTAAACAAAAAATTAACTATAAATAATAATAATAATAGTAAAAAATTATAGCATACTAAAAAAAGAGTACTAAAAATATTAAAAATATACTATATAAAAAGATCATAAAAATTTTTTAGATTTGTTTCAATTACTATAAAGTAAATATTTAATTTTTTTATTATTATTAGTACTCTCTGTTATAATTGTAATTCTCATATACTATGTTTTAGTGTAATTTTTTATAACATAGATTATGATTCTATTAAAAAAATAAATTAAATAAAAAATTAATCATAGATAATAATAAAATCATAAACGTTGGATTCCAAATTAATATTAAGAATAAGATTATTGAGAGTACTAGAATAAGAGTACGATGTAAAAAAATATAACATATTTGATTATATATATATATATTTTTGGTGACTATATATATATATATATATATATAATTTATATTGTTTTATTTTTATTTAAAAATATATTTTATCTATTTTTATATGTTATTTTTATTTTAGTAAATAAATATTAATTTTATTATAAAATTAATTAATAAGATCTATTTAAATATCTAAATTAGAATGATAGGATAATATAAAAAAAATTATTTAAGTTGAGGTCTATTTTAGTAATTTTTTTATCTAAAAGTGATTTTGAATGATATAAGCCAAACAACATTTATTTTACTATAATCAACTTTGATACAAAAATTACCAAACATAAATCACTTTAACACAAACTTACTTTTTATCAAAATCAAGTTTGCAAAATCAATTCTATGTAAACTCCTATTTACAAACTATAATCCAAACATACACTTAATCAGCCTAACACAATTTACGTAAAAACCTTTTAAAACCCGTTCCATGCCGCCATTAAAGTGGCAACTAATAAGCCCATCAACCTGTAAGTCATCAACATTTATATGCAAATAACTAAATCTTAATAGCTTACCAGCCTACCACAATTTACATATATTCAAAAAGAGTAAATTATCAATTATGACCCCAAATTTGTAAGACGCTGACAATAATAACCCTAATATTTGTTAACGACAATTACACCCCTTAAAATTTTAAAAACGTAACAAATCTACCCAACCGTTAAGAGAGTCCTTCTCCGTTAAATGGAACTTGGTGATGTGGCAGACGAAAATCCTTTTAAAGCCATCTGTCCCGTTTCATGTTTAGGCCTAATTGACGAAACCCTAATCGAAACCCCTCATCATCCTGCTGTTATCATCATAGCCCTGTTGTTGTTGTTGATGATGAGGAAACGAAATTGCCGCGGCCTCGGGTTTCAGCTTCAAAGAGCTGTCGCAATTCTTGTTTGGAACGATTTTGGATTTCGGCAAGAAGCGTTGAACTATCTCTTCCAACAGGCCAAAGTCTGAAGACTCTCTAGGGAACAACTCCAATAACGACTGATCTTCTTCCTCAACACCTTCAGCAATAACCTCCGTCGTGCCGTTGTTGGAACCACCACCGCAACAGTTACCGTTGAAGCAGCAAGCGGAACCACCTTCCTTGATGCAGTACTGATAAGGACTATTATTAGCACCACTAGAACCAACACCACCAGTAGCAGCAGAAGAAGAAGAAACCAAACATAGATTTGAATTCAGAAACTCGCGGAATAGAAGCATGTTCAGGGAATGATGAGAATTGTTAGTGATGTTTCGGTGCTGCTGCTGAGTCGATAATGGAGCAGTTACGCCATGGCGGCCGCTCTGAACTAACTTGCTGACGTGGCACTGCTGCTTCGGGAAGTTGAACGCTTGGAACAGTTCAGAGTGACGAAAATTAAATTATGATGGTGATGGTGTGGATGAGGATGAGGAGGAGAATCAGGATACATGAAGTTCATCCTCGCCTTCGCGCCTCGCATCGCTCTGGCAGCACAGTCGTAGGCGCAAGCAGCTTCCTCCGCCGTGTCGAACGTCCCCAGCCACAGCCGCTCCTTCGACTGCGGGTCCCTTATCTCCGCCGCGTAACACCCCCACGGCCTCCGCCTGACGCCGCGGTACCTCATTGGTCCCGCGGCAGAGCCGCCGCCGCCGCCACCGGCGTCCTTGGCCATCCTCTTGTTGTTGGTTTTCTTCTGGTGGTCGGCGATGGTTGTATCTTGTATCGGGTCGGTTTCTTGGATCGGAGGCATGCCACCTAAACCCTAAACGCTTCTTCCATTGTTGGGACAGATGGCTTTAAAAGGATGCCACCTTGGATTTCCGTCTGCCACATCACCAAGTTCCGTTTAACGGAGAAGGACTCTCTTCACGGTTGGGTAGATTTGTTACGTTTTTAAAATTTTAAGGGATGTAATTATCGTTAACAAATATTAGGGTTATTATTGTCAGCGTTTTACAAATTCGGGCTCATAATTGGTAATTTACTCATTCAAAAATTAAATGAAAACACAAATGAAACAAAATTTGGTATATAATAATTGGTTATAGTGCTATTACTATATTATTATATTATATTCGTGAAACCCGCATTCACCTCTTATTGATTTGAACCAAGAATTATTGCACTGTTCTATCAAAAAGGAAAAAGAAAAATGGATGATTTCATTTTCATTTTACATAGGGGAATGCACATCTAACCAATTAAAAGAGGAGGGAAAAACAAAAGAAAGAAAGAAAGAAAGAAAAGACACCAACAGGTTTGGTTTTCCAACATTCAAATTTCGAAAGTTGGAACTTCAGCATCAAAACCATGTTCGGCCTTGTATAATAGCCGAGGCACTATGTTTCTGTAAGGGTCACTTTCTCTTTTCTCCTTTAAATAAGCCAAACAATTCTCAACCTCGGATTTCACTTGTAAATATAGTTCATTAGATTTCTCCCTGTCTTTCAGCACATGTCTCCTACCTGTCAAACAAACATATAATATCTATATATAAATTTAATCTGCCATAGTCAATATCATATAAATTTTTTATGTACTCATTTTATCTCGTATATTAGACTAACAGATCACACATTGAATAATTACCACCAAATTTCATGGCTTGAGCGTACCTTCAGTTTCGATTGGTTTTCCAAAATAATAATAGAAACGGCCAGGAACTTTAGGCAAGAATGCAGGCATATGTACTTGTTGATTTGCCACCTCGCCAGTAGCATCAGTCCTAAATTTTAAAAATGTCAGGGACATAAATAAGAATTTAGTTTTGATATGCGGTTTAAGAAGATTTTATGTGTATCCAAATACGTAATTATATGTGTAAGATGGCATCTATAGAAGGTTGAATAGATATAACAATATAGTTTACAAATACTAAGTTGTGACTCTTAATGTAATATGAATCATGCCACACAATGAACAACTAAATTTAAAAGGAAAATAAAAAAATGGAGATACCTCAAAGGGATAGACTCAGCTGTGAGCTTCTCTATTAGAGACTTGAATAAAGGAATGTTGACCAAGTCATCATAATCAAGAACAACCTGAAAAGACAGACATGAGTTGGTGTTAATGGTATAAGTCCATGTTCAAGGCATCAACAGAAGATGTAAAATGAAATTAAAGAATGAACGTATTATATATCAAGAAACTCTTGACAAGAATGTTTTATGTAGGTGACGTATTTCCTGTGTTCTAACTATTCTACAAGACTAAAACATCGTCAGAAATATATGAGAAGCTCATAGTTCTCATAAATCTTTAGGACTATTCAGTAATTTAAAATAAAAATGTTAAAAATTTTTATGATTAGAGTTTAGTGATATGTCATCAAATTAAATTCTTCTATTCAGTAATATATAAAAGAAAATGTTAAATATATTCCTTCCCACTAATTGCAGAGCCTTCATTATTCGATCCTCTCCACAATCAAATACACATGCAAAAAGTTCAGGGAGCAATTTTTATCTGCTATGCATCTCATTGAATTTTTTGAATAATGTAGTATCACAGTATTTAAACTTCTTCAGTTAACACTTAACAGTCACCTGAAAAGTCAAAATCCTTGAAATATAAGATATGATTAATGAATCAAAATCAAATCCTACCATCATCCATAAACAATATGGTCATGCTTTTGTCTCCATGACAAGCACTTGAAGGGCACAATCACTTTTTTAAGTAAAATGATTATAGCTCGGCAAAGATCGAAGCTTACCTCAGCAAGATCATCTTCTCCAACAGTACCAAAAGGTACTATTTTAGCTCCGAATCGAGCTGCCATTCTAACAAACTCAGATTGTTCGGGCCAGAATAACTTGTATTCTTCACCCTGAAAATCATTAAAATGTTCAGTATATGTTTAATGCAAATATCCAAATATGCATTACCATATTAGCAAATATCCAAGTCTTACAAAGGTAAGTATCTAATAACAATGTAAAACTCTTACACTATCAAATAAACTCAAATAAATGTTTCTCAGCATACTGAGTTAGTGACAACTCATTCAATTCACATTTTCATACGCTCTTTCATGTCCAAGATGGTATACAAGCCAGAACAGAGGGAGTAAAACGAGCAATTGTTTCAATATGAAAGATGGCAATAACTTGTTGCCAAAAAAGAAAACTACATATTGGAATTTACCTTCCTGTGAAGAGCCTCGCGCATCCCTCCAGGATATAATAAGATATGAGACTTGGAAGACAAAAGCTTGAATAGGTTAGTTGCAGCAACAGGAACAGCACCCATAACTCTGAAGGAATCAAAAGAAGCTAAATCTGGCAGTAGTCCAGCATCATTTCTCCTAAACATCAATGGATGAGCTATCCCTCGAACAAGGATATCTCTTTCGGTCAAAATTCGAGAAACTAATGGACCGAGTTCAATTCCGAGCAGCATGTGATACCCAACATATATAACAGGTCCCTCTGAAGGAAGTCCAGCAAGGCCCTTTACAATTGTTCCATCCTCCAAAGTTGACAACATTACAGGACTTGTCAGAATGTTCAATAGCCTGCAAGCATTATAAGTGAAAGGGGACATGATTGCAACTTCTATTGATTAATAAAATAAAAAGAAAAGAAAAGAAGATGAATCAAGAAAGCATGGCTGCACATCTGAAGATATAGCATAGATACATGATTTGACCAACTAAGATATTAGCAAGTTCAATCAAGTTTCCCACTTTAGAGTACCTTGTATATTTCTGATAGATTTTAAACTTTATCTCATATAGCAGGAATATATACTCACCAAGACATCAACTTGACATGATAAGCTTGTTTAAACACTGCAGACTCTTGTTAACTGTGTTGATGCCTTATATGATCAACTTTATCATAATATTTACCTGTAAGAGTCCAGTACTTCTTTGAATTCCGTAGGCGTTGGCGGTATATAATCTGATACATAATCATGCTTCTTGCCACGGCGGTAGAAAGAAGTTCCCTTGATGACTGTTACCAGGTCAATGTTGCCTTCCTGCTAGCGGAAAACAGAGGCATCATATTAGGATCCATTAAGACTTTCCATAACATATTAGATATCTTTACTTCACAAGTACAAGAATGTTAGATGAAGAAACAGCAATGGCGGGAATCATACCAGGAATAGGAAATGTCCACTGTCTGAAAATTTACGTAGTTCAGAATTAGCTAATAACTTACGTAGCCTTTCACCTTCCTCTTTGCTAGGTAGTAATTCATCTTTTTCACTACGAGGACAAATGATAAACCTCAGTTTCAGTTTCCACAATCCAGAAAAAAAAAAAAAGGTGCACCAATATTGAAGAATGAACAGAAGTCAAGCATGCCAGTAAAGTTAGTTAATCTTAAGTGTTTTCATCAAGATAATGTTTTCAAAGTAAAAATCTGTCAACCAAGTTTTATATTTTTATTGAAAAAGAAAAGCATTTCTGCTAAGTAAACACGAATTCATAAGTTAACAAAGTACATACGATCCTAAATTACGACTATATGAGATTGACAATTTCAAAGAGTATGAACCTGGATAGTATCAAAGTCTGAGCTTTTACAGCATGAAGGCGTGAGTTGGCATATGCAGAAGCTGATCTAAGCAGCTTTAGTTTCCACAGAAGTGTTTCTTTTGGTAATATATCAGCAAGAGCCTAAATCTCAATCAACAATAGACTTTCAATACTCTTAAGTGAAAAGAAAGCTCAATCTGAGAAATCAGAAGCCCAGATAAAGAAAATACAGGCATGTCCATCTGCGTTCCTCAACTTCAGGATGACCAAATTTTACGAAGTTTTGTTTAAGAATAAGGAGTAAACAAGCAACATGATTTTGAATTTGGATTTGTTCTTCTGGCATTTGTTTTAAGCATTGTCATTAATGCTCATAAAATGCTTTGCATATTAAAAACTAAACAACTGCAAACATTTCGAGAAAGAAGGGGGAGAAAATCATGTTTACACTTAGAATATATATATATATATATATATATATGTCTCTGTCCTTTTTTAGGAACAAAAAGGAAAATTGAACCTTACAGGCAGAGATGGTGAGAAATTAATAAAATCCTCCATCAACTCTTTTGTTGTATTTTGTAGAGGAAGTCCTTTCAACAAATTACCCAATTCCATCCTCTCAGAGTCGCCTAATGCCAGAAGAAAAGTTGAAGGCATTAATAAAGAAAAGATATCATTTTCTTTGGTAAAAGACAAAAACAAAATGTATGTGAAAGTGGAAAATTATTGATTTTTAAACTTTATTTTTTAAGGATAGTGAAGTGGAAAGATTATAATTTCCTAATTACATTGAAGTACTTGCAATTTAATTTACCTAAAAACCATTATTCATAAACATTTGACTATGAAACAACAAAAAGCAACCAAAAGGTCTACAATCGTCCAACTAGTTTGCCATTCAAAGTGAAAGGAATGTAAGACACATCCACCATGGATAAACAGAAAATAATAAAGTATAACATGCAAAGGAGATAAACAAACCTGGCATCAAACTCTGAAGTTCAGGCAGGCCAAGTGAGAGTGGGTCAGGAAGAACCTCCATTAATGGTATTAGAAGTTGCAACTGTGACCTGCTGAATGAAGTAGCTGCCAAATTGAGTTGTGATGGTTAGATCAGGTACTGTGTATTGAAACTGATTGCTTTCTAAATCAACTTGAATATGGTTTAGGAACTTTCACATAAAACTCTAGCTAAATATCGCAACATCATTCATATATCTAAGCAACAACTGAGATTAGTCAATCCTTTATCGGTAAGCAACTAGTTTCAAATAATTCAAACTCTAAGCAAGTATGAGTTACTCTTCATTTTTAGTTTCAACTTAATATGTCACCTGTTTCTTCAACATTGTGTTACATTTTCATACATTCACTCACATGTTTGACAACTCATAACTCTACTTTATCAGTATAGTAATCCCAAATTACACTGAACAGTGCATGCATCCAACAGTAAATTCTATGGGAGAAGTTCAACTCTTATTTACATCAGGCTTTTTGTAACTTAATATGCAAGAAAATGAAAGTGAAATGTAAATGCAAAATTAGGAAGTTTGTTGCAAAAGTATTAGCTGCCATGGCTGTCATGGTGCTAACGGTTAGTTGTACTAAATTCTTTCTGTCTTTTTCAACTGCTTGCGTTGCAAGGTTATGATACAATTTCACAATTATGGTGCTTGACTTAACTACTCATGCCCAATAAAATCAAATAGATTGAAATATTTCTATTTACCTGGATTTGCTAGAATCAGTACAAGATCGATATCTGGGTTGCGGGCTGCAACAGCAAGCGCAAGGCATGCTCCTAAAGATTCTCCAACAAGATATATGGGTTTCCTTGGTGAACGTTGATGCTCTGACTTGACTCTACTTTCAACTATTTTCATGAGGTCTGCAACAGGGTAACATACAAAATAAGTTATGCAGAATTGGGTGAATAGTGAAGATTTTTATTTAATGTATAAACAACATGTGCAATGCAAATCATAAACTTTTTTGGTGGATTTTTTCTTTACTAAAAGAAGCAATATTTACTCTCACCGTAGCATTACCCTAGATGTAAAACCGATCATGTGCCTCTACAATCCTTGCTATCTCCATTCTTCTAAATAAGGATAGAATTCGGCTTAAACTTTTGGAAAAGATGGTTCTAGATAGAATACCCCATTGAAAGACAACATTAACTTGCCGAACGTGGTTTTTAACACAACAAACATGCTTAAGTCTTAAACCATTTTATATTAATTTTAACAAGGTGCATAAAATTAGCATGATTTTATAATTGTCTTAGATTTCACTTTCAATAATAGTAGCTAGCTGAACATAGTAAATAATAATAGGAAACAAGTACCTGTAAATGGTGTTCGATCGGCCACTGGAATATGCATGCATGATATATCAAAAATCCTTCAAGCAAAAAGAACAAAAGTGTGGTTCTTAGATATCAGTCATTAATGTCAGTAAAATCTAGATACTTAGAATAAACACAAACCTTCCGAGTTTCTGATGATGTAAAGTAAGTCCAAGTCCCACGCCATCAATCCCTGTAAAATTCGGAGTACAGGTAATTTATAATTTTTATAAAGTAATGGAAGCTCCTATTAAGACTTCGGAAAACTTGGGGGGAACTTCAACCCTCACCACAGCATATTATCCGATAAAAGACCGAGAACACGTTACGAATCTTAATCTTTGATAAGTCAATAATAGGGGAAATCTTTTAAATGTAATAATACTATAATTCTGATCTGTTCAATGCACATATTAAAATCTATCTATTCAACCAAACATGAATATGATCTGTGCGTCTCATTATATACGTGACAACAACTCAACAAGGTATCTTTACATTTTAAAGGTGAATTTTATTCGTCATAAAATCCTCTATTTTATATGAAATAAAGTATTAGACGATAAAAGGTGAGTATAAATATAAGTTAAGTGTGAGATGTTGAGATGAATAAGCAATTACACACGGATGAATAAAATAAGCATAAGAAAAAAAAATTGAAATAGTATCTATTATTGATAAGATGGTAAAAACTAGATAGAAAAAAAGACCATAATATAATCAATAGCGTCATTCGATTTATGTAACTGACTTCACCTAATAAATTAAGTTGTTGATATATATATTATATATATAAAAGCTAAAACCTCCTAATTAAAATGTAAAGTAGTACTTATCATTCTAAGTTTCTAACTAATCTTACATTTGCTATTATAACACAAATTCAATATATAAAAAGACATAAAAATTCAACAAATTACAAAACTTAACTACTAAATTAAATCAACTACGACCAGAATTTAAATAAGATTATGAAACTTAGCTCTTAAACTAAAAATTCAACTACTTAATTAAAGTGTTGGTCCATATAATAAACAATAGAAATGGTTTGTCTTCACGGATCACGCGGGTTGTATTTTACTTGATAATATTGATACTCACTATGAAAAAGAAAGAATAAGAAATTGGTGTCGGCTGCCACTGCTGAAAAAGAATACTTATTTATTGGATGGGTTTGTTATCTTTTCATCAAGAATGTAATTAAACCATTTGTGGCCTTTATCTACAAGACTACAAGGGTTTTTTTTTAATATATTTCTCTTATTTTTATATAGTATCACTTGTCTTTTGTAATTGTCATTTTTTTTTTCCAATTCTTATTATTTGTTATATCTATATATAGTTATTATGTTCGACTCGGTCAAGTATGACCGAATTGGTTCCATTTAGTTAAACTGACTCCGGGTAAACATTTAAAAATAATTTCAAAATAACTACAGTAGGAATCAAACTTGGTACCTTCAAATGATGAAATTTGCTTACACACAATTCTTAACCTCTAAATTTTGCTTAAATAATCCCCCACTTAAGGTTGTGTTTTTTTCAAGATGCTTAGATCTACCATTGGTATTGTGGTAGATCACTAAGCCACTAACGTCAATCTACCAATTGGATGTTGAAAGTTGAAACACAAGCATGATTCTATCCGTAGCATAACACGTTATGTGTCCCTTCATACTTTGTTTTTTGGGCCAGTTCATTACTAATTGATGAAGCTGCAACAAACACTTGGCGTGGTGGTTAGTAGGTTAGTTACTGAAACCAACATTTCTATGCGACCCCCCGGTTCTGTGTGCTTGAATTCTAACCCAAAATAGAGTTCACCACAAATAAATAAAGCAACCAATAAACACGGTTCTGCGCGAAATCTCCAACTGGTGGACTTTATGTAGAAAAAATAAACCTTGTTAGTTTTCAAATTTTTCTAATTACTTTAATCAATTTTAAAATTTAGAATTATACACTTTATTTAAAAATTCATCTATAACTTTTTATTTGTACTACTGACTGTATCATTTATGCTTGTAAAACGTCAGAATAATTGTTACACACTATTAGATTAAAACATGTATATTATTGCAAGTTTTACATCTGTTAAGAATAAAGAATGTGAAGCCAATGAGTTATAGCTCAAATAGCATAGTCTCTCCATACTCAATTAAGAGGTTGAGGGTTCGAGTCATCTTTGGTAAAAAAAAAAAAAAATAAAGAATGTGAATGGCTCTAAATCTTAGCTGAATTAAACCTACTCAATTCTTAATATATAGTATGTTAAAAACAACATCTCGGTCTAATTTCCAAATTATCTCAAACAATGAACACAAACTTCTTCTTTTTTTTTTTTGAACTAAATATGAATTTTGAGGCACATCAAACAAAAGAGGTAATTTTTCAGGAGTATGCTAAAAAAAATTATGAGGCCGATGTTGGGAATATACGATATAAAATATTTTAAGGACTTTGTTAGGTAGACAATGACTTTTGTGAATAATGTGAATAATGAGATTTAAAATTGGCCTAATAAAGTAAAAACATACTATATCCCCAAATTATCCACTTAAATCTTAATATTATGATAACCATCCGCACACTTAGTAAATTGAGCATCCAATATATCCATTGTTCACATTATTTAGTATTTTCATTGTTCACCTATACTTTTCCATATTTTAAAGTTGTAGACCAAAATTAAAATATTGAAAAGTTTTCTCGCATGCATGATCGGGGTACAAGTTCCAACTCCTATTAATTTTACTATTCAATTCGATATAGTTTAAATTGCTAATTTCACTTTTATATTTCAAAGAGTAAACTAAATTATTTTTTACACCATAATAAATCAACTAAAATAATATCCAACTAGACATTTTAATTGGAATCAGAAAAAAAGTTATTAAATGATGATCTATCCTTCTGTAGTAATCTGTAGTATATTTAATATCAGTTCGACACTTTTTAATTTAGATATGAAAGAGAGAATGGTGTAGGAGACAGTTATGGAATGTATAAATGCTTTATGCAGCTGTAGTATCAGAAATTAAAATCGGACTGTCCAATTTGTAAGAGGTATAGAAATCAGACCGTCTGATTTTTTGGTACACAAATTGAACCCTCCGATTTGTGTTTAAAAAATTAAAAAAATTTGGGATCCGATTTGTGTACTCAGAATTTTAAAAGATTTTTAAACTCCGATTTGTGTACTCCAAAATTTTAAAATTTTTTAAACACAAATTGGAGGATCCGATTTATATATATCCCACAATTTTAAAAAACACCCAAAATTACAATACTAAGATATATCAGGCATCTCATTTCCATATCTAAATTTTTTAGCCTTAGTTTGATGTATACTTTTTCTAACTTTTTAATTAGGTTTTCATAGTTTAAAAGTTTGTAATTGAATTTTTATACTAGATAAAAACTTTTAATTATGTCTTTTTATTTTTTTTAAAAAAAAATACAATTTTTTTTATTTTTGTATTTAATAGAAGAAGAATTATGAAATATTATAAAAATAAATATTTTAGGATTAATGTATTTTTCTGAAAATAACAACTAACAAAAATCTAATAAAATATACAAGAAATTAATTATCTAAAATTTTATTTCAAATATCATACTTTAGATTCAAATAAAATATACAAAAACATTTAGTTCATGTGTTAAATATATATTAGGTTTTTTATACAATAATATATAAAGATATTAATTTATCCTCTAATTTTTAAAAGAAAACAGAGTTATTACCTTTAAATAATTAATATCCTAATAGTTTTCAGAGTAATTTTTCAATTTTTTTATAATTTAATTTTTATATAATGTCAGTATAAACAAATTTTACAAATATAACTAATTATATATTAGAACATCAGCGAAGTAATTAGTTAATTTTTAAATTTATTATTTTAAAAAAGTTATAAAAGTAGATGAATTAGACGAGTAAAGTTAAAGTCATTTCTTCGTGTTTCAAAAATCCTAAATCACGTGTAAGAGAGTATTTAGGGATTGAAGGATGCAGTAAATATGTTTCATCATCATAGAAAAAATCACACGGCATGAATGCGAGTAAAGCGGGAACAAAAACTAATAAGTTAGTTTCACAAAAGTTGAATGAATTGAACTTTAGAACTGCTCAACTAGTAAAAACGACTAAACACATTGTGACACGCAGTTCAAAAACCGTTGAAAAGTAAACGACAGAAAGAAAATCAATACCAACACAAACCCCGCAAAAATGAACCAGTAAAAACCCACACAATAGCAGTAGCAGTAAACCAACCAAGCAATGCATACTGAGAAGAAAACGAAAATGAAAAAAAAAAGAGAAGACAAAATAACGACTAACCCGGTAAGTAGAGTAACACCGGCGGATCCTCCATTTGCCAAGAACCGCTGCAATCCCCCGTATCCGGCGGCGAGAACCACCGCGGCGCTCCACCACCACCGTTCTCCTTTTCCTCGTCGATTATCACCTTCGATTCTTCCAGAAACCGCTTCATACCGCTGAACACGCTTCTGTTCTTGCTCTCCTCTTCTTCCTCTTTCAACTTCGCGTCAACGCCTCTTTCTCCATCCGCTTCTCGCTTCACCACCGGATTTGTTTTTTCCGGCGACGTTGTTACCGCAGACGTCGGCGCCGGAGGCCGGTCAACGGACACGGCGAAGCGCGGGATCCGGACGGGGGACCGGTGTTTCTTCCCGGCTAATGGCGATGTCGTCGTCTCGCGGCGGATGACTACTCTAAAGAGAGAGGCTGCGGTGGCCGCCGCCGTTGCCATGGTGGTTCCGAAAGGTGAGATGATTTGAGACTCCTGAGGAGACAGAAAAATGAAAAATGAAAAACGAAAAAAGTGCTTTTTATAGAGGAAAAGGCAAGAATGACTAGTCTGAATGAATTCTGTTTTCTATGGAAAATAGATTGAAATAATGAACATATGAGGCTGATTTTTTTGGATATGGAAACTGTAATTGTGTTGTGCGTGGTTATGATATATAAAGGTGTTAGACTAATTTGTGGGACAGTTTTTCTCAGATTTGGTTTTAAGAAATCGGACCATCCGATTTTAGTGTTGTTAAATTTTTTTTAAGCAAATCGGATGGTCCATTTTGTATGGAGGGAGTACATGAAGTTCACATCAAGGTTATCAGACCCTGCGAGTTGTGAATGAATAAAATTTTAATAATTACCGTAAATGAAATCGGAGAGTACGTTTTGATTATTATATGTTTTTTTGAATAAGGTAAACAACTCGCTGGGTCCGAGTTGTACTCTTACCCCTCACACGGTCCGATTTCTATGTGCTTGACACCATACGCCGGTAAAGCTCTCCTTCTCTCCATAACGTGGTCCAACACTTACTCACTCTCCATAACAAAATTAATTTGCGTGAGAATTTGCACATATCCTATTTTATATTTTTTGGTAATAAATGGGTAATTTGTATTTTTTTTATAAGTCACATCAAAAGTAAACAAAAATTCAGTGTTGGTAAAGAGGGAAATAACAAATAAGCACTGTTTATAAGAAAATTATTGTACTATAAATTTAATTTTCATATATCATCGTATAGAAAGAATTTACATAAATAATTATTTATTATTAAATTAATAAAAATAACAAAATTTAAATTTAATTAGTTAAAAAATTATTTAAATATATAAATTCAATCAAATAACTGTGTAAAATTTTTTATATTATTAATGAATTAAAATTAAATTTTCATAATAAAATAAAAAATTAATTTTTATTATTATATATTTAATTATTTTATAATGACATATTTAACTATTTTAATAATTAATTATTTTATTTCAAAAATATATTAAAAATTAATTTCATATGATTTTTTCACAAATTGTAAAATTAATTTGTTCTTTGTCGCAAATCAACTAATCTTACTAATTTTCGAAAGAATAATAGTAAAAAAATAAAAATAAAAATTAACTAATGATAATTTTAATATTTTAGTTTTATAAATTATATTAATACTTTTCAAAGAACTTCCAATTTGGGGATAGTAATATTAAAGCGAAATTGTTTTACTCCATCAATGGAAAAATGAAACATGGCAAATGCTTGTGCAGTTGTGCATTGTCCTTTTGGTGGGTGGTGTTGGAGTTTTCGGGATGCGTGTATCTAGTGTTCCCTTTTATGCTGCGTGGCCTCTGATCTGCTTTTCACTTCTTCCACACAAATAAAGATTTTTTTTGTACAATGTATATAAAGAAAATGAATAAATAATTAAATACTACTACTCCATAATTTGAATTTTGATTCTGAAATTAGAAGTATCAAATAATGAAAAAATACCATATTTAAAAAAAAGACAAATTATTATGATTGTATTTACTTTACATAATCGTTAATAACACCATTTTCTACAATTAAAAAATAGTAGCATTTAGACTAATGAAAAAAGGAAAGTTTCGTAATGATAATAGTTTATAATAATAAAAATAAGTTAGTAATGATGATGTCCATACTTGAAGTGAGTTTACGAACTGAAAGGATGAAGATTGGAGATTTTAATTTCGGCATGCGTAGAATTAAATTGGGTAGACAACCTGCAAGACCCTCTAATACTAAAGTTAGTAATATTTTAGGTGATATGGAACATGTGTCTTATCTGCTGAGTGTCTTTTTTTTTTATCTTTGTCCTCTTGGATTGTGCCATTTTTCAGTATTTAGTGCCTTTAAGTTATGTTCTTAATGGTGGGATTTAACGATTTCAGGCTTAATGGCGCTGTCGTTGTGTCGTGTTTAGTATTATAAAATAATGTCGGATTCTCATTTAATCGTCGTTCCATTATGTTACTATTTGTCCAGAACAGTGCTTCCAACTCGGATTCCTGGACTCTGTTCTTTTGTCACGGATATTCGAGTTTATGATGTTGGATTTTGTTTTTTTGATGGGACCCTAAAGGGTACTTTAAAGAAACTGAACAGTTTCCTTTAGTTTCACTGGAGCGGTTATAGTCCCCATATTTTGCAAACTGTCAGCCTTCTCCTACATTCTCTCTTTAGTAATAAATGCAACATTTTTAACTTAAGTTTAAATAGGTTTTACTTTACCTTTTTACTTTCCAGACCATTTCATTTTCAAAACCATCCTTCCAAATACGAACATTCTCCTTTCTTTCTCTCTGCAAATCTCCCTTGTTGGGTTTACTTTGCTCCCCGTTGCCGTTGCGTCCTTTGCTGTGCTAAGGAGGGTTAGTGGCATTTATTAGCAAATTCAACAGTAATTGTCATTTGAGATTAGTGAATCTTCTGTTTTTCCCCATTTTGTGTTTTTACTGGAGAAATTTCTTTGAATCCTTATTCGTTTTGCATGCTATCCCTTTTGCTTGGCATTTTTCCTGTTTTTTCTTTGTGCTTGTTATCTATGAATATGCTTTTTGTAGTAGGAGAACCACTATTTTTAGTTTTCAAATAGTTGATGATTACTGTTTGCCCCCACTCTTCGTAGTTTTCCTGCATTTTGCAAGTTCATTCTATGTTTTGAACGAGCTACAAGCTATAGGACTTATATTCTTAGGATCTTTTTATTTATGGCAACGTAGTGGTGGTAACATAGTGGTGGTGTCCCTGTAGATTTTCACGAGATGGCTAGGAAAAAGGTTATCGTGGGCTAAGGGCGTGGCGGTGCTGCTAATCTACCAAGATCCCATCCTGCCCCCACTCCGGGAATGAATAGTGAGCCAGATGTGGATATATACTCTTGGGTTTCTGAGGAAGTCAAGGATACGCCTTCTATAATTACTCATGAAGAACTTGATAATTTGAGGGAGGATCGGGTTATCTTTGATTTCAACCTAAGCAATCTTTATGTCTTATCTGTTCAGAGGTTTGGAGATCGGCTATACCATATAAACGAGCATGCCGGTATTGTTCCAGATTGGTTGTGGATGTACAAGACCTTGTTTTTCCTGATTGGGGTTTGCCTACCTTTTTTCGATTTCTAGATAAGCTTACTAACACATACTGGATGTGCTCCTTCTCAGCTCCACCCGAATTCTTGGGCCATTATCCGATGCTTCAAGCTTTTGTACTCATTTTTGGATATTGATCTTACTCTTAGAGTCTTCTTCTATTTCTTCACTCTCACCATCCCCTTTAGGTCACAGGGCCGCGGGTTCGTCTCCTTCCGAGGCATTCCTAATAGGAAAATATTTACTTTGTTTGAGGAATTCTATCATGAATTCAAAGAAACGTTATTTAAGATTGAAGGGGATAGAAAGAACGACTCCCTTCTTTTTTACTTTGGAGTGTGCCAAAAGATTTAACTTGTATTGGCATTATAAAGTTTCTTCACCAAAAATCCGAATTTTTGGTGTCAATGCTAGCGAACTTTTAAATATCAATTTGTTAATGATGTTGTGAAATGAGCGTTTCCTAGTTTTAAGGGACATTCTCATAAACAATTAAGCTGCTCGAAGCGCTATTAGTAAGTTTTGTATTCATAGCCTCTTTAGTTTATACTTCATGATTTCGTATTACTAACGATATCTTATTTCATTTGATATGGTTGGGAGACTTGCCGCTATCGCTGAAATGAAGAAAAGGTTGTCAAGTCAACCGCCAATCAATATTGATGGTGATCAAATTTTCTCTTCTACCACCATCAGCCGCTAACCACAACCTCGTAGGATTATGGAAAGTGGGGAGGAAAGGGGTCCCGAGGTCGAGGTTCATGACCTGGAGGGGGATTTCCGGTTCATTCTCCTTCAAGGAAAAAATTAAAAGGCACGGGTAAGGAGGATGTCAATATTCCATCTCCTTCATCACTTAGGAACTTTTTAGACAAAGGATTCCGAGCTTCTGACTTCGTGGACCAACATTTCATGAATGAGGAAACAAAGTTGGTGCTTGCCAAGATGCCCCTGGAGAACACCCTTCCCCGAGTCCAAAGAATGCTTCTTCATTTGGTGACATGTGTCCATGATGCCGAGATAGAAATTGGCAACCTCCATTCCTACTTCCTATCCAAGGATAAGGTAATTACTAATGCCAACTCTCAGATTTAGAAATTGAACTCTAGAGTTATCTCTCTCCTGGAGAAGCTGACTTCCTTTGAGGCTGAGGTGAAAACTCTAAAGGAAGCCAAAGTTGCTTTTGATTTGAGAGGGAAAAACTTGAAGAAGTAAGTTTCCGAGCTAATTGGAAGGATTAATGGGCTTGAGCTCTCAGTCAGAAAGGCGCAGCAAGCTGTCGTAGATGGGGTTTTCGATGCAGAGCGAAACATCCTTGACTAGATCAAATTGAGGGCTCCCGACTTAGACGTCTCCGAACTTGATGCCTTTAAAAAGGTGGTGGATGGGAAGGTTGTTTCTATTTTCTAATTTTAAACTTATTTTGCTAAGTGTTGTGAACTTGGTAGTTCGAACTTTCGTACTTTTGATAGCACTTTTTCCCGTTTGTTGTCGGGACTACTTTTGTGCGTTTCTGTTATGCTCGGGACTAACTTATGACTCTTAATGTTTTACCATTTTATTAAATATTAGTTTCTATTTAACTATTTTTGAGCTTTTAATTACGACCCGAATTCGATTTTTATACTGGTGAAGAATCTCAACATAAGTTATTCATAACATAAAATTCCATATTGGAAATCCATATTTTATCGAAACATAACATAGAGTTGCGAATAAAACTTGTTTGCTAAATACAAAGGAGGCCTCATTAAAAACCTAGATGCCTAGGAAAAGAGTACATGTATTTTATTCATAGCCAAAAGATTTCTAAGAGTAATATCTCTTCAAATGAGTCACATTCCAGGTTCTCGGAACCATCCAGTGCTTCAAGCTTGTATGCTCCCTTTCCAAATACTTCTTTAATCCTGAAGAGTCCTCTTCAGGTCGGAGCTAGCTTTCTTTGAGCTCCTGAGGTTCTGACATCAGCTTGTCTTAACACTAGGTCCCAGCTTGAAAGCTTCTAGATCGAACCCTAGTGTTGTATCTTTTGGCCACCTTTTTTACTTTAAAGCTTGCTCAACTAAGTTAGCCATATTTTTAATTTCATCAATTAGGTCCAAGCTTTCATGAGTTACCAAGGTTCCCAAAAGCATTCTTGGACTTGGCTCCCCGAGCTCTACCAGGATTACTGCCCTTTCACCATAGGTGAATCTGAAAGATGTTTCGTTGGTGGTGGATTGTACTGTAGTTCGGTATGACCATAGAACTGACCACACCTCGTCAGCCCGAGAACTTGAGCGCTCATCCAATCTTTTCTTTATCCCATTCAAAATCACTTTATTAGCAGCTTCGGGTAAATTATCTTATAGTTTGCTTGCGGGTGCTCCACTGAGGCAAATATTTGTCGAATTCCTAAGCTGGACAACAGGTCCAAAACCTGGAGTGCATGAATTGGGTCTCATTATCCGTGACTATAGGTTCGGGAATCCCAAATCTTGTAATGATTTCTCTCCAAACAAACTTCCGACATTGAGCAAAACTGATACTAGACAGAGGCATGGCTGCAATCCACTTGGTAAAATAATCTATAATAACTAGCATTTGTCACATTTCTTCATGTATTCCATGGCATCCTTAATGAGAGTGGGCTAGTAGTACTCGGCTCGGATAACCTTATGAACCAACAACTTTCCTCCTAAATGATGTCCACAGCAACCCTCATGTACCTCCTGCAACACATACATCGTTTGTTGGTCATTTAAGCATTTTAACAATAGTTGGGACACACCCCTTTTGTACAGCTTTCCATTTATCATCGTATATTTGGCGGCATTAAGTCATAACTTCTTTGCTTCTTTAGGATTACTGGGCAAGGTCTCGTGTTCTAGGTATGTGCAAATTGGGTTCATCTAAGTATTAAGATTGGAGGAACAGAAAATCGGGATGTCGGGTTTTGTTACAGCTGGTTCTGTATGCATCTCCTGTATCAGACTACGGTTCCTGTTCCAGGCTTAGTACTTGCGAGTTTGGACAACACATCAGCTCATGTAATCTGTTCCTTAGGTACATGCTTGATTAAAAAAGAATCAAAGGATTGTACCTCTTGTTGTACTTTTTTCAAGTACTGTTGCATTAGCGGATCCTGCGCCTAGTATTATCTGTTAACTCGGGATGTCACCAATTGTGAATTGCTGAACACGGTCACTTCTGTAGCTCCGACATCCCGAGATAACGTCAATTCCTACAAGAAAAGCCTCATACCCAGCCTGATTATTTGAGAAAGAAAAATCAAATTTGATGGAGGCCTCAATCACCATGTCCTTTCCCTTGGTTAGGATGAGGCCAACCCCTCCATACCTGACATTGGAAGTTCTATCCACGTGAAGCTCCCATATCGGTATGTTAGAGGCTGGGTGTGTCATTTTGGCTAGGAAATCTACCATCACTTGGGCCTTAATGGTAGAGCGTGGTTCATAACGTACATCGAACTAAGATAGCTCAATAGACTAACTCATCATCTGACCTGCCAGGTCGGACTTTTGTAAAACTTTTTTGATCAGTTGGTCAGTTCGCACTATTACCAAATAACTTTGGAAGTATTGGCACAACTGACGAGCCGATGTAAGTAGAGCAAATGTAAGTAGAGCCGATGTCAGTTTTTAGGGGATTCCGCAATAAAAGCCAAACCACTTTGAATATCATAGCTCAGGTCCTTGAAGAACCTTGCTAACAAAATACACGGGACGTTGATGTTTATCCTGATCCTCTAGAACCAAGGCTGAAGCCAGAGTTTCTTCGATCATGATCCTCTACAAGAACAAGGGTTGCCCATATTCTGGCTTTACTAAGATGGGAGGAGATGAGAGAAAGTTTTTAAAATGTTGAAAAGCTACCTCACATTCCTTGGTCCAGGCAAATTCTACATCCTTTCTCATCAATTTAAAAAGTGGTTTGGCTTTTATTGCGGAATCCCCTAAAAATCTTGACAATGTGGCCAACCGACCTGTGAGCCTTTGAACCTCTTTAAGATTCCGAGGACTCGACATGTATATAATTGCTCGGCATTTCTCAGGATTAGCTTCTATGTCTCTTTGAGTGACCATAAATCCTAAAAATTTACCTCCCCAAATTCTAAATGCATATTTTGTCGGGTTCAACATCATCCTGTAAAATCGGAGGCAATTAAAAACTTCCTGCAAGTCAGTGATCAAGTCGGAATCGTCCTTTGTCTTTATCAATATATCGTCAATGTAGAATTTCATATTCTTCCCAATCTGCGGCTTGAAAACTTTTGCCACTAACCTTTGATACATTGCCCCTACATTTTCAAACCAAAAGGCATTATAGTGTAGCAGTAAATCTCCTCAGGGTTGATAAAAGCTGTTTTATCTTCATTAGCTTTATGCATCGGAATCTGGTTATAACCACTATAAGCATCTAGGAAGTTCTGATATCACGAGGAAGAGTCAATCATGTTATCAATGTTTGATAGCGAAAACAATATTTTGGACAGGCTTTATTTAAATTCGTATAGTCTACGCACATTCGTCATTTTCCATTAGACTTTTTTTTACCATAACCACATTGGACAACCATGTTGAGTAAGTTAATTCACGAATAAACCCAGCATCTAATAATCCTTAAACTTGGCTTTTAACCTCGGCTGCTCGGTCGGGCGACATCTTTCGACATTGCTGTGCAACTGGCTTGAACTCTAGGTTAATAGCTAGCTGATGGAACATGAATGTTGGATCAATCTCAAGCATGTCGGCAAGTTCCCAAGAAAATAAATCCACATTTCCTCTTAAGAAATTCTGAAGTTTTGACTTCAAGGGATAAGGTAGTTCCTTTTTTATCATAGTGTACTTTTCTAGCACATCACCAATTTGGAATCTCTCCAACAGTCCATTGGGCTTTGGTCTCGGTTTCTCCTGTAGTTGGGAGTCTAGGTCAATAAGGAACACCCCTATAGATTCCTTAGCCTTATCCCGGAGCGTAAGGCTAGCCTTGTTGCATTTAACCACAGATATCCGATCTCCTCGTATGGTTGCAACCCGACCTTCCGCTATCAAGAAGTTCATGACAAAAAATTTTGTTGATATGGATGCGCATAAATCATTGAACATCTTTCTTCCTAAGATCACATTATAAATTGTAGAATCTTGAAGGACGCCGAACTCGGCCTGTACCACCCTTATATTGACACCTTCTCCCATGGTGATGAGAAGATCAACAACCCCATTAGGTTTGATATAATAATCTCCAAGCCCAACAACCCATGGGAGATGGGGGCTTTAAATATTAATCCCTTAAACCCAGGGCATCAATGCGTTCCTGAAGAGAAGGTTTGAGTCTGCACATGTGTCAATGAGGATTCTCTTCACAATGCCATTATCTAACCTAGTAGTGATCACCAGGGGTTCATCATCTTCGGATGTGGCAACTTGAAAATCCTCTGCCTAGAACCGTAATGCTAGAATGCCTGTTACTTTGAGAACCTCAGAGGTTGTGGCTTTGACATCCCTTTTAATGGCTTTTTTGGATCTTGGCAATCCGTTCCTTCCAACAACCACATTAACTACGACCTGGGCTGTGTCTTTCGTGTTTTTTGGAGGTCTGGAGTTTCTTCGGTTCCTGGTTTTTCGATCTTTGTCCTTGTTGTGCCGTCTAGCCAGAGATAAACTGCAATTTTATGGTTTATCTTGGATTGAATTGAGGGAATTTTATCAACTTATCTTGCATTTATTCACTGAAATAGCATGTTTTCAGGCCTTTTGTGAATTTTCTCCTTATTGTGCTTAACGATTAAAAACATGCTTTTTAGACCCTTAAATTGATAAATTTGATTCACTTCAATTCCATTCGATGCCTTGATGTGTTTGTTGAGTGATTTCAGGCTTATAAGGCAAGGATAGATTGGAGAAATGAAGGAAAATCATGCAAAAGTGGAGAATTCATGAAGAAATGAAGTTTGGAACATTTCATGGTCATGCGTACGCATGCCTTGCACGTATGCATGCTTTGGGAATTCACCATGTTGTGCGTACTCATGCGTACGCATGACTGAAGACACGTGATTTCACTTAAGTGAACACGTGGGTCACAATTTCAGGCTTTTTCAAGTCCAATCTAACTCATTTATGAAGTATTTCAAGCCAAACTTAAGAAGGATCAAGGAGAGAGTAATTAGGATAGGTTTTTGTTATGTTTTAGGTTAGATTTCTAGAGAGAGAAGCTCTCTCTTCTCTCTATAATTTAGGGTTTTAGGTTTATTTCTCTCCATAAATTTATATTTTTGATCTTGTTTTAAGTTAGTTTGCCTTACTTTTTATTGTTCTAACATCTTAATTCTCTTAGTTTACTTGTTACTTTCCTCTATTTTGTTGCTTTTATGTTCATGAACTCTTGTTAATTTTGATTCCATTTAATGTAATTTGATGTTTTTATGTTTATTGTTGCTTAATTGAGTTGTTATTATTATTTTCTTGCATTTGGTAGCTTTAGATTTTATTATTATTGCAATTCTATCATGTTTTACTTTTATGCCTTCCAAGTGTTTGTGAAAATGCTTCTCTTAGTTTTAGGGTAGTTTTTCATACTCTTTGCTTGAGATTGAAGACTTAGGTGACTTTGAGTCATTAATGTCCAATATTGATTAGTAATTTAGGGTTGTTAGTTGATTTGGTTTCCACTAACGCTAGCCTTTCACTAAGCTAATTAGTTAGTTGGCTAGGATTTGTGGATTGAGATCAATTATGCCTATTTGGCTTATCCTCGATGTTAGGGTTGACTAAGTGGGATTAACTCTTCATAATTGTCATATTTGTAGTCAATGTCTAGGATAGGAAACCTTGACTCTCAATCCTTGCTAGCAATGTCTTTTTAGCATTTATATCCTTCTAGTTGTTAGCTTTACTTTCTTGTCATTTATTTTCTTGTTTGACCCCTGTCTCCAAAACCTCCCCTTTAATCTCATAACCGATGATTTGCACACCTCACTAAAATTTCTTTGAGAGACGACCTGAGATCTAATACTCTCGATTTTTGTTGGTTTTCATTCGTGACAAATAAATCAAACTTTGATTCGGGTCATTTGTTGGTTTGGAACTATACTTGCAACGTAATTCTTTTGTGAAAATTCTAGACCGACGTTTAGCCTGCATCAAGTTTTTGGCGCTGTTGCCGAGAAATTGCAATGTGTGCTTGTTATTGGTTATTGTATATATGTTAATATTGTGAATAGTTTGTTTTTGTTTCTTTGCTAGTTTTTGCTAGTTGTAGGAGTTTATTTTCTTTGTTTCTTAATAGTTGTTGTTTTGTTTTTTCCTTTTAATGAATTCTCACCCTTTTGGCTTTGAGTTTGGTTGTAACTATGTTGCAGAAAATGAGAACTTCAATGATGGTACACGCTATAGGATTGGAAGCCAATTGAGAGAGGAATCGCGCTCTTATGAATGGAATTCTTGGTATCTGTATCAATTTCCTCCATTTGACAATGATCATAATTTTCCTCAATGCACGCGCATATAAACTAACTCCTCAACATGGTTCTCAATCTTATTCACAAGCCCCATCTTACCAAACACCTTCCCGTAACTCGTATCCACCATACCACTAACCTTATGTGCTTCACCCTTGTGATTATTATGAACGAATACCCATAGAACCACCCCCATTCCAACATTAATACTCCCAAGAATCACCAATTCCATATACACCACCTTAATATTCTCACCAATATGAACCACCTTTCAATTATGAAACCTTTCTCCCAAACAATGAACCCTCTTCTCCACCTCAAGCACTCATGGATGACACTCTCATTTCATTTTTTCAAGAGCAAATTGAAGCTCAAAAAAGGTAAGAAAATATCATGGCTTCCTTGGCCGAAGTCATAAGAAACTTAGCCACACAACACTCATGCAATCAAGGCATTCCCATTGACGAACGAGGAGAATCAATCGAAGAGCATAGTATGAAAGAGAGGTTGGAATCTCAAGCGGAGAACGAGGAGTGGACGTATGTATTTCAACAAGTCGAGGAAGCTGAAATCATTGAAGAAGAAGAAGTGGTTAAAGACTTAGGAGAAGTTGAGTATGAGGTGGATTTTAGAATTGTTGAGCCTTCTTCCATTGAACTTGAAATTGATGTTGAGGAGGATAATGCACAACCTCAAAGATATATTATGAATATTGAAGAATTGGAAGAAGTTGAGCAAGCGACAAGTTCCATTATTGACGATGGTTCCACACCAACTAATGATCCCTTTGAGTTGGATGAACCTTCCCCCATTGAATTTGAAATGGATGTTGACGTTGACTTTACGCAACCTCCGAGATATGACTTGAGAAATGGGGAGGAGTTAGAAGAAGTTGGTGAGGAAGATACTGAATTTGAGCAACCTTGTCAGGAAGTAGAAATGGAAGATGCTTGTCAATTGGTGGAAGTCCTTCAAAAAGGATATATGTGAGTGGAAATTTCCTTGTCAAGACCATTGAAAATGTCTCTTGCTAAGTCACTAACGAGTGGCAGAAGTTAGACTAATTAAGAGATTATAATATAATAGAACAGCGTTGCAAGTATAGCTCTTAACCAGCACAAATCCGCCTCATCAATTTAGAAAGGTTGTCACAAAAAAGGTTTAGAATAAAAATACTGGGAGTATGAATCCCAGGTCGTCTCCCAACGAGTTGCTAGAAAGGGTGCTAAGTTATTAATCAGGAGTTTTTCGAGAGTTTTGAGAATTGATTAACAGAAAATAAACAATTGTAATTTAGTGCAATGAAAATTAAAAGAGATTTAAAATATTCTAAATAAAAAGCCTTGATTGGGGGAATGATTAATCGGAAGTTCTATCCTTGTTGGGATCTCTTAAGTGTAGTATCAAAAAGGTTGTTATTTTCACTTAGTTAACCCTTACTAAATAAAGGAAAGTCAAGTGATTGAACTAACTCTTATTCGCAAATCCTAGTCCTCTCCCTTGGGAAGGTCTAGCGTTAGTAAATACAGAACTAGCCAACAACTTCCAATTTAACCATCACTTAAGCCTTCCAACTCAAGTGTCTCCTTCTAATCAACCCCCATGTCAAGTAGGGATTCTACTCCATTGACATGAATATAACGCTTAGAAAAATATAAGAAGAAGACATGATAATTTAAATAAAATATAGATTCAAAATTAATTAAAAGTAAAAGCAATCCTTTGCATTAACAATTCATGAAAATAATCCAATTACCACTCTAAATAAGAATTAAGAATATGGAATAAATAAAAGGGCAAGTAAGGAAACAAACTGGAATAGTATCTTCAACGGAGGTGATGACTCTTCAATATCCAAAAGCAAAAACAATAAACTAGGAATGTAAAGAGAAACTAGAGGAAGAGTAATTCTCTCTCTAGATTCAGATCTAAAAACCTAAAAACTATCTTAATGAGAATATGTGAATGTGTCTCTGTGTGTGTTGAGTTTCTGCATGTTCTCTGGCTTTATTCTGTGTTTCTGGGCCGAAAACTGGGTCAAAACGCGTCCCGAAATCGCCCCCAGTATTTTCTGTTAATTTTGCAGATCGCGCAGGTCATGCGTACGCATCGTCCACGCGTGCGCGTCTTTTGTGCAGACTCCAATCCACGCGTACGTGTCAGGCACGCACATGCGTCGCTGCAATTTTCTCCATTCCGCGCGCTCGCGTGAGTCATTTGTGCGCGTCGGTGCTCGCTAATCATCTCCTTAGTTTCTTGTGTTCCTTCTATTTTTGCAAGCTTCCTCTCCATTTTCTAAGCCATTCCTGCCCTATGAAGCCTGAAACACTTAACACACGGATCACGGTATCGAATGGTATAAAGGAGAATTAAAATATACTAATTAAAGATCTATAGGAAGCAAGTTTTCAATCATAAAACAATACTAGGAAGGGATTATAAAATCATGCAATTAGTATGAATAAGTGGGTAAAGGCTTGATGAAAACCACTCAATTAAACACAAGATAAACCATAAAATAGTGGTTTATCAACCTCCCCACACTTAAACATTAGCATGTCCTCATGCTTAGCTTAAGGAGATAAAATAAATGAGTAGGGAAAAGTAAGACTCATGTAATGCAATGCAACCTATGTATATGAATGCAACTATATGCTAAAATGATTTTGCCTACTTGGTTAAAAGTAAATAAGTTCTTCAAGACAAATATAAATCAAATATCACTAATTAAAATTTATACAGTAAAAACAATTAAACTTGTAAGAAGATAGCTCATGAAAGCAGGGAACATAGAATTAAGCATTGAACCCTCACTGATGGTGTATATGCACTCTAGTCACTCTAGTGTATAGGGTAATCACTCTATTCTTCCCTAATCATGCTTTCTAAACCTTGTTCTTCACCTAACTAATCAACAAGTATTTAATGTGCCAATGCAAACATCATGAGGTCTTTTGAAGGTTGTAATGGGGCTAAGGTAAAGGTGAGAGTATATATATATGTAGCTAAGTGAGCTATAAATTGAATCTTTGATTAACCTAAGCTCTTACCTATACATACACTCTATACTTTTAAATTCATGCCTAGCTACCCAAAATTTTCCCACTTTTGTATTACATACTCATGCATCAACTTTTCTCTTAACTTGTATCACATATGCATTGATCTTTTCATTAACTTGCTTAGCATTGGGGTAATTTTGTTCCCTTATTCATTTATTTAATTACTTAATTACTTGAATATTTTTGGATTTTTTATTTTATTTTTTTTTGAAGCATAAAAATAAACATAACATTGCCAATGCACATGGATTTTTAATTTTTCTAGTTTCACATGAGTAGGTACCCAAATTCCCAATAGTGGTTTATCATGACACATTCCCTTATTAACCCATGTTTCCACAATTTTCCATACTTTATTGATACACAATTTCTATCTTAAGCTAACCAAAGATTCAATTTGGGGTATTACTTGTTTTTCCGCTTAAGTTTAGTGATGTGGTAAAATATAGAACAAATGGGATTAAAAGGCTCAAAGTGACTAACAAAGGTAAATGGAAGGGTAGGCTATTTGGGATAAGTGAGCTAATAATCAAATAATGGCCTCAATCATATGCATTCATATAACACATTAAACATTGGACATATAGGATGGAACAAAATATAGATTACAATCATAGAGAAGCAAACACACAAGAATAAAATTTTTATGGTTAAATAGTGTAACCATGTAATTAAGCTCAATTCTCACAGGTTGTGTGTTCTTAGCTATCATTTATGTTCCAATTTACAGTCTTCAAACAAATTTAACACAAAAATTTTTTGATTTAAATTAGTAAAATATTTCAAAATAAAGTCTTGAGAAGAAACATATTATTTTTCAACCAATTAGAACATGCATGTAAATACCTATTACTATGCAATCTATTCTATCTTAACAAAAGAAAAATAACTAATTTATTGGTGTTAAGAAAGAGAAATTACCTCCGAAAGTCAGGTACTGACCGACTTCCCCACACTTAAAGCTTGGCACCATCCTCGGTGCCATCAGTCAGGAACAAAGCGGGGCTGGTAGAGCATCTCCACAATTGGGACCATCATGGCTCCCTGTGCTGGTAAATGAAGTGGAGTCTGGGGTGTCTGGGTTTTCTTCAGGTGGTTGGTTACCAACAAGTAGCTCCTTGAGGTATGTAAATCTGCACTTGTTACGGTGCTCCCTTTGCTTTCCTTTCCAGTCAAGCTGGTCTAACTTCTCAAGTATCTGATGGAGCAGTTAGTTTGTTGAAGGTGCTTGTGATGTGGAAGGTGAAGGGATATCTTCCGCTGGTTCTGTGCTCCGGTTGATAGTGGCTGCTGGAGGTCTGATATACTTCCCGTTAGGGACATATTGGTCATCCCGTGGAATCATGGCCTTGGTGTCCCCAGCTCTGTAGGAGACTCCGGTTGCTAAGACTAGATCTGAAACCAAGGCGGAAAAAGGTAGATTGCCCGCAATCTGTACGTGTCCCATAGCATTTCGGATGTGTCTTGGTAAATTGAGATGCTGGTCTGTAAGGATACACCAGAGTAAAACAGCCATATCTGCAGTGAAGGAGGACTCGTGAGTGCTCGAAAAAATGTAATGGGACATAATCTGAGCCCATACTCGAGCCTCCAAGGTGAGTGCTGAAGCCAATATGCTCTTAGGTCGGGATCGATGGTATCCAAAGATCCATTTGCTGCCAGGTTGTGCTATAACTCTGAGAACGGTGTCCCAGTCAAATTGGTATGTCTGGCACTTGAAAGAGGCTTTTTGGAATGCGTCCAATCCTTCTAGAGTAGGGGAAAGATCTAAAGCTCGCTGAATGGCCTCTTCTGTTATGGGAACTTACTTCTGATGGACATAGACAGACTGCATGGTTGGCATGTAAAAATTAGAGTAGAATTCAACTACCCATGAAAGGTTAACCTGTCGTGGCTGTCTCTGTAGGAATCTTCATTGTCTTCATTCAATTCGGGGCTCAACAAATTCAACAATATTGGTCGGGAGGATGAGAAGGTATTCATTATTATAATTCCTCTCCGCCAGGATAGGGAACATCTGCTCACAGTAGCAGTTAGTGAACTGCGTAGTGTCCTTTTTGGGAAAAGCTTTCTCTTTTTCATCGACCTTGATGATCCTCTTGATTCGCTTTGTTGAGGGCTTTACTGCTGTTGAAGATGGCTCTGCAGCTAGTGCTCTTTTTGTTCCTTTCCTTGCTGGTTGTTTGGGAGTAGCTTTCTCTTTACCTTTCTTGGTGGCCATCCTGAAAAAGGAAAAGGAAAGTAACTTTTAAAGCTAAGGGTTAGAGCAAGGAAGGTTATGGTATAAGTGATAATCAATGCACAGTAAAGAAGGATGTCGTTAACACATGATCGCGACTACATGTGAGAAGTTCATCAATGGAAATATAGCAAGTGCATGCTATGGCAAGTAAATGCGAGATGTTTATTGGCATGCTGGCAAAGGCATGAGTAGCATAGATCAAGCATTGATTACCCAATTTGATTATCAAGTGTTTCAAACTAACAACCTATTTGTATTGACAATTATATTCAATCAATATTATATAAAAAGGGGTTTTGTGAAAAACAGGCATTAGAGTAGTAGAATAATTTAGAAATAATGCATAATGCCATACGGGCTTTTTCACAAACACTTAGCATGCATGGTAAATATGTTATGGAAAGTATTGAATTTGAACATGCAAATAACCCTTAAGAAATAATATTAATTGTCAAATAATTCCTTAATAATCCACAAGCAATTATAGAAGAAAATAGTTACCCAATTAAATTTCTAACACCAATTAAAATAATGTAAAAAAAAGAAAGAAAAAGGAACATAGAGTATGAAAGTAAAAAGAAAAAGAAGAAGAAAACTTAAATAAAAGTAGGAATAATAATGGAAAAGTAAAAAGGGAAGAAGAAAAGAAAAGAACCTTGAGAATGGATGTGAAAAAGAGGGGAGAAAAAAAAGTAAAAAGTAAGAAGGGATAAAGAAGAAAGAAGGAAGAAGAAAGAAATAAGAAGGGAGAAGGAAAAATTAAGATTGGGGAAGAAAAGATAAGATATCTGGCGCTGATTTGGATAAGCTGTGCGGCGCAGGCGACGCGGACGCGTGGAGCACGCGGTCGCGTGGTTTGTGATATGTTCAGGTGACGCGGATGCGTGGGTCATGCGTTCGCGTGAAATGAACTGTGCCATTGGCGCGAGAGCAGCCTCGCGTACGCACAACTTTCTATTTTATATGCGCATTGCCAAATTTTTGGGTGACGCGTGCGCGTGGGTGACGCGCACGCGTGAATGGCCTCTTTTTGAAAAATGACGCGGATGCGTGGGGTACGCGTTCGCGTGATAGGGCTTGTGCTTCTAGCGCCATTCCAGCACCACTCCATCATAACTCTCTGCCATACACCTTTTTACGTCGATTTCGCAGGGTCACGCGTGCGCATGGGCGACGTGCATGCATGGGAGGCTAATTTTTCAAATGACGCGGACGCGTAGGGCACGCGTTCGCGTGGGCATGTGATGAGCGGATAATTTATACGCTTTTTAGCATTGTTTTTAGGTATTTTTAGTATGATTTAGTTAATTTTTATTATATTTTTATTAGTTTTTATGCAAAATTCACATTTCTGGACTTTACTATGAGTTTGTGTATTTTTCTGTGATTTTAGGTATTTTCTGGCTGAAATTGAGGGACCTAAGCAAAAATCTGATTCAGAGGCTGAAAAATGACTGCAGATGCTGTTGGATTCTGACCTCCTTGCACTTGAAATGGATTTTCTGGAGCTACAAAAGCCCAATTGGTGCACTATGAATTGCGTTGGAAAGTAGACATCCAGGGCTTTCCAGCAATATATAATAGTCCATACTTTGCCCAAGCTTTGACGACGCAAATTGGCGTTTAACGTCAAGTCTTTACCCTATACTGGCGTTAAACGCCAGAAACAGGTTGCAAACCAGAGTTAAACGCCAGAAACAGGCTACAACCTGGCGTTTAACTTCAAAAAGAGTCTCTACACATGGAAGCTTCAATGCTCAGCCCAAGCACACACCAAATGGGCCCCGGAAGTGGATTTCTGCACTATCTATCTTAGTCTACTCAATTTCTGTAAACCTTGGTCACTAGCTTAGTATAAAAACTATTTTTAGAGATTTATTTTGCATCTCATGACATTTTACACGTTTCATATTGTATTTCTGACGGCATGAGTCTCTAAACCCCATGGTTGGAGGTGAGGAGCTCTGCTGTGTTTCGATGAATTAATGCAATTACTACTGTTTTTCATTCAATCACGCTTGTCTCTATTCTAAGATTTTCACTCGCACTTCACCCTGATGAATGTGATGATCCGTGACACTCATCAACATTCTCACTTATGAACGCATGCCTGACAACCACCTCCGTTCTATCTGCACTAGCTTGAGTGTGTATCTCTTAGCCTCCTGGTTCACGATCAGAGTCTTCGTGGTATAGGCTAGAATTATTGGCAGGAATTCCTGAGATCCGGAAAGTCTAAACCATGTATGTGGTATTCCGAGTAGGATCTGGGAAGGGATGACTGCGACGAGCTTCAAACTCGCGAGTGTTGGGCGTAGTGATAGACGCAAAAGAATCAATGAATTCTATTCCAACATGAGTGAGAACCGACAGATGATTAGCCGTGCGGTGACAGCGCATTTGGACCATTTTTACTGAGAGGATGGATGGTAGCCATTGACAACGGTGATCCACCAACATACAGCTTGCAATGGAAGGAGATATGCATGCGTGAAGAAGAAGACCGTAGGAAAGCAGAAATTCAGAAGACAGAGCATCTCCAGAACCTCAACCTGTTCTCCATTACTGAATACAAGTATTTATTTTATGTTATTTACTCTTCATAAATCCAATCATTTTTATTACAATTTCCTGACTAAGAGTTACAGAATAACCATAGCTTGCTTCAAGCCGACAATCTCCGTGGGATCGACCCTTACTCACGTAAGGTATTACTTGGACGACCCAGTGCACTTGCTGGTTAGTTGTGCGGAATTGCAAAAGTGTGATTGTGATTTCGTGCACCAAGTTTTTGGCGCCGTTGTCGGGGATTGTTCGAGTTTGGACAACTGACGGTTTATTTTGTTGCTTAGATTAGGAAAAATTTATCTTTTTGTTTTGAGTCACTAAAATTGCGTCTTCTATTATCGTTTTTGGTTGAAACTTTTTTTAGAACCCTTATTTTCTTTTTCAATTTTTTCAAAAATTTTTAAACTAATAATTGAGTTTTTCTGTTTGAGTTTAGTTTCATATTTTAAGTTTGGTGTCAATTGCATGATTTTATTTTTCTTTCAATTTTTTTCCGAATTATTAGTGCTCAGAATATAAAAATTTTTAAGTTTGGTGTCCTTTGTGTTTCTGTCTTCTTAAAAATTTTTCAAAAGTTGTTCTTAGCGTTCATCGTGATATTCAAAGTTTTCCTGTTTATTTCCTTTGTTTTGATCTAAAAATTTAAGTTTGGTGTCATTTTTACTGTTTTTCTCTTTCTTCATTAAATTAAAAAATATCTTCTCTCTTTATTTTAATTAATTTTCAAATTTTCCTTTAAAAATTCAGATTTTTATTTTAAAAACTTTCTATTCTATCTTATCTTAGTTTTGAAATTTCAAAATTCAAAATCTTTTTCAAAAATCATATCCAAAGTTTTTCAAATCTTTTTAATTAAGTAATTATTTTAGTTTTCAAATTTATTTTTCTCTTAGTTTTCGAAATTTACATTTTAATTTCTAATTATTTTATTTTATCTTATTATTTTTATTTGATTTAATTATTCGGTTTATTTTTAATTAAATAAGATAAAAATAAAAATATATTTTAATTTGCAATTCACATCAATTCCCTTTTCTCCATCATAGACCAAAGTGGAAATGAACAGTCCAGAAGGACTCTGGGGTCATATGCTAACCCCATTACTACTGCATATGGGAGTAGCATCTGTATACCTCCCATCAAAGCAAGCAGTTTTGAGCTAAATCCTCAGCTCATTGTCATGGTGCAACAAAATTGCCAGTATTCCGGTCTTCTACAGGAAGAACCTACTGAGTTTCTGGCGCAGTTCTTGCAAATTGCTGACACAGTGCGTGACAAGGAGGTAGATCAGGGTGTATACATGCTGTTACTGTTTCCGTTTGCTGTAAAAGATCAAGCTAAGAGGTGGTTAAATAACCAACCCACAGCAAGCATAAGAACATGGAAACAGTTATCAGACAAATTCTTGAATCAATATTTCCCTCCAAAAAGGATGACACAGCTAAGGCTGGACATCCAAGGCTTTAAACAAAAGGACGATGAATCCCTTTATAATGCCTGGGAGAGGTACAGAGGGATGCTAAGGAAATGCCCCTCTGAAATGTTTTTAGAGTGGGTGCAATTAGACATCTTCTACTATGGACTTACAGAAAAAGCTCAGATATCTCTAGACTACTCAGCTGGTGGATCTATACACATGAGAAAGACTATTGAAGAGGCTCAAGAGCTTATTGATATAGTTGCTAGAAATCAGCATCTGTACATAAGTAAAGAGTCCTCCATGAAAGAAGAAACTAAGGCAGTATCAACTGACTTTAGTCCTCAGGAACAAGTTGCTGAACTCAATCAGCAACTATCTTCTATAACAAGGCAGTTAGCAGAATTTAAGGAGATGCTACAAGAAACCAAAATTGCTAACAAGGATATAGAATCATAATTGAATCAGACAAAACAGCAGTTATCAAAATAGATAACAGAGGAGTGCCAAGCAGTTCAATTAAGAAGTGGAAAAACATTAAATATCTCAACTCAAGGCAGCAGAAAGCCAAGAAAGGAACAACTGACAGAGGATGAGCAACCTGCTACCCAAAATCCCTCTGAGGATAGTAAGAGCCCAGAGAGGAATAAGTTTGGCGTTCAAACGCCAGAAAAGGGTGAAAAACTGGCGTTAAACGCCCAATCCATGTCCAGTTTTGATGTTCAAATGCCAGAAAAGGGTTGGAATCTGGCATTAAACATCCAATCCACGTCCAATCCTGGCGTTCAAACACCAATGAGGGATCAGACACCTGCAAGTGCTGATAATAACTCCCTCAAGAAGGCTTCTCAACCTGCCTCTGTAGGAAATAAACCTGCAGCAACTAAGGTTGAAGAATATAAAGCCAAAATGCCTTATCCTCAGAAACTCCGCCAAGCAGAACAGGATAAACAATTTGCCCGCTTTACAGACTATCTCAGAACTCTTGAAATCAAGATTCCGTTTGCAGAGGCACTTAAGCAAATACCCTCTTATGCTAAGTTCATGAAAGAGATCTTAACTCATAAGAAGGATTGGAGAGAAACTGACAAAGTTTTTCTCACTGAAGAATGCAGTGCAGTCATTTTTAAGAGCTTACTTGAGAAGCTTAAAGATCCGGGAAGCTTTATGATACCATGCACATTAGAGGGTACTTGTACTAAGAAAGCTCTATGTGATCTTGGGACAAGTATCAACCTAATATCTGCATCCACTATCAGAAAGCTTGGCTTGACTAAAAAAGTCAAACCAACCTGAATATGCCTCCAACTTGCTGATGGCTCCATTAAATATCCATCAGGCGTAATTGAGGACATGATTGTCAAGGTTGGGTCATTTGCCTTTCCCACTGACTTTGTAGTACTGGAAATGGAGGAGCACAAGAGTGCAACTCTCATTCTAGGAAGACCTTTCCTAGCAACTGGACGAACCCTCATTGACGTCCAAAAAGGGGAATTAACCCTGAGAGTCAATGAGGATGAGTTTAAGTTGAATGTTGTCAAAGCTATGCAGCATCCAGACACCCCAAACGACTACATGAGAGTTGATATTATTGACTCTCTGGTGGAAGAGGTTAATATGACTGAGAGTCTTGAATCAGAGCTAGAGGACATTTTTAAAGATGTTCAGCCTGATCTGGAGGAACCAGAGGAAATAAAAGAACCTCTGAAAATTCCTCAGGAAGAGGAGAAGCCTCCTAAACCCGAGCTCAAACCACTACCACCATCCCTGAAATATGCATTTCTGGGAGAAGGTGACACTTTTCCGGTGATCATAAGCTCTACTTTAAATCCACAGGAAGAGAAAGCACTAATTCAGGTGCTAAGGACACACAAGACAGCTCTTGGGTGGTCCATAAGTGATCTTAAGGGCATTAGCCCAACAAGATGCATGCACAAGATCCTATTGGAGGATGATGCTAAGCCAGTGGTTCAATCACAGAGGCGGCTAAATCCAGCCATGAAGGAGGTGGTGCAGAAAGAGGTCACTAAGTTACTGGAGGCTGGGATTATTTACTCTATTTCTGATAGCCCCTGGGTGAGCCCTGTCCATGTTGTCCCCAAGAAGGGAGGCATGACAGTGGTTCATAATGAAAAGAATGAACTGGTTCCTACAAGAACAGTTACAGGGTGGCGTATGTGTATTGACTACAGAAGGCTCAATACAGCCACCAGGAAGGATTACTTTCCTTTACCATTCATAGACCAGATGCTAGAGAGACTAGCAGGTCATGAATATTACTGCTTTTTGGATGGCTATTCAGGTTACAACCAAATTGCAGTAGATCTCCAGGACCAAGAGAAAACAGCATTCACATGCCCTTCTGGAGTATTTGCCTACAGAAGGATGCCTTTTGGTCTGTGCAATGCACCTGCAACCTTTCAGAGGTGCATGCTCTCTATCTTCTCTGATATGGTAGAGAAATTTCTGGAAGTCTTCATGGATGACTTCTCAGTATTTGGAGACTTATTCAGCTCATGCCTTGACCATTTAGCACTTGTTCTGAAAAGGTGCCAAGAGACCAACCTAGTTTTAAACTGGGAAAAATGTCACTTTATGGTGACTGAAGGAATTGTCCTTGGGCATAAAATTTCAAACAAGGAAATAAAGGTGGATCAAGCTAAAGTAGAGGTAATTGAAAAATTACCACCACCTGCCAATGTTGAGGCAATCAGAAGCTTTCTGGGGCATGCAGGATTCTATAGGAGGTTTATAAAGGATTTTTCAAAAATTGCAAAACCTCTGAGTAATCTGCTAGCTGCTGACATGCCATTTGTATTTGACACAGAGTGTCTGCAGGTGTTTGAAACTCTAAAAGCTAAGCTGGTCACAACACCAGTTATTTCTGCACCAGACTGGACATTACCATTTGAACTAATATGTGATGCTAGTGACCATGCCATTGGTGCAGTATTGGGACAGAGGCATAACAAGCTTCTGCACGTCATTTACTATGCCAGCCGTGTTTTAAATGACGCACAAAAGAATTACACAACCACAGAAAAGGAATTGCTTGCAGTGGTTTATGCCATTGACAAGTTTAGATCTTACTTAGTAGGATCAAAAGTGATTGTGTACACTGACCATGCTGCTCTAAAATATCTCGTCACAAAGCAGGATTCAAAATCCAGACTTATAAGATGGGTGTTGCTTCTGCAAGAGTTTGATATAGAAATAAGAGACAGAAAAGGGACAGAGAATCAAGTAGCTGATCACCTGTCCCGGATAGAACCAATAGCAGGAGCGTCCTTCCCTCCTACTGAGATCTCTGAAACCTTTCCGGATGAGCAATTGTTTGCTATTCAGGAAGCTCCGTAGTTTGCAGACATTGCAAACTATAAGGCTCAGTAATGTCAAGCTATTGACAGTAAAGAAGCACTTATTGGGAGGCAACCCAATCTTATTTATCTATGTTAATTACTTTTTCATTTCATTTTCCATTGTTATTTTATGTTTTCTTTAGGATTGATGATCATGTGGAGTCATAAAAACAGCTGCAGAATTAAAGCAAAATCAAAAACAGCATCAAAAATAGCACACCCTGGAGGACAAACTTGCTGGCATTTAAACACCAGTAAGAGTAGCAGAATGGGCATTAAACACCCAGTCTGGCACCATTCTGGGCGTTTAACGCCAGAAAGAAGCAACAAGCTGGCGTTTAACGCCAGAACAGAGCACCAAGTTGGTGTTAAATGCCAGAAAGGGAAGAAAAGTTGGCATTAAACGCCAGAAACAGGCTGTAGCCTGGCATTTAATGCCAGAATTGCACTATAAAGTCATTTTACACGCTTTAATGGAGCAGGGATGAGAAGTCCTTGACCCCTCAGGATCTGTGAACCCCACAGGATCCCCACCTACCTCACCATTCAAATTCAAACTATTCCCCTCTCAAACCCACCTCCATCTCCTCCATTTCTCCTTCTACTCCTTTCTTTCTTCTTTTGCTCGAGGACGAGCAAACCTTTTAAGTTTGGTGTGGAAAAAAAGCGTTGCTTTTTGTTTTTCCATAACCATTTATGGCACCTAAGGCAGGAGAAATCTCTAGAAAGAGGAAAAGAAAGGCAGTTGCTTCCACCCCCGAGTCATGAGAGATGGAAAGGTTCATCTCAAAGGTCCATAGTTCAGTGGTAGAGCATTTGACTGCAGATCAAAGAGCCATGAGGGAGGAGCAACAAAGGCAAGGAAGAGACATAGAGGAGCTCAAGAGCACCATTGGTTCTTCAAGAGGAAGAAGACGCCACCCTCACTAAGGTGGACCCGTTCCTTAATCTCCTTGTCTATTTGTTTTTCTGTTTTCAGTTTTGAGCTTTATGTTTGACTATGTTTTGTGTCTTTACTACATGATCATTAGTGTCTAGTGTCTATGCCTTAAAGTTATGAATGTCCCATAAATCCTTCACCTTTCTTAAATGAAAAATGTTCCTAATTACAAAAGAACAAGAAGTACATGAATTTTAATTTTTATCTTGAAATTAGTTTAATTATATTGATGTGGTGGCAATACTTTTTATTTTTTGAATGAATGCTTGAACAGTGCATATTTTTTATAAGTGGAGTTTATGAATGTTAAATTTGTTGGCTCTTGAAAGAGTGATGAAAAAGAGAAATGTTATTGATAATCTGAAAAATCATAAAATTGATTCTTGAAGCAAGAAAAAGCAGTGAATAACAAGGCTTGCGAAAAAATAATAAAAAAAATGGCAAAAATAAAAAAAATAAAATAAAATAAAATAAAAAAGAAAAAGCAAGCAGAAAAAGCCAATGGCTCTTTAAACCAAAAGACAAGAGCAAAAAGCCAGTAACCCTTTAAACCAAAAGGCAAGGGTAAAATAAAAGAAGGATCCAAGGCTTTGAGCATTAATGGATAGGAGGGCCCAAAGGAATAAAATCCTGGTTTAAGCGGCTAAACCAAGCTGTCCCTAACCATGTGCTTGTGGCGTGAAGGTGTCAAGTGAAAAGCTTGAGACTGAGCGGTTAAAGTCGTGATCCAAAGCAAAAAGAGTGTGCTTAAGAACCCTGGACACCTCTAATTGGGGACTCTAGCAAAGCTGAGTCATAATCTGAAAAGGTTCACCCAGTTATGTGTCTGTGGCATTTATGTATCCGGTGGTAATACTGGAAAACAAAGTGCTTAGGGCCACGACCAAGACTCATAAAGTAGCTGTGTTCAAGAATCAACATACTGAACTAGGAGAATCAATAACACTATCTAAATTCTGAGTTCCTATAGATGCCAATCATTCTGAACTTCAAAGGATAAAGTGAGATGCCAAAACTATTCAGAGGCAAAAAGCTACTAGTCCCGCTCATCTAATTGGAGCTAAGTTTCATTGATATTTTGGAATTTATAGTATATTCTCTTCTTTTTATCCTATTTGATTTTCAGTTGCTTGGGGACAAGCAACAATTTAAGTTTGGTGTTGTGATGAGCGGATAATTTATACGCTTTTTGGCATTGTTTTTAGGTAGTTTTTAGTATGATTTAGTTAATTTTTATTATATTTTTATTAGTTTTTATGCAAAATTCATATTTCTGGACTTTACTATGAGTTTGTGTGTTTTTCTGTGATTTCAGGTATTTTCTGTTTGAAATTGAGGGACCTGAGCAAAAATCTGATTCAGAGGCTGAAAAAGGACTGCAGATGTTGTTGGATTCTGACCTCCTTGCACTCGAAATGGATTTTCTGGAGCTACAGAAGCCCAATTGGCGTGCTCTCAATTGCTTTGGAAAGTAGACATTCAGGGCTTTCCAGCAATATATAATAGTTCATACTTTGCCCAAGCTTTGACGATGAAAATTGGCGTTTAACGCCAAGTCTTTACCCTATTCTGGCGTTAAACGCCAGAAACAGGTTGCAAACCAGAGTTAAACGCCAGAAACAGGCTACAACCTGGCGTTTAACTCCAAAAAGGTCTCTACACATGGAAGCTTCAATGCTCAGCCCAAGCACACACCAAGTGGGTCCCGGAAGTGGATTTCTGCACTATCTATCTTAGTCTACTCAATTTCTGTAAACCTTGGTCACTAGCTTAGTATAAAAACTACTTTTAGAGATTTATTTTGCATCTCATGACATTTTACATGTTTCATATTGTATTTCTAACGGCATGAGTCTCTAAACCCCATGGTTGGGGGTGAGGAGCTCTGCTGTGTTTCGATGAATTAATGCAATTACTACTATTTTTCATTCAATCACGCTTGTCTCTATTCTAAGATATTCACTCGCACTTCACCCTGATGAATGTGATGATCCGTGACACTCATCAACATTCTCACTTATGAACGCATGCCTGACAACCACCTCCGTTCTATCTGCACTAGCTTGAGTGTGTATCTCTTAGCCTCCTGGTTCACGATTAGAGTCTTCGTGGTATAGGCTAGAATTATTGGCGGGCATTCCTGAGATCTGGAAAGTCTAAACCTTGTTTGTGGTATTCTGAGTAGGATCTGGGAAGGGATGACTGGGACGAGCTTCAAACTCGCGAGTGTTGGGTGTAGTGACAGACGCAAAAGAATCAATGGATTCTATTCCAACATGAGTGAGAACCGACAGATGATTAGCCGTGCGGTGACACCGCATTTGGACCATTTTCACTGAGAGGATGGATGGTAGCCATTGACAACGGTGATCCACCAACATACAGCTTACCATGGAAGGAGATCTGCGTGCGTGAAGAAGAAGACCGTAGGAAAGCAGAAATTCAGAAGACAGAGCATCTCCAGAACCTCAACCTGTTCTCCATTACTAAATAAAAGTATTTATTTTAAGTTATTTACTCTTCATAAATCCAATCATTTTTATTACAAATTTCCTGACTAAGAGTTACAGAATAACCATAGCTTGCTTCAAGCCGACAATCTCCGTGGGGTCGACCCTTACTCACGTAAGGTATTACTTGGACGACCCAGCGCACTTGCTGGTTAGTTGTGCGGAATTGCAAAAGTGTGATTGTGATTTTGTGCAACATCATGCTTGTGCCTAAGGCACGCCTCCAGCCATGCTCCCGCGTGACTCTCTGCTTCTTTTCTTCCTTGTTTCAAATGCAGTTATGACGCGGACGCGTCAGCGACGGTTACGTGTCGCGTGCATTTTTTTTAAATGCAGAATGCAAATGAAAATGCAGATTTTATGTAGAGATTATGATAAGAGTCATTAAAATAGAATAAAGTAAAATAAAACTAAGACTGAAACAAAACGATCATACCATGGTGGGTTGTCTCCCACCTAGTACTTTGCTTTTACGTCCTTAAGTTGGACGTTCTTCAAGCTCATTCTGCTTCTGCTCTTGGAAGACCTCTAGCTCTTTGTGATCCTTTATCTTTTCTCCGTGACAAAGCTTTAGGCGATGTCCATTGACCTTGATGAATTTGGAGCTTGAAGGATGACGCAGGTGAAAAACTTCGTATGACTCTGCCTTCTCTACTCTGTAAGGACCTTCCTATCTTGATCTCAGTTTACCTGGCATGAGTCTCAGTCTGGAGTTATAAAGAAGACCTAACTCCCCTGGTCTGAATTCTCTCCTTTTTATGTGCTTGTCATGGACAGCCTTCATCTTCTCTTTGTATCGCCTGGAATTGTCATATGTTTCTAGGCGAAGATTCTCCAATTCAGCTAGTTGCAGCTTCCTTTCAGCACCAGCTTCTTCAAAATTCATGTTGCACTCCCTCACAGCCCAGAAAGCCTTTGTGTTCCACCTCTACTAGAAGGTGGCAAGCCTTTCCGTACACTAAGCGAAAGGGGCTCATCCCAATGGGTGTTTTGTATGCTGTTCTATATGCCCAGAGTGCCTCTTGTAGCCTAGCACTCCAGTCCTTCCTATGAGGCTTTACTATCTACTCCAGAATACGCTTTATTTCTCTATTAGATACTTCTGCTTATCCATTGGTCTGAGGATGATAAGCTGTTGCTACTTTGTGAACAATCCCATGCTTCTTCAGCAATCCTGTTAGTCTCCTGTTACAAAAGTGAGTGCCTTGATCACTCACAATTGCTTGTGGTGATCCAAAGCGACAAATAATATGGTTTCTAACAAAGGAAACAACAGTGTTAGCATCATCAGTACGGGTAGGAATGGCTTCCACCCATTTAGAAATATAATCTACAGCTAACAGTATATAAAGGTAACCATTAGAGTTTGGAAATGGACCCATGAAGTCAATGCCCCAAACATAAAAAATTTCACAAAAAAGCATAATCTGTTGAGGCATCTCATCCCTCTTAGATATATTACCAAACCTTTGGTATAGGGAACAAGATCCACAAAATTCAGCAGCATCTTTAAAAATAGTAGGCCACCAGAATCCACAGTCTAAAATTTTTCTAGATGTTCTTTGAGGGCCAAAATGTCCTCCACTCTCAGAAGAGTGGCAGGCCTCTAAAATGGACTGGAATTCTGATTGAGGCACACACCTTCTAATTACCTGATCAGCACCACACCTCCACAAATATGGATCATCCCATATATAGTATTTAGACTCGCTTTTCAGCTTGTCCTTTTGATGCTTAGTAAAATTGGGAGGGAAAGTATGGCTAACTAGATAATTAGCTATAGGTGCATACCAAGGAACTACTTCGGATACTGCTTGCAAACTATCAAATGGGAAAGTGTTATTGATAGGAGTGGAATCATCCTTAATGTGCTCAAGGCGACTCAAGTGGTCTGCCACTAAATTCTGGTTACCACTCCTATCCTTAATTTCTAAATCAAATTCTTGTAGCAATAGTATCCAATGTATCAACCTTGATTTGGACTCTTTTTTAGCTAATAAATACTTTAGAGCTGCATGGTCCGAGTACACTACTACCTTAGTACCAAGTAAATAGGCTCAGAATTTATCCAGAGCAAAAACAATAGCAAGAAGCTCTTTTTCAGTAGTAGTGTAATTAGACTGAGCGGCATCTAAGGTCTTAGATGCGTAAGCAATTACGAAAGGATCCTTACCTTCGCGCTGAGCCAGCGCCGCTCCTACTGCATGGTTGGAGGCATCACACATAATCTCAAATGGCTGGCTCCAGTCTGGTCCTCTTACAATTGGAGCTTGAGTCAGGACGATCTTCAGCTTATCAAATGCTTGCATGCAATCCTCACTGAACTCGAACTCAATATCTTTCTGCAACAGTCTGGATAAAGGTAATGCTATCTTACTGAAATCTTTAATAAATCTCCTATAAAAACCTACATGGCCAAGGAATGAACGGACTTCCCTCACGGAGGAGGGGTAAGGTAAACTAGAAATGACATACACCCTTGCTGGATCTACAGAAATACCAGTATTAGAAACAACATGTCCTAGAACAATTCCTTGTTTTACCATAAAGTGACATTTTTCAAAATTCAATACAAGGTTTGAACTAACACACCTGTCTAATACTCTAGCTAAACTATCTAAGCAAATATTAAACGAATCGCCATATACGCTAAAATCATCCATAAAAACTTCTATACAGTTCTCAATAAGATCTGAAAAGATACTCATCGTGCATCTTTGAAAAGTAGCCGGTGCATTACATAAGCCAAAAGGCATCCTTTTGTATGCATACGTTCCAAAGGGACATGTAAAAGTAGTCTTCTCCTGATCTTCAGGAGCTATATGAATTTGAAAATAGCCTGTATAACCATCTAAAAAACAGTAATGGGATTTATCTGACAGTCGATCAAGCATCTGATCAATGAATGGCAAGGGCTAGTGATCCTTGCGAGTAGCTTGATTGAGACGCCTATAGTCAATGCAAACCCTCCATGAATTCTGCACTCTAGTTGTCAGGAGCTCTCCATGCTCATTCTTGACTGTTGTGACTCCAAACTTCTTGGGCACCACTTGTACTGGACTGACCCATTCGCTGTCTGAGATGGGGTAAATGATATTTGGTTCAAGTAGCCTGGTCACTTCTTTCTTGACAACTTCTAAGATAGTGGGATTCAATCTTCTTTGGGGTTGACGGACGGGTTTTGATTCCTCTTTTAGATATATTCTATGCTCACAAACTTGAAGGCTGATGCCTACTATATCCGCCAAGCTCCACCCAATTGCTTTCTTGTGCTTTCTCAGTACAGCGAGCAGTTGCTCTTCCTGTTGTGAAGTGAGTTCCCTTGCAATGATAATTGGGAACTTCTGATTATCCTCAAGGTAAGCATACTTGAGGTGTAGAGGAAGGGTCTTCAATTCTAATTTCTGCTCATAGCTAGGCTCTGGATCATTCGGGGCTAGTGATAATGGCAAAGTATCTTCATTATGTTCAGAGGGTGTCCCCACACTTGGACTTTGCTCCATGTGCTTCTCTTCTATTTCTTCTTGGTGGACTTCAGCTACAGTTTCATCAATGATGTCGCACTGGAAGATAGAATGATTTTCTGGAGGGTGCTTCATAGCTTCATTTAAACTGAAACTCACTGTTCTGTCATCTATTTCAAAGGAGTAAGTTCTTGAGAATGCATCCAGCTTGAACTTCGAAGTCTTCAGGAATGGTCTTCCAAGCAAGATTGATGATGGTCTTCCTGAGTCATTAGGGGGACATTTCCAGGATATAGAAGTCAATGGAAAATGTGAGCCCCTTAATACTCACTAATACATCTTCAGCAATTCCAACTACTGTAATAATGCTTTTATCTGCTAACACAAAACGAGCTGCCGACCTTTTTAAGGGAGGGAGCCTCAAGGTATCATATATAGACAATGGCATTATACTAACACACGCTCCTAAATCGCACATGCAATCAGAAAATATTACACCTCCAATAGTACAGTTTACTATACATGGACCTGGGTCACTATATTTTTCAGGTATACCTCCCATTAAAGCAGATATAGAACTACCTAAAGGAATAGTTTCTAATTCTTTAATTTTATCTTTATGTATGCATAAATCTTTCAGAAATTTTGCATATTTAGGTACTTGCTGAATGACATCAAAAAGGGGAATAGTTACCTCAACCTTTTTGAAAATTTCTACCATTTTGGGATCAAGTTCCGTCTACTTTCTGGACTTCCTTGTAAGGTGTGGAAATGGGATAGGAATGGCGCCACTTGCAGCCTCTGCATCCTTTGGTGCTCCATTCCTTGGCTGAGCTGCTTCTTCTTCAACCTTGTCTTGTACTTCATCTTCCTCTTCAACATCTCTCATTTCAGCGTCTTCCACGTCCACTGAGTCTTCAATTTAGGTGTGTTCTATTGGGCTTGGCTCCTCCTGGGTCCTCTCTTGCAGTGTGGTTCCAGACCTCAAAGTGATGGCATTGATGCCACCCTTGGGGTTAGGTAAGGGTTGAGAAGGAATTCCACTGGAGCTTAAAGGTTGGCTAGTGGAAGTAGGTAATGTATCTATCCGGGCGACGAGAGCTTGTAAAGTGGCATTCAAACCATTTAAAGTAGAGTTCAGTGTAGTCTGCATGTCTTCTTGTCCTCGTGCAAGAGAACGAAGCATCTCGTCATTTGATGAGGAAGTAGGGTAAGTGATTTGTGGGACTTGTTGTTGGTTATGCTGGGGTCCTTGTGACTGTCTTAGGTGAGGAGCTCTGTAAGGTTGGTTCTGATTCTGCTGTCTGTTGTTGTTATTCCACCTCTGGTTTTCATTGTTATCTCTGCCTCCTCTGTTATAGTTGTCCTTCCAGCCATGGTTGGAATTATCTCTCCAACCTTGGTTGGAGTTGTCCTGCCATCCTTGGTTATAGTTCCCACCTTGGTTGTAGTTGCTGCCTTATTGATTGTATCCTTGATTTGGGAGGTCATAGAAGTTATGAGTAGCTGCCACAGTGTTGTCTTCTTGTTGGAGCTGTGGGCATTCATCAGTGTAATGACTATAATCAGCACATATTCTGCATACTCTTTGTGCGATTAGCTGTTGGCTTTGTTGTGGTGGGGAAGGCTGAGCTTATTGTTGTTGGTTCAACTGCATTTGCTTCAGTAGGTTGGTTGTAAAACCCGGTTAATTAATGACTAATTAACCCATAAATTAAAATATATTCTAGAAAGTGAAAAATGAGGTTTTCATGCTTTAATATGATAGAGGAAATTAAAACGAGAATTTTGACACTAATTTTAAAGAATTTGGCCCAAGATTGGGTTGAACGGGCCAAACCAGTTGGACCGAACCTGAATTGGGCCCATGGCCCAACATATAAGAAACCAAATGCAGCCTCCTTCCCCTTCATTTCACTTGAAACACGTTGAGGAGCAGCAACAAACCTCAAACCCTAACTCATCTTTCAACTCAAATTTCAATTCTACATAACTTTTGATCCAAAACTCCGATTGACAAGCCGTTTGCGGTCACGCGGTAGCTCTCCTCATCCTCTTCAATTCTATCTAAGATTTGTGGTAAGAAACTCTCAGTTTTTTGCCCAATTTTCTGTTCCTTACAGATTCACGTTTTTGGTTTTGGGTTGTTGAATTTTTGTGATTTTGGTTGTTTAGGGATGCTCTAGCATGAATTCCTAGTGGGTTCCATCTATATTTCATGTGGGTTAAGGTAAGAAAGCTTAACTCTCTTCATTGTCCCCAATTTTATGTATGAACCCTAGAATAAATGTTGAGATATATTGTTGTAACTAGATTATATGGAATAGAGAATTGTTGGGGCTGAATTTGATATGAAGTAGAATTTGATTGGCAAATTTGGGTGGTGGACCTTGGAGATTGAGCTAGGCAAGGCTTCAAGGGTTGGAACCGCCAACATTCAAGGTACGGGTTTGAGTTTCAAGTAGGCATTATGTAAAGTTATGTGAATGCCTAGGTTAGTTGACCCTAAGATAGGTGTGGATTGAAATTAGTTGTTGTTGTGGATAGTGAATGGCTATATGTATGTGTGTGTTGATTAAGAATTGTTGTGACATTATGAAGTGAATGGCATTTATTGATTTTATTGTTAATTGATTTGGATATTGGGCCGGAGGCCGTAATAGGGTGAGGAAACCCCTATGAGGTAAGTGAAGGTAATCGGTGTGAATTATCGTAACAGTGGTAGACTTGGTGATTGATTGGAATTAAGTTTAGAGGATATTTGAAGGATTGAATCGTAAAATATTGAACTACTTGCTGAAAATATGAGTTTTAAAGTCAAACGACAATTTTGAAAGTGAACCAGTAACTCAATAGTGTTCGAAATGATAAGAAATTAAAAGCTAAGTAAACTATAATAAGTATGATTGTTAAGATTCAATTTTAAAGATTTTGTATTAACTGGAATATTAGTTATGATTTTTCAAAGTTAAATAGTGGGATCTGATTTTTTGCATTATTTTAAACGAAGTGAGAAACTTTGAAAATCTATAACTAATTTTATAATGATCAAAATTGCATGGGACCAAGTCTGGATTAAGTTTGGAAATATAAGAAGCTGGATTGGTGAATTTGAGACATTTTCATTAAGTTTATGATTTATGGTAAATTTTTGAAGTGTGGTTGTTAAATCTGATTTTTCTGCAGAATGCTTAACACAACAGCAACTTGTTTTCTCTATTGAAAATTCTCTAGTTTGAATTTTAAAATAAAATCAATTTTAAATGAAACTCTGGTTCTAATACTTTGATTTTATAAAATTTAGAATTTTTGGAATTGTAGTTTTAAAGATATGAATTTTTGAAATATAACGCATTATGCAGTAAAAGCTAGATTCTGTTCTCTTAAATCAGTAACTTTGAAAGTTTATAACTTTTGATTCTGGATTGGTATTGAGGTACAACTAATTGGAGGTGAAAATTAAGTATGTTTAGCATATGTAATTTAAATTTCAGGGCTGTCCATGTTTTACTGAGTGAATTATGGGACTTGGAAGAGGATATGCTCATTGGTTTTTAAAATAGAATTCTGCAGAAAATTACTCAACTTCCAAGTTACATAACTTTCTCATTAAAAGTGATATTGACCTGAAACTAATTGGAAAAGAAACCTGGATGAGTGAAGTTAAAGCATGTTAATTTTTAAGGTCATTGGATTTAACTTGGATTTTATATTTAATTTTGAATATCACATGCTGCTGCTGTTTTCTGATTTTGAAGCACTGCAGAGCAGTCACGATTTTTATTCTATTTCTGAAGCTAGAGTAAATGAAAAATTATGATTTTTAGTTTAATAGAAAGCTTAATCTGAAATGGTCGTATTGATATAAAGTTTGTGCCATTCCGAGTTCATTTGATATTTTAAAAACAAGATTGTATTTTGGCTGCCGATGATTGTTTTGGCGCTACCTTGGGTATGAGATTTAAGAATTGATTTTTATACTATTATCAAATGTTTTTGAGAGTATATTGTTGTAACAATTGCTGATAAAAGGCTGGTGAAATTTGAGGATGAGAGTGACTATGATGAGGTTAAAAGTGAGCTGGGCACTATATCCCAGGGACTTGGTTTATTGAAAGAGTTTTGTCCTGGCAAGGACGGTGGTTGGATCCCGCTTGTCGTGGTTATTGTGCATATGCAGGGATGGTGGTTTTATCCTGCCTGCAGTGAGAACGGAGGTTCTATTCCGCTCACGTATGGGTGAATTGTTTAGCAAAGACAGTGGTATAATCCCGCTTGCATATTGTTTTATGTTGCGCAAGGACGGTGGTTTAATCCCGCTTGTAGATTGATTTGTGAATGAAACCCGAGCAAGGATGGTGGTGTAATCCCGCTTGTTCGAGGTGCCCAGTAAGGATGGTGGTTTAATCCCGCTTACTGTGGAGGCAAGGACGGTGGTTTAATCCTGCTTGCGTGTTCCAATCAAGGATGATGGTTTAATCCCGCTTGTTTATGGAACCTACGGATAAGGATGGTGGTTTAATCCCGCTTATCCGAGTCGAGTCTGACAACATAACCGACGTGTGAGCTCATGACCAGTAGGACAGGCATGTATCATTTGCATCTATGTGACATTGATTGGGTGTGTTTATTGTACATGTGGTTTTGCCTATGTGATTATCATTGTTTAACTGCTATTTGTTATAATTGCTGTAATTGAATCTTGTTGTGCTTGAACTTCATTATTTGTGTTTGCTGTTATTGTTCTATTTTGGGACCTTGTATATATAGAAGTTGAGATGATATGGGGTGAACTTGAGACTGAAAGAAATATGATAAGTGAAAGGTGAGAGAACTAATAAGAGATAGTTTAAGAACTTGAGGGTTATTGGAGAGAGAAAAGTCGAATGAAATCAAAGGTGCATGAGTGCAGTTAGTTAGTCTAGCATACCATACTGTTTTCTGGTTTAGTATATTTCTAGGCTTGGATTTCTTTGTTGTTGAAGTGTTAGGATTGCCTAAAGGTTTCATGTAGTCTTTACATCGTCTCTGCTTTGGAACTGTTACCCCTGCTAAGAACCCCGAAAGGGATGATATTCTCACCCGTTTCGGGAATTTTCATCTTACAGGTATTGGACATGATGCACCTTGTTGAGCATGCAGAATTTGCTTTCAGAAAGCGAAGATTCTCTTTTGAGAATTTTACTTTTGCTTAGATATTTTAAATATTCTTCACTACTGTATTTTATAACTTGTATATCCCTCTTAGAGGTTGATTATGGAGAAACAGGATTTATGTTTATGATTTTTAGTCCTACTTTCGGGTTGTATTATATTAACTAGTCGGCCTTACCTTCGCAGGTTAAGACTAGTATTGTTATGTATACTTTTTGAATCATATATATTATACTTCGGTCATTTCTGCTTATGTATATCGCCGGTTTCTGAGTATGATGCTATTTTACTTATGTCTTTTCTTCACGGGCTCCTAGTATATCAAATTCCTTCCATTATATACGTATGCATTTTATTTTTAGAAGTCGTGATACCTCACCACTATTGATTTATGACCTAGGTGTAAAGCTCTGTGTGATAGGGTGTTACTTTGGTCATTTCACATATACTCTGTGTAAGAGCAGAAGTCTCAGTGCTAGAGGAAACTTCTGCAACAGCTTTTGAGTGGTTGCTCCTGTGCTTGTGATTCCTGGTGGACTTAGCTAAGTCGTTGATCAGTTGCCATGCTTCATCTACAGTCTTGTACTTTTTCAGGGAACTATTACTAGCACCATCTAATGTAGTTTTATCCCAAGGCTTCATGCATTGAGTGAAATAGTTGATCAACACTAGCCTGTCAATCATGTGATGGGGCATGCGTCTAGAAGGTTCTTAAAGCGCTCCCAGTACTCATAAAGAGTCTCTGATTCTCCTTGAACAATGCAGGAGATCTCTTTCCTCAATCTATCTGTAACTTCAGCTGGAAAGTATTTTTCCAAGAATTCTCTCATGAGCGTATCCCAGTTGGTAACAGTTGCTTCAGGTTGGGAGTAGTACCACTCCCTCGCCTTTTCCTCAAGAGAAAATGGGAAGGCGGTTAATAGAATAGAAGTTTCATTTGCACCATGACGCCTAACAGTAGAATAGGCTGTCTGGAAATCCCTTAGGTACTTGATAGGCTCCTGAGCAGGTAAGCCATGAAACTTGGGCAACAAGTTGATTCATGCAGTCTTCAGCTCAAAATCTACAGCCAGAGTTGGATGATGCACTTGATATGGCTGCAGCTTCCTGGAGAGTGATCCTCCTAGGTGCTGCCATGTTATCTGCACGTGAATCAACTGAATCAGTAGTAAAGGAGCTCGTTTCTTCCTCAGATGGCGGTTCAGATTCACCCTCAAATGAGACTGGTGAATCGATAACAATCACTTCACCACCCTCTGAGGCTAACCGACGTCGAGCTCGCCTAATACGTGAAATAGTTCTTTCAATTTCAGGATCAAATGTGGCTAAGCTCGGATCATGCAACGAACGCGTCATTCAATGAAAGAAACATACAGCTCATGGTAATAAAATAAAATAAAATACGCAAATAAAACAAAAATATGTACACTAATTAATAATTTAGCACACAATTGCAACTCCCTGGCAACGGCGCCAAAAACTGACGAGTGGCAGAAATTAGACCAATTAAGAGATTATAATATAATAAAACAGTGTTGCGAGTATAGCTCTTAAACAGCACAAATCCGCCTCATCAATTTAGAAAGGTTGTCACAAAAAAGGTTTAGAATAAAAATACTAGGAGTATGAATCCCAGGTCGTCTCCCAACGAGTTGCTAGAAAGGGTGCTAAGTTATTAATCAGGAGTTTTTCGAGAGTTTTGAGAATTGATTAACAGAAAATAAACAATTGTAATTTAGTGCAATGAAAATTAAAAGAGATTTATAATATTCTAAATAAAAAGCCTTGACTGGGGGAATGATTAATCGGAAGTTCTATCCTTGTTGGGATCTCTTAAGTGTAGTATCAAAAAGGTTGTTGTTTTCACTTAGTTAACCCTTACTAAATAAAGAAAAGTCAAGTGATTGAGCTAACTCTTATTCACAAATCCTAGTCCTCTCCCTTGGGAAGGTCTAGCGTTAGTAAATACAGAACTAGCCAACAACTTCCAATTTAACCATCACTTAAGCCTTCCAACTCAAGTGTCTTCTTTTAATCAACCCCATGTCAAGTAGGGAATCTACTCCATTGACATGAATATAACGCTTAGAAAAATATAAGAAGAAGACATGATAATTTAAATAAAATATAGATTCAAAATTAATTAAAAGTAAAAGTAATCCTTTGCATTAACAATCCATGAAAATAATCCAATTACCACTCTAAACAAGAATTAAGAATATGGAATAAATAAAAGGGCAAGTAAGGAAACAAACTAGAATAGTATCTTCAACAGAGGTGATGACTCTTCAATATCCAAAAGCAAAAGCAATAAACTAGGAATGTAAAGAGAAGCTAGAGGAAGAGTAATTCTCTCTCTAGATTCAAATCTAAAAACCTAAAAACTATCCTAATGAGAATATGTGAATGTGTCTCTGTTTGTGTTGAGTCTCTGCATGTTTCCTGGCTTTATTCTGTGTTTCTGGGTCGAAAACTGGGTCAAAATGCGGCCCGAAATCGCCCCCAGCATTTTCTGTTAATTTTGCAGATCGCGCAGGTCATGCGTACGCGTCAGTCACGCGTGCGCGTCATTTGGCGAATTTTCTTGTCACGCGTACGCGTCGTCCATGCGTGCGCGTCTTTTGTGCAGACTCCAATCCACGCGTATGCGTCAGGCACGCGCACGCATCGCTGCAATTTTCTCCATTCCGCGCGCTCGCGTGAGTCATTTGTGCGCGTCGGTGCTCGCTGATCATCTCCTTAGTTTCTTGTGTTCCTTCTATTTTTGCAAGCTTCCTCTCCATTTTCTAAGCCATTCCTGCCCTATGAAGCCTGAAACACTTAACACACGGATCACGGCATCGAATGGTATAAAGAAGAATTAAAATATACTAATTAAAGATCTATAGGAAGCAAGTTTTTAATCATAAAACAATACTAAGAAGGGATTATAAAATCATGCAATTAATATGAATAAGTGGGTAAAGGCTTGATGAAAACCACTCAATTAAACACAAGATAAACCATAAAATAGTGGTTTATCAGTCACCATCATCAATTATATTGTTCAAGTGGGTAAAACTCTTATCCCTAAGCTTTCTTATTTCGCTTGAATATGATTTGCTTGAGACGGATGATCAACTTAGAGCTCTTTATGGATTCAAGAGCAAAAGAGAGATGGTTAGTGGTTAGAAGCACCATTCTAGGTTCATTATGGTTGCATCTTCAAGGTTTAAGTGCAAAGGTTGGTGTAGTGTTCAATTGATTGGGTCTGGGAGGACGCTTTGGTGTCCATATGAGAATTTTGAGTGCTTACCACCCAGAATAAATTTTGATGATCAATTAGAAGACGGGTGTAGGAACAGGATTTGAGATCTCGGCATACATGAGGATCGACTGTGGGAGCTCCTAGCTTGTTCGAAACTTCATCAAAGTTTGGTGCACTTAACTGAAGATTCTGGAGCATATTGAAAATCCAAGCATTTGTGAAAGTTCAAGGATGAGTTCAAGCATAAGCTGCTATAACAAGGAGCTCACCAAAATGTCCAACTTAAGGACTATAACTAAAAGTGTTAGGTGGGAGACACCCCACCGTGGTATGATCTTTCAATCTTTCTTTTTTCTATATATTGATGAATAATTTGAATCTCCTTTGTTAGATAGTTTTGTTAGCTTTTCTTGGTAGTTTAGCATGTGTAATAAGGTTGGTATTGTTTTGGTAATCTTTTAGGTGTTTTAAATGCTTGGCTTGGTGCAAAAGAGTTGAAAAATTTTGAAAAACAGAGCACCAACCAATGCGTACGCATGGATAATGCGTACACATGAACCTCAAAAGATCATCAACCCATTCGTACGCATGGCACAAAAATAGTACCAAACTTGGTTTGTGTGTGTACTATGCGCACGCACAACCAAATATATATTTCGATTTTATAAAAAAAATACCAGGGCATGCGTACGCATGGTGCCTTCACAGGGGCTTAAGGTATGCATGCGAGTGTTGTGCGTCCATCATGCGCACGCACAATTGCCATATCATGCGTACGCATGATACATGTATACTCATGGAACCTAACTGTGCCCTAAGGCTTGCGTACGCATGAATTCAAAATGGAACCCCCCCTTATGTGCGAAACCCTAACACGTTCACATAATCCATTCCCTCTCTTCCCCAATGTCTCCTTCTCTTCTCCCCAATGTCTCTCCTACCCTTTTTCCACCTCCATTGTTGGCCACCCTCCAACCATCACCGTCCCACATAGCCTCCGTCCACCTCATTTCTTTTCCCCTTCCCCCATTTCTTCTATTTCTTCCTTTTCCCCTCCCTCTATCATTGCAGCCGCGACGTACCTAGCACCGCCGGAGCCATCACAGCCTTTCACCACCTGTCTTTCTCCTTCTTCCACTCACTCTCAGTGCCTCAATCACAGTCTCGCATAACCCCACTCTATTTCTTACTATCTCTGAGGCAGCCAGAACAGGGCACTGCCCTGTTTTTTTCCCTGCATTAACTACCGCCAGCCCCTGCTTCAAGCCGCTAGTGCCGCCTCCCTTGGGCGGCCACCATCGCCGCTAGATGAACCTTTGCAATCTTTTCCTTCCTTCTTTGTTCTTATTCCTCTGTTATTAGGTTACATTAATCTATTTGATTTTGCTTCTATTTAGTTTTATTTTGTTAATTAGTTAATTTTGATTAGATTAGAATTAGTTAGAATTGCATGTTTTAGTTGATTCAGGTGGTTAGGTAGGTTTGAATATAGTATGTAGTGTATTCAAGGCCTGATTAATTATGTTGCTATGTCTGGATTGAATTCTCATGAATTTGTGATTTGTGGCATGATGATGACTCCCTTGTTTGATTGATTGAATTGTTGAATTATTGATTCAACTCAATTGTATTTATTTGTGTAATTCATATGAATTGATATCACAATTGTGTTTGTTGTGTACTGCATTCATATGGATAAGTATTGATTGAGTAAACTCTTTTGATTTCTAATTGAATTGCTGCTGAAAGTTTGTGACAATTTGCTAAATTCATTTGATGCTTTTTTGATTTAGTAGATTGTTGAACTTTGTGGGTTACTTGCTAATTTTTACTGCCGTTATACTGCTGAATTTTTATCTAAAGCTGTGTTTTATGAACCGGTGATACAAGATTCTTATTGACGGTTTTCTATGTCAATAAGACGTTGTGCACCAATTGGTTCTTGAATTACCTCGATGACTTTATTGTTAAGTTTTTGGTAAAAAAAAATTTTCCTTCAAAGATTGTTTTCAATTCATTTTACATCACTCTATTGAACTGAATGCTTTTATGTTTTTTCATGGCCAAAACTTGTGAATTATGCTTAATTGAGGCCCCTTTTGACTATACTTGCAAAATTGGAGCATTTTGACCTTTGTAACCATTCAATTATACTATTGGCTCTTAAATGATTCTTGTGTTACATTAGGTATCAATCTTACCCTTTTTCACACCAATTTTGCAATTTTAGTGGTTAAACGCATTGATGTATGAATATGCCTCATTTTCAACTTTATCTTGCTTGTTTCATCATTAATAACTTGTGCATATGCTTTATTGACATGTGAACTTTATTTGATTGAATATTTACACTACACATATTTGGATTAGTCATTTCTAGCATATTGCTTTACTTGTGAAGTTGAAAGCGAGCTTATCGGTTTTAACCTTTCTGAAACCTCTCAAAGTTAAGGATCATGCTTGCTATGTACCTAACCTCTAATTTTTCTTCTTCAATCAATATTTTTATTTTTTAATTAACTATTTTCTTTTTCTTAGTGCGTAGCAATAGTATCCCTTACTTTCTTTTTGTTAAACAGGCAAGCCAACTTACTTTAGTTGATTCTAATTGATTGGTGAGTGATTTCTGCTTGTTTTGCTTTGTCATTTTACTTCCTCTTCCAGTCAATTTTCTTTTCTTCCGTTCACTTTAGGAGGCCTTACATGCTGGACAAATTCGAGAAGCTTACCCTCTTGAATCGCTTATCCCAAAGCATCCTTCAAATCAATACAATCTTCAGTCTTGTGACCATAGGATTTGTGGTAATCACAGTATTGAGACTTGTTTAACGAGGCTCTAGGTTGAATCTGTCTTACTTTTGGTAGTATACCTCGATGAGAGACTTGTTGATATACTTCGGTAAGTGAGGCCACTAAAGGTGTATGGGAAGAAAACTTTCCGACTCGTGGGGTTGGTGGTTTTGGGGATGAGGTTTGTCCTGAATTCCCGGCTTTGTTTGGTGATGGCACCAGATTTTTCTTTTTTTGAGACCACCTTTGAAATGTTTTCATCTCACATGTACTCCAGAGCGATATGATAAATTTCTTCCATTGACTTCACATCCTTGGAAGTTAGATGTCTATGAAAGCCTCCTTCCAACAATTCAGCAATCAAGCACAAGCACATGATCTCTGGGGTTCGCATGTTTACCTCCAGGAGTGCTTTATTAAAGCATTCCAGATAATCTTGGATACTTTTTCCTATCTTTTGTTCTACCCCTAGTAGGGAAATTGGGTTCTTATCCTGGGTTCCTCCTAGTGATAAAATGAGCTAAAAATTCACTTTAATGTCAACAAAGGAGGAGATTGATCCGGAAGGTAACGTATTAAACCATGCCATAGCTGGTCCCGACAAAGTCACTGGGAAGGCTTTACATTGGATTGCGTCTCCGAATCCATCTAAGCTCATGCTTGCCTCAAAGGCATCAATGTACTCCCGTGGATCTGTCTTTCCGTCATACCTTAAATCAGTAGGCTTGTCGAAATGTTTTAGTAAACATACCTGAAGGACATGGGAAGAAAATGGGATTTGCCCCCATTATCATGTGCTCTCAGGTTTTCCTGTGCCTTTTAGGGCTTGGACTCCTCTGCGGGGTCTGCCTCCTTTTAGAGTGGGCAGATCGTGACTCTTCCCTTGCTCACCTATCTGCATTCCGAGAATTGTGACATCATCGAGGTGACCTCTTCTCCTTTCTTTGACGTTGGGATGAATGTGAATCTTGCCAATTGAGGTCCTGCCCTTGTTTAGGGTTCTCGAGATTGTGCTCTTCACGTTTCCTAGCTAGGCGACTTCGGGAGCGCAATTGCCTAGACAATGAGCGATCAGCCAATTGTCGTTCAAGTTCCAAACGGTGCTGTTCCAACCCTTGTACCTGATGTCACATTTCTTGCATGGCGTGATGGTAGTCATCCTCTAGGCCAGCGAAATGACGAGCTTCCGCATGATAGGGTTCCGGATTAAGGACTCCTTGATTTTCATACCCAGGGGGAACTTCTCCGCGACTTGGGGTAACATCAGTTTTGTATCCGTCTTCCCGATGTTGATTCTTCAGTAAAGTCTCTAAATTTATTATAGAATAAATTTGATGTTTGGCCATGATCCTTGGCGAAGTAGGATCCCCACAAATGGCGCCAAATGTTTGTACCTGAAGCGAGTTTACAAACTGAAGGTATGAAGATTGGAGATCCAAACTTCGGCGTGCGCAGAACTAAGTCAGGTTGGCAACCTGCAAGACACTCCGATGCTAAAGTCAGTATTATTTTAGGTGATATAGAACATATGTTTTACCTACTGAGTGCTTTCCCTTTTATCTTTGTCCCTTTTGGTTGTGCTCTTTCCCATAATTTAGTGCCTAACGAACGGATTTTTGACGGTTTAGAATTCCTCAATAAATTCTCGTTGCAAGTATAGTTTCTAAACCAACAAAGAATCCTTTCATACAAAAATTTGTTTGTTACTAAAGCAAACCCCTATAAAAATAATAACCAAAGTATTCAAACCTTGGGTCGTCTCTCAAGGAATTGCATGGAAGTGTACTTATAGTTGGTTATGAGATTGTATCTTCTTTTTGGGTTTTGAATAAGGAATAAGAAAAGTAAATTGCAAGAATTAAGCTAATAACTAATAAAGCTCTTGACAAGGTATGCGAATTAGAAGTCCTATCCTAGCTATCCTTATTAATTATGACATCAATTATCCATTACTCCCACTTAGTTAACCTCTAACTATGAAGGAAAGTCAAGTGGATGAATCAATTTGATTTCTCAAGTCCTAGTCAACTCCTAAGGAAAGACTAGCTTTAGAGGGATCCAAATCAACTAGCAACTTCTCAATTATCAATCAACAAAGGAGTTTGATAACTCAAGAGTCTCTAATTACTCAATTTAAGCTAAGAACATAAAAAGCTAATTTAAAATCCTCCCAAGCATTTTATCAAACACTTGGAAGGCACAACATAAAAGTATAGAAAAGCAGTAAGAGATAATAAAATCCAAACAACCAATCGAAAGCATCAATAACATAAATTGAAGAAAGCAATCATAAATATGAAATACCTCAAATTGCATTAAATAGAAAATCAAATCAAACATGAGAATTCAACAACCAAATGGCAACATAAAGTAATCAATAAGAGAAGATAGATAAACTAAAGGACTAGAACAAATAAGAGTAGAAGAAAACTAAATTAAACTAAGATAGAAATCTAAAATTGAGAAGAACTAAAACTAAAAATCCTAAAACCTAGAGAGAGGAAAGAGCCTCTCTCTCTAGAAAATTACATCTAAAACCTAAAATTATATGAATGAAAGTTGTATGAATGAATGAATGTGATTCCCCCACTCTGCAGCCTCTAATATGTATTTTTCGGGCTTGAAACTGGGCCAAAAAGGAGCCCAGAAATTGCTCCCAACGCTTTCTGCAATTTCTGCATGTGGCACATGTCACGCGTACGCGTCGCCCATGCATACGCATCGCTGCCAGCTTTTTAAAACTTCATTTTCTCGCGTTCTTTCCTCTTTTGCAAGTTTCTTTTTCATCCTCTAAACCATTCCTGCTCTATAAAGCCTGAAAACACTTAATACATAGATCACGACATCAAATGGTATAAAGGGTAATTAAAATTGAAAGTTTAAAGGCACAGGAAACATGTTTTCAACTATATCACAGAATTAGGAAGGATTTGTAAAACCGTACAGATTATGTGAATAAGTGTGCAAAGAATTGATGAAAACCACTCAATTTAGCACAAGATAAACCATAAAATAGTGGTTTATCAATCTCCCCACACTTAAACATTAGCATGTCATGCTAAGCTCAAGAGAAACTACAAGAGTGAAGAGGAATGGTAGAAAGTATGAAATGCAATCTATCTATATGAATACCACTACATGCAAAATGTTTTTACCTACTTGGTTTAAAAGTAAATAAATTCTCCAAGAATAAATATAAACTGGATCTCACTAATTCAAATCACAAAATAAAGTACGAGTAAACTTGCAGAAGAAAATAGCTCATGAAAGCCGGGAACGAAGAATCGAGCCTCGAACCCTCACCGGAAGTGTATACACTCTTATCACTCATGTGTTTAAGGTTCGATTCTCTCAATTCTCTACTGACCTTGCTTTCTACGGCTTGCTCTTCTTCTACCAATCAACAGAAATTTAATACACAAATACACATATCAAGAGGTCTTTTAAGGGTTGTAATGGGGTTAGGGTCAAGGTAGGATTGTATTTGGTCAAGTGGACTAAAATCTGAATCCTTAATTAACCTAAACTCTGCACCTAACTTAAGACAATCCATATAATCAGAGTATAAAGTCTAACTATCCATTAACTATGTTTTCCACATATTTATGCATCCCAAATTTGAGTACAACTCATATGCATTGCTACCACCATTTACTTTGGGACATTTTGTCCCCTTTTTATTATTTGCTCTTTTTCTCTTTTTTTTATTTTTCTTGTTATTTTTCTTTTCTTTTCTTTTCTTTTTCTCAATGCATATGATTAAATTATTGAATGCAATAATATGTGCTCAACTATTATTTTGCACATTTTCACAGGAATATACAACACCCAATTCTCAAACCAAATATTGGCAAACCCAACTTCCCCACACTTAAATCATGCATACTCTCACTAGTCTAAGCTAACTAAGGATTCAAATTAAGGACATTATTGTTTTTCACTTAGAGTTAGTGATGAGCTAGAGTAAAGAATAAATGGGGTTAAAAGGCTCAACATTGGTTTACAAGGGATAGTGAAAAGGTTAAGGCCATATGGGTATGTAAGCTCAGTGAAACAAGGCCTCAATCATGTAAGTGCATGCATACATCAAATAATGAAAATATAGAATTAAGCAAGACAAAGATCACAATTTTAAAGAGAACAACGCACACCAAAATTAAAATATTAGTTGATAAAATGCAACTAATCGAATAGGCTCAAAATCTCACTGGTTTTGTGTCTTCGAGCTCTACACCATGTTCCAATATAATATTTCTTCAAACAAATTTAATAAAAATTTTAATTCAAATTAGTGAAATGCTATAAAAAGTTTCTTGAAAAAGAATTCATCACTTCAACCAAGTAGTGGTAAATTATGCACAAAATCAAACAAACATGCAAGCGAACATGCAAATGCAACAACTGATTTAACAAGGAAAATTAAACATTGGTGTTGAAATAGGAAATAACTAACACACGGAAGTCGGTATCGACCTCCCCACACTTAAAGATTGCATGCTAAGATGTGCAAGTGGACGGGTCGCTCCAACTGATGTTTGTCTCCATAGATGGTGCAGATGGACTTGTCTGTCGTCCCACTGAGAAGCTTTTCCCTTCCTTTCTCAGTGGCCATCCTGAAAAAAGAGGAAAAGAAGAAAAGTAACCCAGAAACAAAGATAGAAAACAAATAAAGTATGGTTGGATTAATGCCAAATAATGAGGGTCTCAATTACATGGTAGCTACAACATGCAAGTGAGAAGACAGTAGAAGCAAATGGCATATCAATAGTGCAAAAATTACAATAAAGGGGGAGAGAGAGTAGGTAATGAAAGACAATATAAATTCATGTCAATGCAAAAGGAATACAGGTATCATAAAAGATTGGCATTGACGGATAAATAATATCACCCAACAATATAAAACAAGTCACTAAGCACCAAAATAATACCAGAAAAGATACAACAGTTGAATAAGAACATTTTAACACCAATGGTAAAATAATAAACTTAGAAAAGAAAATAAAACATGCATGAAATTAAAATGCAATGAATGAAAGTATGCAACTAAATTAAGTAAATAGAATGAAAGAGAATAAGGATGAGAAGTTAAAGAAGTGAAGAAGAAGAAAGTAAGAAAGGAGAAAGAAAGAAGGAGAAAGGAGAAAGGATAGAAGAAAGGAGAAGGGAATGAAAAATAGGACGCGAAGCGCGCGCGCAAGTCACGCGTGCGCGTGAAAACTGCCTTGGCCATGCGACGCGTACGCGTGGGTGGCCATAAAGGAAAATGACACGCACGCGTCATGGACATGTACGCGTGAGTGAATTTGTGCCTTTCGCACGATTCCAGCCCCAGACCATCACAACTTTCTGTTCAAAAGCACATTTATGCCGATTTCCATATCCACGCATACGCGTCACGGACGCATATGCGTGGTCTGGCGAAAACGCAAGCGACACGCACGCGTGAGGTACGCGTACGCGTACGCGTGGGCTCGCTTATGCGCAAAGCACACTTTTTGTGCCACACCTGCCCAACTCTTGGGTCAATTCTTATTATCCTTGCATTCACATATGACGCGTACGCGTCGTGGACGCTCGTGCGTCGAATGCTCTTTTTTTTATGCAGAATGCATATGATTATGCAGAAATTATGAAGAGTATTGTAAAAAAAAAACTAGGAATGAAAAGAGACGATCATACCATGGTGGGTTGTCTTCCACCTAGCACTTTTAGTTAAAGTCCTTAAGTTGGACATTTGGTGAGCTCCTTGTCATGGTGGCTTGTGCTTGAACTCATCTTGAAACTTCCACCAACGCTTGGACTTCCAATAAGCTTTAACATCTCCAAATAAATTCACCAAGCCTTGATGAAGTTCTCCACAAGCTTTGAGCTCCCAAAGTTGATCCTCTTGTATGCCCGGATCCCAAATCTTGTATCTACACCCGTCTGTAAGTTGCTCATCATCGCTCCAACCGGGTGGCAAGCAATCTGAATTCTCAATGAAGTACCAAACTCTTCTCTTAGATCCAACTAAATGTTCACTAGTTCCACCCTTGTATCTAGCTCTTGAAGTATCAGCCTTGATGAGCCTAGATTTGCAACTCCAACCACTGAACATTCTTCTCTTAAGCTTAATGCCACAAAGCCTCCTAAGTTGACCATCCGTTTCAAGAATATCATACTCAAGTGGGACAGTAAAGCGAATAGAGATAAGTTTTACCCACTCAAGTGAAGGACTAGATGGCAACCTAGGTAGAGAAGTCTCCAACGATCTTGATAACGCATATTCAACTCCTATCCACCCTTTCCGAAGGACTTCTGCTTCCACATCATTCTCAAACTCACTCAGAGAAGGCTCTTCATACCTACGACGTTCATTTGCGGATGTAGCTTCATCACTAGGAAGACTTGATTCATGATCCTCATCACCAAGGGAACTTGCTTCTTGATCTATTCCATCCAATTCTTCATAGGGAATATGCCATGGAGGTTGTGCACTAGCCTTCTTGACATCAATTTCAGTCTTCTTGGAGGAATACTCTACAACTCTTGATTTCCATAGAGGTTTGGCATATCCTAAGTCTTCAATCACTTCTTCCTCTTCAACTATTATGGCTTTCTCCACTTGTTCCAATACAAAATCATGTTCCTCATTGTCCATCGGAGTTTCTAGTGTCTCCTTCATGCTACACTCTTCTATTGGTTCTCCACATGTAGCCATGGGAGTGCTTTGAGTATCGAAGCGCAGAGAGGCTAAATTACCTACTACCTCGGTCAAGGTAGCTACGAACTCTTGTGTTGTCCTTTGCATCTCTCTTTGCCCTTGAAGAAGAACACTTAGAGTGTCATTCATTAGAGATTGGGGTGGATATGAGGGTTCATTACTAGGGAGAAAAGGTTCATGATATGAGGGTGGCTCATCATAATAAGGATGTGGTGGCTCAACACTCTCCATCTTTTCTACTTGTTGCACAACACACTTCAATCCATTGTTCTCAAGTTGATATTCTTTAGCCATGAGAGCTTCGTGTGCTTTCCGATTTCCCACTTGATCCAATTGATGAAGGGTTGCTTGAAATCGATCCAGTGTTTCCTTGAGACGATCCCTTGACTCTTGTCCCGCTTGAATAACATGATTAGGATCATATGGCTCTTGGATTGATGGATATGGACATGGTGTATATGGAGGTAGTGGTTCTTGGAAATAATTGGGCTGGAATTGGGGTGGTTCTATATATGGTTCATATGGCTCATAAGGTGGTTGATATGGTGGATAAGGGTTAGAATCGTATAAGGGTGTTTGGTAGTAGGGGGCTTGTGAGTGTGGTGGTTCTAAGCTATGTTGAGGAGGGTGGTCATAAGCATATGGTGGGGCTTGTTGGTAACTACAAGGGGGTCCACCATATCCATCGTCTTGGTACGCACCCTGGAATGGCTCTTGACTATAGTAATTTGGTAGAGGTTGGTTGTCACGAAAAGGTCCACCATAACCATTGTCTTAGGATGCATCGTACAATGGTCATTGCCCATGGTACATTGGAGGAGGTTGTTGCCAAGAGGGTTGATCAAATCCTTGTGGCTCCTCCCATCTTTGGTTATCCCATCCTTGATGCATGTTTTCATTATATCTTCCATTCCTTACAACATAATTTGAACCAAACTCATAGCCAAAGGGGGTGAGAATTCATAGTAGCAAGTAAAAGCAAAAACTAACAAGAATTAATGAAAATAAACTCCTAAAACTAGAAACACTAACAAAAAAACAAAAAAGCAAAATTATTCACAATATTCACAATAATTAATAATAAGGCACACGTTTGCAATTCTCCGGCAACGGTGCCATTTTGACAAACAGATTTTTGACGGTTTAGAATTCTTCAATAAATTCTTGTTGCTAGTATAGTTTCTAAACCAACAAAGAATCCTTTCATACAAAAATTTGTTTGTCACTAAAGCAAACCCCTATAAAAATAATAACCGAAGTATTCAAACCTCGGGTCGTCTCTCAAGGAATTGCAGGAAAGTGTACTTATAATTGGTTATGAGATTGTATCTTTTTTGGGGGTTTTGAATTAGGAATAAGAAAAGTAAATTTCAAGAATTAAGCTAATAACTAATAAAGCTCTTGGCAAGGTATGAGAATTAGAAGTCCTATCCTAGCTATCCTTATCAATTATGACATCAATTGTCCATTGCTCCCACTTAGTTAACCTCTAACTATGAAGAAAAGTCAAGTGGATGAATCAATTTAATTTCTCAAGTCCTAGTCAACTCCTAAGGAAAGACTAGCTTTAGAGGGATTCAAATTAACTAGCAACTTCTCAATTATCAATTAACAAAGGAGTATTATAACTCAAGAGTCTCTAATTACTCAATTTAAGCTAAGAACATAAAAAGCTAATTTAAAACCCTCCCAAGCATTTTATCAAACACTTGGAAGGCACAACATAAAAGCATAGAAAAGCAGTAAGAGATAATAAAATCCAAACAACCAATCGAAAGCATCAATAACATAAATTGAAGAAAGCAATCATAAATATGAAATACCTCAAATTGCATTAAATAGAAAATCAAATCAAACATGAGAATTCAACAACCAAATGGCAACATAAAGTAATCAATAAGAGAAGATAGATAAACTAAAGGACTAGAACAAATAAGAGTAGAAAAAAACTAAATTAAACTAAAACTAAGAATCCTAAAACCTAGAGAGAGGAGAGAGCCTCTCTCTCTCTAGAAAACTACATCTAAAACCTAAAATTATGTGAATGAAAGTTGTATGAATGAATGAATGTGATTCCCCCACTCTGCAGCCTCTAATCTGTGTTTTTTGGGCTTGAAACTAGGCCAAAAAGGAGCCCAAAAATCGCTCCCAGCGCCTTCTGCAATTTCTGCACGTGGCGCATGTCACGCGTACGCGTAGGTCACGCGTATGCGTCGTTTGGCGAAATTCCTTGTCACGCGTACGCGTCGCTGCCAGCTTCTCAAAACTTCATTTTCTTGCGTTCCTTCCTCTTTTGCATGTTTCTTTTTTATCCTCTAAACCATTCCTGCCCTATAAAGCCTGAAAATACTTAACACACAGATCACAGCATCGAATGATTTAAAGGGTAATTAAAATTGACAGTTTAAAGGCCCAGGAAACATGTTTTCAACTATATCACAGAATTAGGAAGGATTTGTAAAACTATACAAATTATGTGAATAAGTGTGCAAACAATTGATGAAAATCACTCAATTTAGCACAAGATAAGCCATAAAATAGTGGTTTATCAGTGCCTTTAAATTACATCCTTAATGGCAGGATTTGACGGTTTCGGGCTTAATGGCGCTACCATTGTATCATGTTTAGTGTTATATCGTAACATCAGATTCTCATTTAATTGTCGTTCTGTTATGTTACTATTTATCCAGGACGAATATGATATTTATGATTTATCTTTTAATTATATTGTAAATTAAAAAAAAAACAAAACTTTGATTCGTTAAATAAATATTTTTTATAATTAAAAAAGTGTTTTGAATACAAATATATTTTTATTTTTAAATTTAATAGCTCCAAACTCATTTGACTTGTCAGCTTTGATACGTCTACAAAAAAAAGTCAATTTTGATAAATAATATAATTTTGTGTAGAAGCTTATATATTTATCAAAAAAAGAAAAAAATTGTTGAGTAAAGAAATTAAAAAGAAAAAAAAGCAAAGAATTTGTTGCATTCTGAAACATAAATAGAAAAATCCGTCCTGTTTATTAATACTGGATAAAATGTTCTACTAGGATTCTGCCGTGAGCAAGGGGTTATTGGCTTTTTGGTCTTTAACTCATGGCAGCCACCATCATGAATGGTGGTTTTGTGAGGGGATGGGTCTCACATTCTCATACTTCAACGGAACCTGTCAGAAAAGGTGGAAAAACTTTCTCAAGGTCGATGAAAAAGGGCAAGAGGACAGGGAAAGGAGTGAAATTTTTAAGAAGCGTTGCTCTAGAACCTAGAGTGGAGAAATGGATGGAAGAGAAGAATGGTAGCAAAGAGGAGGAGTTTCACATTCAGAAGGAGACTTTGTGAAGGTGAAGGTCAAATAGAAGGAGAAAATGTTAAGAAAGTTTCTTTTGCAGGCGAAGGTGGAGCAGAGCATGCAGAGGAAAGTAATACGAATGGAAGAAATAGGGTGGATACTCAAGACAGCAAAGAAGAAGAGGAAATAACTGTCCAGAAGCTGCCAAATGGTCTCTACAATCTAGTTATCTTTGACAGAATGAAGATAGAGCTCAGAAAATATTGGTGGGAGTGTCTCTTTGTCAAAACTCCTTGGGAGAAAGATTTCTATCAGCTTTCCCATGAAGACTTCAAATGATGTGGGGAAAAAATAAGGTCTACAAAGATGATTTATTTGGACAATGAGTTCTTCCTTGTGAAGTTTTTTAATTCGGAGAATTTAGATTTCACACTAGTAGAGGGTCCATGAAAGATTTTAGACCACTATTTAATTATATAGCTGTAAAAGCCTGACTATAACTCTACTGTTGCCACAATAGACAATATTGTTGTATAGATTTGCTTGCCTGATTTGGCCATTGAATACTACCATAGATCAATTCTGGAGAAAATTGGAAATATAGTGGAAAGAATGGTGAAAGTTGACTCCAATGCAACCCAGATTACTAGAAAAAATTTTGCTCGTTTGTATGTGGAAGTATCACTGGACCAACCTTTAGCTTCCCAATATTTGATCAATGAAAAAATCTATAAGATTGAATATGAAAGATTGCACCATGATTGTTTCAACTGTAGATATGTTGGGTATGAAAAGGCTCAATGTCCTGAAATTCAAGGAAGAAATGGAGGTGGTCTAAACTAGTAGAGCACAAAGAAAACTAAAATCACATATAGAATGCGGTATCCAAAGTTGATGGTGAGGGCATCATAGTCAATTTGAAAAATGGGAAGGGCAAAAATTCCATGGAGCAATCAAATAAAGGCTATGGGCCTTGGATTCCGATTTAGAGGAGTGCACGTGGCAAAAGAAGTACAAAAAACAGAGAAAAAATGCAAAGTAGAAGAGGAAAGAAGAAAAAAAAGAAAAAGATGGTAGTGTACAATCTTCTCATTTTTCAATATTGCAAACGAGTGGTATGGAGAATCAAGAACATTCATGAGATGTCAGAAGGTGATGCCAATAAAGACAAAGGAGAGGGAACCAACCAGGTAAAGAATAAAGTTAAAAGGATTCATGCCCAACATAACAATAATACATTTACAGGTAAAGATACTGTCCATCACAATCCCTCAGCCTCACAGAAGAAATAGGCCTAAAACTGCACCAACCCTACCCAAATCCAACAATTAAAGGAAAACAACATAACCACAAAAGAGACTCATCAACCAAGCCTAATCCAAAAAACATAATCTATCCATATCTTTATCTCATACTAACATGACCAACTTGACCCATCAACAGAACAAAACCAGAACCACTCCAATATGGATATTGAAAACCCAATCACCAACCTTGAAAATCGGAAGAAACCTGACCTCAAAAGCCCAATTCAATCCTAGCAAATTCTCAAAACTTTTCAAGAGATGGAAGGTGTGGACTGTGGAGGACCTCCAGACCCGGAGCCAAGACCCCTAAATTTTAGCTCAATTGACTCAAGTGCCCTGATCAATAGAATGATACCAGTGGAGTATGCTATGAGAAATGAAGAAGAAAGACAAGAAGAAATTCATCCCTTGCAGGGGGTGAGATGCAATGCTCATAGAGGGGCTCTTATCCCTATTGGACTATAAACATATCGGGTCTAGAGGACTTATTTCTCTTATATCTTGAAGCTTGTTTATGATGAATATACTAGGCTGGAACACTAGCAGAGTTGCGAATGATGCTACCATTCGAACTTTTAAGGAATTCAAAAGGCAGCATAGACTAGATATTGTTCTCCTTTTGAGACTAAATGCAGTGGTGCTAGAGCTCTAGAGGTAATCTCTGTCCTTAGTTTTAATTTCTATATTATTGAGGATGCTATTGGGGGTGGCATATGGGTCTTTGGGAAAATAATTGTTTGAAGATTCAAGCCGTTAAAAAGTATAATCAATATGTCCACCTTAAGGTCAAATACCTAGGAATAGAACTTGGATTTTATCATCTATTTATGTTATACCTCAAGATAAAATAAGACATGTTGGTTTTGAAAACATAAAAAAATATTGCAAGAAGAAATAAAGAATCTTAGATGCTTACAAAGGACTTCAATGAAATAGGAAGTGAGGGGAGAAAAAAAGGGGTGCTCAAGTGGATACATGTTTGTAGGAGATTTAGATACTAGATAAATGAGTGTGGTCTCTTGGACCTTGGTTTTGTAGGGTCTAAATTTACTTGTAAAATAAGTCAGAGAACCGAGAATGGATAAATTTAAACGCCTTGACAAAGCCTTGGCAGTTGGCAAACACGGATTAGAGAACTGAGTTTGGGGATGATAGAGTAGAGGTTATTCCAATGGTCAATTCGGACCATCACCCTCTTTTGGCCATTCGCAAACCAGACATCATCGATGTTGGAAAAAAGCCTTTTCGATATAAGGTAATGTGGGGCACTCATCCAGATTTTCACGAGTTCATTCATGGTTACTGGAATAAAGAAAGTTGCTTTCTAAGAGCTTTGAAAGAGTTAATAGTAAATCTTAAGATGTCGAATAGAGATATTTTCGGTAACGTTTTCAGAAAAAAGAGGTGTATTTTGAACAAGTTGGGAGGCATTCAAAGAGCTGTGACCTATGAGAGGAATTCATTCTTAGAAAAATTAAAACAAAAGGCTGGGGCTGAACTTATTGAAATTGTAAACCAGAAAGAAATTTTGTGGATGCAGAAATCACGTCAATAATAGTCCGTTGAAGTTGATAGGAATACTCGATACTTTCACACTAAAATAAATACTATAAGAAGGAAAAACATTATTCTAAAGTTAAAAAGAAGGGACGGAAGCTAGAATGATGATTTAGAAGATATCAAATTAATAGTGGTCAAATTCTTCAAAGAGCTTTACCAAGAAGAAAACAATGTGATCCCCTACATCCAGACTAACACTGCATACCTCTTCTAATTGATCTAGAGAAGAGGAGTTTACAAAAGACACCAAACCATGTTGACATAAGGCAAATCATAGCATTAAAGGCTCCGGGAAAAGATAACTTCTCGGCCCTTTTCTTAAAAGAAATTTGAGAGACTATTGGAAACTCTTTTTGCTATTTTGCTAAGTATTTGTGGAGAAATGCTAAAGGAATTAACGAGATTAATTAAACTCTTCTTGCTTTGATTTCTAAGGTTGATCGACCTAAATTCATCAATAAAATTAGACCTATTGTGCTTTGCAATATGTTCTATAAATGTATTTTGAAGCTAATGTTTGCTAAAATTAAACCCATCATTATCCAAAGGATTACTCTCTAGCAAGCTAGTTTTATCCCAGGAAGAATTATTCACAACAGTATAGTAATTGTCAAAAAGATGATGTTTGACATGAACAAAATGAAAAGGGAAATGCAAATACATGGCAATAAATATAGATTTTGAAAAAACATATGATAGGTTATGATAGGAATTTATTCATAAGAGTTTGGAGGAGTTTGGTGTGACAGGGCATATTCTCAAGGTCATCATGGAATTTGTTTTCACTGCATCATTTAAGATATTATAGAATGATTGCAAAACGGAAGAATTTACTCCTATAAAGAGGTCAAGATAAGGGATCCTATTTTCCCTACTTATTTTTTATTGCCACAAACAAATTGTCACAAATTATAGAAGACAGTGTTAACAGACAAAAATGTAAGCTAATGATAGCTAGAAGGCATGGGCTTCCCATAGCACATCTTCTGTTTGTGGACGATTTAATTTTCTTTGTAGAAGCATTGAGTGAACAAATTAAAATGGTGAAAGGTAAACTTGATAACTTTTGTATGGTCTTGGGCTTGAAAATTAATTCTATGAAGACTTCTATTGTTTTCTCATAGAATGTAGACATGAATACTAAAAAAAATATCATTCAAAAATGTGAATTTCAAAAGACACCTAGCCTTGGCAGATACTTTGGTGCCATGGTTACTAATGGTAACTAATGAAAACTACAACTCAACTGACAGAGACATAATTGAATTAGAAGGTGATTATATTAACAAAGAGGGTAACTAGGTTCTAATGAGCATTAAGCAATTTTTTTTCCTAGAATATTGTTAGCAAAATCACAGTTGTCCTTCCCCCTAATGAAGCTATAGGAAAAGACCAAGTAATATGGAACCTCACCCAAGATGGGGACTTTCAACTAAGAGTGCCTATATGCACCTAATTACTCAAAACAATGTACAAGATCAAATTTAGAGTATTATTTGAAAATGGCAGGGGCCACAAAAAATGAAATATTTTCTTTGGCAAGAAACTCGTAAAAAGATTCTAACAACAAGTAAAAGAAGCAAGATGCTTGGAACAGAACTTGATTGTCACCATTGTGAAAATATACAAAAAAAAATTCCAAATTCATGTTTTGCACTATTGTGGAGTTGCGTCAAGGGTGTGGACTAATCTGATACATCCTTTCAACTTTCAAGAATTCTTCAGATCTCCCTTTGCTCACTAGATTAGATAGAATCTTTCATCGAACATAGGCTTCCAAAACTAAGAAAAGTGGCAATCTCTCTTCATCACAACCTGTTGGTGGCTATAGAAATAGAGGAATTAGAAAATTTTTAACCTTCCAGAAAAGAGACCAGTAGATCCAGTAAATTTCATTGTCAACTATGTGCAAAGCATAAAAGAAGCTTTACTTACAAGAAGAGGAGAAATATCTACTCGAAATAAAATGGTGGATATGAATATATCTTGGATCCCACCACCGCCAAGTTGGATAAAGGTGAATACAAATAGAGCATTAGAGGGGATAGATGGAGAGACAGGATGCAGCGGAGTGTGCAGAGATGATCAGGGAAGATGGGTCGTGAATTTTGTGATGAACATAGGGACATGCACGACGTTTCAAGCAGAATTATGGAGTGTTTTTCAGAAATTGCAAACAGTCTGGGTCCTGGGTTTTAGGAAAGTGATCTTAGATTTGAACTCTCAAGCTTTGGTGGAAGTTATTTAGCAAGGGGAGAGAAATGAAAAGCACCCAAATATGCTTGTTAGAAGCATAGAGGAGTTTAGAACCTGGTTGATCAACCTCATACATATAGGGATGGGAATAAAGCTGCGGACTGGATGTCAAAGTACAGTCTTAAAGCTACTTTAGGATACAACCTGGTTGATCAACCTCCTAGAGAATTAGTGCAAATTATTGGTGATGATGCTAGAGGAGTTCGAATACTTCAAAAGATTGTGATGTAGTTTGTAATTTTAATTTTTTTTTGTTTTAAACCCCGTATAAATACCAAAAAAAAGAGAAAAAAAAAACAGCAAACAAATAGAAGAACTTAACAATCTTCAATAGACAACATCTTTCTAAATAACAGTAGCAAGCTGAGCATCAGGCCCCAACCATTTAGTTTTTATAGTGTAATGTAATTATAGTCAAACTGTTGTTAACTATATTTGCAAACTGATTAAGGATTAAATATAATTTTGATCCCTAAGATATAGGTTAAAAAATTTATTCGTCTCTAACCTTTTTTATCATGCAAAATCGTCCCTAAGGTTTAAAACTAAGTTTTAAAATTATTCTTTTTATTTAAATATTAAAATTTTGGACCAAATTATCCATAACAAAAAATTATAAAATAAAAAAAAAGAGAATGTTTCTGCTTTTGTAATGGAGGAAGGGAAGAAGAAGAAGGGAGAAGGAAAGAAGAAGAAGAAGTTGTCCACGATCCACTTCTGCCTCTGCTTCTGCCACCACTTTTGTATGATTTTGGTTCCTAAGGTAAGGACAATTTTAAAATCAAGTTAAACCTTAGAGAAGATTTTGTATGCAAAAAAAAGGTTGAAGATGAAACAAATTTCTGACCTATACCTTAAAGACTAAAATTGTACTAAATCCTACTTTTAACTTATGACAATTATTTATTTAGTTCATTCTAACTTATAAACTCGTATTCAACAATTAAAAAAATAAAATTCTTATTATAACTTCTAATAAAAGCATTAAACTAAAAAATAAATAAATAAATAATTGCATAATTCTTTTTTTTTTAATCTTACACTACACACTCATACACACTAGAAACTAGGAGTGTACATGGATCGGTCCACACCGGGTTTGGCTTAATTCAGACCCGACCCGAAATATAGACCGGACCTAATTTTTAGACCTTAACCTGATCCTAGACCCGATGAAACCTACGCACTTTCGGACCGGGTGAAAACCGGGAAAAACCGGGTGAAAACCGGGTCTTTAGCATGTAAAAATCACCTAATCTCTAACCATTATTTCACAATTCACATAGTAAAATTCACTTAAAAAAAATATAACAAGAACCAACCCTTCTCTAAAATTAAAGCATAACTATAATCAATACTAATATTTTCTAATAACACCAAATATTTAAATCAATACAAATAACACAATATTATGCATTAGTCTAAAGTCTTATGCATTTTAAATATAAAACATTAACTTATAATCTTATAATGACTAATAACACAAAACATTAAGGTTTACAATATTTAAATTTCACATAAGAATAGCCATCATCCATCACTAATAACAAAAAATATTAATTATGTACGATGACCGGGCCACCGGGCCGAGTTCGGGTGACCCGAGCTATGGCCCAAACCCGACCCAAAATAATGACTGGGTCTATTTTTGAGACCCTTATCCGGTCCTAGACCCAATGAAATCACACTAAATTAGCCCCTAAAGTGTTCGGGACCGGGACGGGCCAGGTCTTCAGGTCGGGCCGGACCATGTACACCCCTACTAGAAACTGTTCATATTTTCTACTCTTTGGATTCAATTCTAGAAGTAACTTGATGAAAGGCCTAGATATATTCTATTTATACCAAGCCTCAATTGCAACTGCATAATTTCAATAGTTGCTAACTTGCGACCTTTTGTCATATTTATCTAACAAATCAAGCTGCTATATTAGGAAAAGATTTGCTGTGATTTGTTTATTTGAGTGTATATATATATATATATATATGAAAGTTTGTATCAAAGACAAAAGGGGCCGATTACCATTTCTTATTTTGGCATCAGAGCCTAACTTGAGAAACACATAAAATAGACGACGACCTGAGAAGACTATCGGAGACAAACCACACTCCTCAGGAGGAGACGAGAAGAAGACTCAGTCGCCGTACGACCTCAACGCGAGTGATAACCCAGGAAACATAATAACGCAGGTGCAATTGCGTGGGGAAAATTATGACGAATGGGCGAGGGCTGTGAAGATTTCTCTTCGAGCTCGGAGAAAGTGGGGATTCATTGACGGGACTCACATAGAACCAGGAAAAGATGCACTTGAATTTAAAGATTGGTGGACGGTCCAATCCATGATTGTTTTGTGGATTTTGAATACGATCGAGCCAAGCTTGCGGACCACCGTGGCGTATGCAGAGAATGTGAAGACACTGTGGGAGGACATCAAAGAATGCTTTTCTGTTGTGAATGGACCTCGAATATAGCAGTTGAAAGCAGATTTGACAAGGTGTAAGCAATAAGGTGCATCTATGGCTGCGTACTATGGGAAGATGAAAATACTTTGGGATGAACTTGCAAACTGTGACCAGATTCCCAAATGCACCTGTGGTGGGTGCAAGTGTTCAATTGGCTCTCAACTTGAGAAGCGAAGGGAAGAAGAAAAGGTTCACCAACTCCTCATGGGCCTTGATGATGTCAGCTATGCCACTGTGAGGTCGAGTATCCTTGCAACCGATCCATTACCTTCGTGTGTACGCGATGTTAATTCAAGAGGAAAGGGTGAAGACAATCACCAAGTCGGCGGATGAAAGGGGATTGGTTGTGGGACTTGCGGCGCATGTCGGCAACAAGGCTAGAGGGGGAGGTGAACATGGAGAAAAGGCCGTGACGTGTTCCAAGTGCGGCAAAAATGGGCATGATTTGAAAGAGTGTTTTCAAATAGTGGGTTACCCAGAATGGTGGGGTGACCAGCCAAGGCACGAATGAAGAGGCACTGCCAGAGGATCAAGAAGACAAGGGATGCGCAACCGAGGGGCTCAAACACGTGCTAATGTGGCATGTACTGGAGGAAGTGGAAATCGTGTGAACAACCTAGAAAAAAGAATCTTGACATGACAGGTTTAACTAGTGAGCAATGGAAGGTATTGGTTGATATGATTAACAAACAAAAACCAGCTGAATCTGAGAAAATGACTGGTAAGAGAATTTGGGATTTGTGGATCATCAATAGTGGTGCTTCTAACCACATGACAGGTACCTTGAAAATTTTGTGTGAAAAAGGACCATTCCAGGATGCCCAGTGGGGCTGCCTAACGGTGAGCAGGTGCTTGCTTGCAAACAAGGAACTGTGGTTCTTGACGGAGGACTTCAGTTGAAAAATGTCCTTTATGTACCAAAATTAAAATGCAACTTGCTTTCTGTTCCACAATTGACTGATGAAGAAAACTGTGTTGTATAATTCACTGACAAGCTGTGTATTATGCAGGACCGCACTTCGAGGAAGATGATTAGAGCGGGTGAACAGAAGGATGGGCTCTATTGGTATCGTGGTGTGCACAAGGCTCAAGCAAGTCATATCAAAGCTGAAAATAAATTGACTCTGTGGCATAAGAGATTGGGACATCCATCATTTAAAATTGTGCAAATGATCCCTAATGTGAGTAACAAATGTACTAGCGAAGAGGTGAATAAAATTTGTGAAATTTGTGAAAAATCCAAACAAACAAGAGATAAGTTTCCATTAAGTGATAGTCATGCTTCAAGTATTTTTTATTTGATTCATTTTAACTTGTGGGGACCTTATAAAACTCCGTCGTTATGTGGAGCCTCATATTTCTTAACCATTGTGGATGATTGCTCACGGGCTGTTTGGATATATTTGTTAAAAGAAAAGATGAAAGTGTCTGTTACGTTGAAAAATTTCTTTGTTCTGGTTGAAAAACAATACAATAAATGCGTCAAAATGGTGCGATCTGATAATGGAACAGAGTTCATGTGTTTAAAGCAGTACTTTATGCAACAAGAAGTGGTTCATCAAACTTCGTGTGTCAGAACTCCACAACAAAATGGAAGAGTAGAGCGCAAGCACAGACATATTCTAAATGTTGCCCGGTCCTTGTGATTCCAAGGTAATCTCCCTATTGAGTTTTGGGGAGAATGCGTTTTAACTGCCGGGCACCTAATCAATCTCACACCGTCCTTAGTGTTGAAAGGAAAATCTCCATATGAAATTATTCATGGAAGAGTTCCCAGTTATGAACACCTGCGAGTTTTTGGTTCTTTGTGTTATGCTCATAACCAAAGTAGGAAAAATGACAAATTTGACAGTCGAAGTAGGAAATGTGTGTTTGTCGGGTATCCGTTTGGGCAAAAAGGATGGAAGTTGTTTGATTTGGAAAAGAAAGTTTTTCTTGTATCTCGTGATGTCCATTTCATTGAAGGTGTGTTTCCCTTTCGTGAAGCCCAAAGAGCAAACTCACGAGTTGACCAAATTGAGCCCCCAATGCTAGAGCATGTTTTTGAAGAGGACACTCCAATTAGGTCAATTTTCACTTCCCCCACAGTTGAGCCCATTCCTCCAAATCAAAATGAGACTCTAGAATATTCACCCACTGCACCTGACATCCAAGACAGGGGGGACATGAGCTCCGAGATGACCCATATAAGGACGTCGTCATCCCCTCCAAAATCAGCACCGAAGAAACAGTGCCTATCTCCGATTTGCCACCAACCGCAACCGAAGCCCCCTTGGCCATGGACACCGTGTGAAAATTCCCTCTATCAAGCTGCGCGACTTTGTCACCACCGCCACTGTCCAAAAGAGCTCCTCCGTCCAGAATCCGACTTCATCAACTTCCTCATGTGTGTCCTATCCTATACAAAACTTTGTGAATTGTAACAATTTCTCTGACCAACACCGCATTTTTCTTGCTTCATTACAAGCCGAGCAAGAACCTCGGTCCTTCTCCCAAGCTGTCACAGATTCGCGATGGCGAGATGCCATGCCCAAAGAAATTCAAGCACTGGAAGTTAACAACACGTGGAAACTCACACCTCTTCCTCCAGGAATGAAAGCTTATGGTTGTAAGTGGGTTTATCGAATTAAATACAATTCTGATGGGTCAGTCGAGCGATTCAAAGCACGGTTGGTCATCTTAGAAAATCAACAAGTGGAAGGACTAGATTACAATGAAACGTTCTCTCCGGTGGCAAAGATGTTGACCATTTGAACAACTCTTGCCGTTGCAGCAGCCCGGATTGGGAACTTCACCAAATGGATGTCCATAACGCCTTTCTGCATGGCGACCTTGATGAAGATGTGTACATGAAGCTCCCACCCGGGTTCCAAGTGTCTCAGCCAAGCTTAGTGCGTAAACTTCAAAAATCCATCTATGGCTTGCGACAAGCTCTGCATTGTTGGTTTGCAAAATTATCCTCTGCCCTTACTCGATTTGGTTTCCAGCAGTCACAAAAAGACCATTCCTTGTTTAGTCTCTGTAAAAATGATGTCCACCTGGTTGTTTTGGTGTATGTTGATGACCTTGTGATTGCAGGAAATAATGGTGATGCAATTAACAAATTCAAACAGTACTTGCACAAGTGCTTTCACATGAAAGACTTAGGGCGCCTGAAATATTTTTTGGGGGTTGAAGTTGCCCGATCTTCCAAGGAAATTTTTTTGTGCCAGCGAAAATACGCCTTGGACATCATCACTGAAGCAGGTTTGCTGGCTGCTAAGCTCGCAGCTACTCCGTGTGAGGAAAATCACCGGTTGGCATCCGCTGCTGGCCTTGTTCTCTCTTATCCTAGCATGTATCGCCGCTTCGTTGGAAGACTCATATATTTGTGCTTCACCAGACCTGACCTCGCCTATAATGTTCATGTTTTGTCCCAGTTTATACAGAACCCACATACTGAACATTGGCACGCCGCTTTACGGGTTGTTTGGTATCTAAAGGCACATCCGGGGCAGGGCATACTTCTACCTAAAGAAAATGATTTGCAACGCTTTGGCTGGTGTGATTCTGATTGGGCTGGCTGTCCGCTAACACGCCGGTCTCTTACAGGGTGGTTCATTCAATTCGGTACCGCCCCTATCTCGTGGAAAACACAGAAACAACAAACGGTCTCCGCCTCTTCTGCTGAAGCTGAGTACCGCTCAATGGCCAAGACAACCAGGGAATTAATATGGATAAAGGATATACTATCCTCGCTGCACGTATCGCAGCCTGCTCCCATTCGCTTGCACTGCGATAGTCAAGCGGCGCTTCACATTGCTAAAAATCCAGTCTTCCACGAACGTACCAAATACATCGAAGTCGACTGTCATTTTGTCCGGAATGAAATCATACACAATCGACTATTACCTTCTTATGTTCCTACTCATCTCCAACTAGCTGATATTTTCACCAAGGCTCTCGGGACGAAACAGTTTGGGAAGCTCTTAGTCAAGTTGAGCATTCAAAATTTATACGCGCCAACTTGAGAGGGGGTAACAACGGTCAACATAAGTTATATATAGAAATGTCAATTAAAAAATTTGGTTATTTATGTATATAGCAATCTGTCATATATATTTTTGGTAGGAATAAATTAGGATAACAAATCAAGCTGCTATATTAGGAAAAAATTTACTGTGATTTGTTGATTAGAGTATATATATATAGAAAGTTTGTATCAAAAACAAAAAGGACAATTACCATTTCTTATTATTATCTTTTTTCTTTTTCTGGTCAAAAGGTGATATCTATCTAGGCAAAGTATTTCATGGAACTCTTATAAAAAGTTCTATCAAATTGAGTTAACTAAAATATTTATAAATTAGGAACAAAACTCTTAAAAATTTATTAACCACCCTTTTAACCCTTCTTTTTAATGGTTGTAATTCTCACCATACTCTATTTTATCCACATTTTTCACAATTTAAAAATTAGGCTCAAGTTTACTCAGCTATGAATATTAATTTATTGATCAGATCCACAATAATTATGTCACAGTAGTAATAACTTTGAACTAAAAAGCAATCCTTTTATAGTAACCTTTGTTGATTTTGTTTTATAATGATGACTAAAATCATCTTTCGAACCTTGAATCTGTCCGAAGACCCATTTTGGTCGCCATAGTATTCTCACCGGCAAGAAAATCTTCCTAACTGAAACAAAAGACCACCAATGAAATTCTGAGGAAGAAGTTTCAAGTTTTAACTGAGTTGCAGCCTAATGAACATTAACAATTTTTTGTTATCTTTCTCTTCTTATTTCCGTTATTAAATAATGAGAACACACTAATCTTAATGACTTAGTGCAAAGGATAATATTCTTCTGAGTTAAAAAGATTTTTTTTTTTTTCGCTTAACCTCAACCATGAAGAAGAGGCTGATAAAAAATCGTTAAGCATTTTATTTCCGATCTATAAATATAGAAAAGTGAGATAGGACAAATTTTAAATATTTTAAACAGATTCATTTGATAAAACTTTTTGTGAGTTTCATGAAATACTTTGCCATCTATCTAAAGCATCGAATATGGCCGTTCACACTCTCTCTTGGGCTTCTTTTGTGTTACGATGTACAGCACACTACCAACGTTTTTGTTATTGATTTTAATTTGGATAGACACTGCATTTTGCTTTTGCTTTTGCTTCTAGCTTCCCCATTTCAAGTTGAGTATTATATATAAAAAAAGACCCATCTCCAAGTCATTTTTTTTTCTTGGGTATGTGTGTGAGGCTCCCGCATACTTATCAAAACCAAGCCAATAAAAAATTCCATCAAGATAACACCAAAAAAAAAAAATTTTTCGATCAACACAATAGGATTATTGTTTAATCTGTAAGTTACTAGCTAGTTGAACACTTGAACCACTTTAAGTTTTAATTATATAAATTAGATATAAAATTTTAGCATGTAGCCATAGTATTTTTGCATTTTTTTTCCATACACACTTTTATCTATTATATATATATATATATAAATATATATATTACTAATTTTATAATTAAAATATATTATATGCAGTGACGGATCCAGAAAATTTTGATAGTGGAGACAAAATATATATAACATAATAATAATAATTTAAGTTTAGCTAATATGTGTCTTAAAAACACATGACAAACTTATTATTAGTAGAATATTTTAAATTTTTTCATTTGATAACTGTAAAATAAATACATTAAAAACTTAAATTTTTTGTATTTTCAATAAAAATATTCTCAATTTGTAATCTTATAATATGTGCCTTTAGGACACAAGATAAATAAACTCTAATAATTTTTATAATAAAATATTATATTGCATAAAAATCAGCTATAAAATTATTCATTAACCATTATGTATTTGTGTATAAATATATTTATTGTTTAATTCATTTTCAATATATATATTTTGTATTTCAATATGTATTCTGTACAAATAGTTACTTTTTATGTATATATAGCATAATTATTGTTATAATTATATTTTATTATTATAAAATATTAAAATAATAATATATATTTTATAATTCTATTTTTTAGGTTTCATATTTTTTAAAAAACTGAATAATTTTTTTAACAATACAGTCGAAATGCCTCTTTTATATATATATATATTACCAAACAGTTATTAGAAATTCACTTCTCATACAATTAAAAGTCAACTCTCACTGATATCTATAGTTGAAAAATTTTTTTTCAATTAATGTAGTTGCTAGTTGCTACAAAAAAAAATTAAAATTAATTTAAAAAAAATAAATAATATCTTTTGAGTTTATTTCTAAGAAAGAACATCAATCTTATTTAAATTGAGAATTGATTATTCTAATAAACATCTAATATAAAATTTTTAAATTGACTATTAAGTACTAAAAGTTGAATAAAAAATTATTGTGGAGTTAAATTTAATAATTTAATGGGAGCAAATAAATATTATTATCATATACTACTTAAAAAATTTTTAAATTGTGCCCCACTACACAATATATAAATCCGTCCCTGATTATACGTTACTTTTTTATTGTAATTAAAATCTATTAAAAACCTATTTTTTATATTTGTCTCATTATTCCTAAAAATATGGTGATGGTAAAAATATTCTTTTGCTGGTGTGAGTGCCTATTCTCATATTTAGTAGCTTCAAAGTATACTTTCTATAGATGAGAGAGAACGCTTTTTTAAACGGTTTAGTTTTTGGCCACCACTCAAATAAAGATCACAAAAACAACTTTCTTTTAAAGACACCTACATGATAAAACTTAAACCATACATTATAAAGCCACACTTTTTATTACAAAACACTTAAAACCATAGCTTTTTATAAGAAAAGCGTCACCTAATGGAAAAAAGTAAATTAGAAGATTTAAGAGAAGAAATAATTAAATTATCAAAATTAATAGATCAAAAACTAATGATTTTAACTAATGTTAATTGTAATGACACTGAATTCTTAAAATCAATACAAAATGATTTTTCTCAAAATCTTTATTTTACTATAAGTTTTATTGAAGGGCTTCAAAAACCTGAAAAAACTTATATTTCACACGGAATTTCTAAAAAATGTTACCATGGAAATGATTCCCCACATCTTTATCATACTTTTAACCCATAATTAAATTCTATAGTAGATATGCTTGAAGAAATATTAGTATCCATAAAATTTCAAAGAAATAAGGAAAAAGAGAATCCCAAAGAAGAAAATTTTCAAAATATAATCAACATAACAGAATTAAAAGTAAAACCACCATTGAAATTATAAATATTGAAGAAAAATTAGAAGAAGTTACAATGCTTTTTAAACAATTAAAAATGGCTCAAGAAAATAATATTATGGAACAAGAATTTCAAATAGAAGAAGAATTAGTAAATTCTGAAAATATAGAAAATGAAGAACACATCCTAAATTATTCAAGTGATGAAGAACCAGCAATTCCAATACAAGTAAAAAATGAAGCTGGAACATCTAAGGATAATCAATCTCAATTTAAATGGAAACAGGTTTTGAAAATTATGCTTTTAAAAAGGAATTTATGAATAAAGATTCAAAGTACACAAAAATACCATCAAAATACGTTCCTAAAATCCAGGAAATGGAAGGAGAAAGAATGCTCGATTTAGACTGTAAAAAGAATGAAAAAGAAATTTTCGAGAACTGGTTGAATTCCTTCTTATTAGAAGCCTTTACTAATCCAAAACTTAGTGAATTGTCTGGAGGAGATATCTGGAATTATATAGGGTTTCATACTAAAGGAACTGTAAGAGATTATATGACATCAATAGAAAACCAAATAATAGAAGAATTAGCAACAAAAACAACAGTTTATGATAAGATATTACATATAATGATGATTCTATATAAAGAATTTTTTGGAAAAAATATTATAGATCATAGACAAGAAAGGAAATAAAAGAACGTTGTATGTAAGAAGCAACTCAAAAAAGATTTGAAAATATAATTAGAATTTGCTGTCAGGATAATAAAGAAATACCTCAAAAATATGGTCTTAATAAAAATTTTCAAAGAAAAAGAAAATATCAATTTAGAAAAAGAAAAAATATCCAAACTGGAGAAAAAAGAGGTATTTTAGAAAAAGAAATAACAATAAAAATAAAAGACAAAAAAATGACTATTGCCCAAATAAAAAAGAAAATTGTAAGTGTTGGTATTGCCAGGAAGAAGGACACGCACTATACAAATGAATGTCCAAAAAAGAAGGATAAAAAGAACCTTACCAAATAAATAGAAATTACTAAGTCTTGTTTCATGGAACCATTAGAAGAATCAGATGATAACTTAGACTATATTTTTGAATATGTCTCAGAAACAGATTCAGAGACTGAGCAATAATGCCACATTTATTACTATAAAAATAACAGAAAAGTTTATAAATGCTTTCATAGATACTGGAGCAATACAATGCTTTGCTAGTACAAATATAAATCTTGATTGGAAAAAATTAAAGAAATCATTAAGAGTTAGAATAGCTGACAAATCAATACATAAAATTGACCAAAAAGCAGAGATGGCTAAAATATTTATTCAAAATTATAGGTTCATTGTTCCATCTATATATATGTTAGATTCTGGAATGGATTTTATCATAGGAAATAACTTTTTAAAACTATATCATCCATTCATTCAAGAATTAACATATATAGTTTTAAAAGCTCCACACGATTCTTCAATAAATCAAAAATCAAAACGTATAAAAATACCAACTACTACTATAGATAAGATTTTAAAATTTAAAATATTTTCTATATTAGAAACATGTTATTTAAATTTATATTTTCAGATAAATATTCCAAAAAATAATCTTGAAATAAAAATAGAAGAACTTTTGGATGAAACTTGCGCTGAAAATTCTTTAGATATTAAAAATACAAATAAAGAATTAGTAAGTATTAAATTAAAAGATCCTACAAAAGAAATAAATGGTCCAAATAAAATTCCTTATTCCGCAAGAGATAAAGAAGAGTTCTCATTAGAATGTAAAGATCTTTTGGAAAAAGGAATTATAAGATTAAGTAAAAGTCCTCATGCGGCTCCAGCCTTTTATGTCGAAAACAATAATGAAATTAAAAGGGAAAAACGAAGAATGGTAATTAATTATAAGAAGATGAATGAAGCAACTGTTGGTGATGCTCATAAACTTTCAAGAAAAGATTCTATTTTAGAAAAAATCAAAGGAGCAACTTCGTTTTCATCTCTTGATGCAAAATCAGGATATTGGCAACTTTGTTTAGACGAAGAAACAAAGAAATTAACTGCTTTTACTTTCCCAACAAAAGAATCAACAAGTGTGTTGCTCTATGAATGGAATGTATTACCATTCGAATTAAAACAAGCCCCAGGTATTTATCAAAGATTTATGGAAGAAAATCTAAAAGAGTTAAATGAATTTGTTTTAGTTTACATTGATGATATATTAATTTTTACAAAACAGGATAAAGAAGATCATCTTCAAAAATTATTAATAGTTTTAGAAAGATGTAAAGAAAAAGGATTAGTTCTTAGCAAAAAGAAAGCAAGAAGAGCAAAACAAGAAATAGAGTTTCTTGGATTAATTCTATCCACTCAAGGAAATCTAAAACTTCAACCAAATGTTTTAGAAAAGGTAAATTTATTTCCTAATAAAATAGAAGATAGAAAACAATTATAAAGATTTTTAGGGTGTATAAATTGTATTTTTGATCAAGGATTTTAAAAGAATATAACAGAATACACTAAAAGCTTATTTCCAAAAATAAGTACTAAAAAAGAATGGAAATGGGAAGAAAAAAATGGTATGCAAATTCAAAGAGTCAAAGAATTATGTGAAAATCTTCCAGAACTTTATATTCCAGAAGAAAACGACTACTTAATAGTAGAAACAGATGCTTCAGACATAACCTGGTCAGGATGTTTAAAAGCTAAGAAAGCTATAAAAAGTTTGGAACAAGAAAAAGAATCACTAGATTCTAAATATTCCCCAAAGGAATTACTTTGCAGGTATGTTTCAGGGACTTTTACTCCAACAGAACAAAGATATACTACTCATGAAAAGGAAACTCTAGCAGCAATTAAATCTCCTAAAAAATGAAAAATTGATTTACTACCCAGAGAATTTACATTAAGGACAAATTCAAGTTACCTAACAGGTTTCATACGATCTAATTTAAAAGTTGATTATAATCATGGACGATTGGTAAGATGGCAATTATTTTTGTTACAATATCCAATAAAGATTGAATATATTAAGGGTGACAAAAATGTTATTGCAGATACATTAACAAGAGAATGGAGTTCGTCTACAACACATTAGATCAAGAAATTCAAAAATATGAGCAAGAACTCGAAAAATGCAAGCATTGTCAGCAAATAAGAACACAGATCCAATCTCTCAAGAAGGCCATTGAAGCAATGAAATCAACACAACAAGTGAAACCATCAGAGTTCAGCCAGCTAAGCATGGTGGACAAATCAGGTGAAGAAAAAATTTCAGAAGATATAACAATTGCTGAAATTATTAAAAAATCCACCCAAGATAAAAAAATATTATGTAATTTATAATGGCCCCATGAAAGGAGTATATGATGCCTGGGAAAAAGCAGCACCATTCACACATCAATCAAGGATAATTCATAAAGGAGGATTTTTAACACTGGAAGAGGCAAAGGAATCCTTCAGAGAATATGAAACTCTTCATCCAGAGCAAACCCTAAAAAGAGCAGATAAATCTCCAATTCAAGCCCAGAGAACAGGAATAATGAGAAACATTCCTACAAGGGCTGAAATCAAGGAAAAGAAAAGGGTCTGTAGATCAAATCTCAGAGAAACTCTTAATATAGTTCTGAAATGGACTGAAGAAAAAAGGGCAACTTTGGGATATTATCCTATTGCCAAAGAACAGCTAACAAAGCTGGTTATTTTTCCAGATGCTTCCCCATCTGACACTTATCAGTTTTTTCAGTATGGATTAATTGATACAATTTTAATTTTTAATGATCTAAAAATTATTAGTGAGTTTCCTGTAGGATTCGTTGATGCAATAAAGAGATTTAAAAATATGATTGACAATGTAAATCCAAGGGATGTATCCCCAAAATTTACAAACAGTCAACCTATTTTTAATGAAGAAGAAGAATGCTTGGTTCCAGCACACCAAGTAATATTCATGTCCGTCTTCCCAGAAAATTTTCAACCAATTGATCGAATTCAAGATTTAACAATTTACAGTCATGAAGGAAGACTAGCCAGTACATTAGCAAGGGTCTTTGAAAGAACTCAAAAAATAACGAAAGAATCTCACATAAGGATTAATTATAAAAGTAGAAATGCTCTGCTTGTGTCCAGTAAAAGAAATGAAATTGAAAAAAGAGAGACGAGACTCTTGGTGGAATTTGAATCAGCATTCTACAATTTATCTGGACTTTTAGAAAAGCTCCCTGAAGGGATAAAGAGGAATCTCTGCTATTTGATAAAAACAGAGAAGACTGACGTTAGGATTTTTGCCAGTAAAGAATTTCATAAAAACAGTCGCGTTGTAGATATAGTCTCTAAACTGACAGAAATCCCTTCATACAAACGTTTTGGTTGTCACAAGTAACAAACCCCTTAAAATTGATAACCGAGTATTTAAACCTCGGGTCGTCTTCTCAAAGAATTGCAGGGAAGTATGTTCTTATTATTGGTTATGAAGATTGTAAATTGGGGGTTTTGGAAGTAAGGTGGGAATATGTTATATGACAAGTAAAATAAAACAATAATAATAAAATCTCTTGGCAAGGTATTAGAAATTGGAAGTCCAGACCAAGTTATCCTTATCAATGATAATGAAAATTGAATCTTAATTCCACTTAGTCAACCTTTACTAAAGTAAAGGAAAGTCAAGGGATTAATTAGTTTGATCTTCGAATCCTATTTATTTCCTAAGAAAAGATTGGGATTATTGAAGTTCAATTCAATTGGCAAGATAACAATTAACAATTATGCTGTTGAATTGGATAACTCCTGAGTTACTGATTTCTTAACCAAAACCAAAAGGAAAAGAGTAAATCTACTGGAATAAAAATGTCTTCAGATGGGAAGCAGTAATCATGTAAATAAAAGAAAGCAATCATGAATTGAAATACATCAAATAACATTAATTAAGAAAATTATATGTAACATGGAAGAGTTCATAAATTAAATAAAAATAAAGAACCTGGGATTGAGAGTCACTCATAAAACTAAGAGAAGTCCTAAATCCTAATCCTAAGAGAGAGGAGAGAACCTCTCTCTCTAAAAACTACATCTACTCCTAAAATTGTGAATATGAAAGCTTGTTTATGAATGGATGCATTCTCCCACTTTATAGCCTCTAATTTGTGTTTTCTGGACCGAGAACTGGGTCAGAAACAGCCCAGAATTCGCTGGTCTCGAATTCAATCACGCGAGATTTCCGTCACTGCGATGCAGCCGCATGGAGCACGCGGTCGCGTCGCCTAGCGTCAGGGAAACTATAACATATTATATATTAAATCGAAGCCCCGAACGTTAGCTTTCCAACGCAACTGGAACAGCATCGTTTGGACCTTTGTAGCTAAAGTTATAGCCGTTTGAGTGCGAAGAGGTCAGGCTGGACAGCTCAGCAATTTCTCCAACTTCTTGTATTCCTTCCACTTTTGCATGCTTCTTTTCCATCCTTCAAGCCATTCCTGCCCTATAATCTCTGAAAGTACTTAACACACATATCAAGGCATCTAATGGTAATAAGAGAGGATTAATAATAAGCAATTATAAGATCAAAGAAGCATGTTTTCAATCATAGCACAAAATCAGGAAGGAAATATAAAACCATGCAAATATTATGAATAAGTGGGTAAAGAGTTGATAAAATCCACTCAATTGAGCACAAGATAAACCATAAAATAGTGGTTTATCAACCTCCCCACACTTAAACACTAGCATGTCCTCATGCTAAGCTCAAGAGAAACTATAAAGATGAAGAGGAATGGTAGAATGTATGAAATGCAACCTATGAATGCAACTACATGCTAAATGCTTTTACTTACTTGGTTAAGAGTAAATAAGTTCTCCAAGAATAAATATGAACTGGATTTCACTAATTCAAATCATGAAAATGAAGTACAAACAGACTTGCAAGAAGAAAATAGCTCATGAAAGCAGGGAACAAGGAATTGAGCATCGAACCCTCACTGGTAGTGTATACACTCTAATCACTCAAGTGTTTAAGGTTCGATTCTCTCAATTCTCTACTAACCTTGCTTTCTAAGGCTTGTTTTTCTTCTATCAATCAACAAAAATTTAATGCACAAATACACATATCAAGAGGTCTTTTAAGGGTTGCAATGGGGTTAGGGTCAAGGTAGGATTGTATTTGGTCAAGTGGACTAAAATCTGAATCCTTAATTAACTTAAACTTTCCACCTAACTTTTAGACAATCCATGTAATCATAATACCACCCCTAACTATCCCTTAACCATGTCTCCACGTATTCATGCATCCTAATTTTAAGTACAGTACATATACATTGCTTTCACCACTTACTTTGGGGCATTTTGTCCCCTTTTTCTTATTTGTTCTTTTTCTTTTCTTTTTCTCACTTCTTCTTTTTTTTTTAATATATATTTTTTTCTTTTATTTTTCTCAATGCATATGATTAAATTATTGGATGCATGAATCATGTCTTAAACACATTTTTTTTCACCTTTTCAGAAAATTCTAAAATACTCAATTTTCAAACCAATTCAATTTTCCCACACTTAAATCATAAGCATCTCACTAGTCTAAGCTTACCAAGGATTCAAATTAAGGACATTATTGTTTTTCGCTTAGAGTTAATGATGAGCTAAAATAAAGAATAAAAGGGGTAAAATAGGCTCAAATTGGTTTGCAAAGGATAATGAAAGGTAAGGCCATATGGGTATGTGAGCTCAGTGAAACAAAGGCCTCAATCATATAAGTGCATGTATACATTAAACCATGGAAATATAGAATTAAGCAAGACAAAGATCACAATTTTAGAGAGAAAAACACACATAAAAAATAAAATATTGGTTGAAAAATGCAATCAATTCAAATAGGCTCAAAATCTCACAGGTTTTGTGTGTTCGAGCTCTAAACCATGTTCCAGTATAATATCTCTTCAAACAAGTGTAACATTAAATTTTATTCAAATTAGTGAAATTCTCTAAAAATTTTCTTGAAAAAGAAAATATTACTTCAACCAAGTGGTAAAATATGCAAAAAAATTAAACAAATATGCAATCAAACATGCAAATGCAACAACTAACAAGAAAAAATAAAACATTGGTGTTTGAGATAGGAAGGTACTAACCCATGGAGATCGGTATCGACCTCCCCACACTTAAAGATTGCACCGTCCTCGGTGCATGCTGAGATTTGCGAGTGGACGGGGGTTGTGGTTCCTCAGCTGGGGCTCTTTTTGTTCCTTTCCTTGCCGGTAGTTTGGGAGTAGCTTTCTCTTTACCCTTCTTAGTCGCCATCTTGAAAAGGGAAAAGGAAAGTGACTTTTTAAAGCTTAAGGGTTAGAGCAAGGAAGAGAGCGGGAAAGGTGGTAATCAATGCACAATAAAGAAGAATGACGTTAACACACGCTCATGAGTACATGTGAAAAGTCATCAATGGAAAATAGCTAGTGCATATGATGACAAGTGAATGCAAGGTGTTTATTGGCATGCTGGCAAAGGCATGAGTAGCATAGATCAAGCATTCAATGTCCAAATTAGATTACCAAGTTTTTCAAACTATCAACATGTTTGTAATAACAATTATATTTAATCAATAAAACATGAAAGGGATTTTGTGAAAAACAAGCATTTATAATAGTAGATTAAAAGAAATTTTAAAAGTAGTGCACAATGCCATACGGGCGTTTTCACAAACACATAGCGTGCATGGTAAATAAGCTATTTGAAAGTATTAAATTGAACATGCAAGCAGCCCTTTAAAAAGTAATATATAATTGTCAAACCATTTTAATAATCCAAAAATATATAAAAATAATGACCCAAATAAATTTCTAACATCAATGAAAATAATGCAATGAATGAAAGTATGCAAATAAATTAAATAAAATAGAATGAGAGGGAAAAGGATGAGAAGAAGAAAAAGAAAGTGAGAAAGGAGAGAGAAGGAAGAAATTAGGATTAGAAAAGAAAAGATAAGAAAATTGGCACTAATCTGGATAGGTTGTGCAACGCTGGCGACGCAGACGCGTGAGTGACGCGGTCGCGTGGTGCGTGATAAGGTCAGGTGGCGCGGACGCGTGGGCACGCGATCGTGTGACTTGATTTGTGCTAGTGGCGCGAGTGCAGCCTCGCGGTCGCACAACTCTCTGTTCAAAACTCAGTATTGCCAAAATCCAAAGTGACGCGGTCGCGTGGTCGACGCGATCGCGCGGTCGACGCGATCGCACGGGTGGCCTTTTTCTTAAAATGATGCGGCCGCATGGGGCACGCAGTTGCGTGGTAGGGCTTGGGCTTCCAGCACGAGTCCAGCTCAATTCCAGCTCAACTTTCGGCCATACACCTTGTTACATCAAAATCCAGGGCCACGCGGTCGCGTGGGTGACGCGGACGCGTGGGGAAGCCATTTTTCAAATGACGCGGCCGCATCAGCGACGCGGTCGCGTGGGACGATTTGTGCCCTTGGCACGCCTCCAGTCCTGCTCCTGCGTAACTCTCTGTTCAATTTCTTTTCCTCCTAACGCACTGGTGACGCGGACGCGTCAGCGACGCTGCCGCGTCACGTGCGTGCTTTTTTTTTTCATAATCTGAAAAAAAAATGCAGAATGCAGTGTTAATATGAATGTGATGCAAAGCTCCAGGTTCAATATAATAAAATAAAATAAAACTCGAAAATAAATAGAACTAAATAAAAATGAAAAAGGAACGATCATACCATGGTGGGTTGTCTCCCACCTAGCACTTTTAGTTAGAGTCCTTAAGTTGGACATTTGATGAGCTTCCTGTTATGGTGGCTTATGCTTGTATTCATCCAGGAATCTCCACCAATGTTTGTATCTCCAGTAACCTCCGGGGTCCCAAACTAGGCGCAGAAAGCCTTCAAGTAAGTTAAAGCAAGTGACTAGGCCCCAAGAGTGATGATTGATAGAATGGATTCCGGGGTCCCAGACCTTGCCTTTGCACCCGTCTTTTGGTTGAGCAATATTGTTCCATCCGGGTGGCAAGCAGTCTGAATTCTCACGTAAGCGGCCAAACAACTTCCTAGACCCATTCAGTTGAGCTTTACACCAACCTTTGCATTTAAACTTAAAGCTTCCAACCATGATGAACCTTGCAGGACAATTCTTACCACTGACCATCCTCCTCTTACTCTTAATGCCACAAAGAGCTCTAAGTTGACCATCCGTCTCCAGTAGCCCATATTCAAGTGGGATTAGAAAGCTAAGGGATATGAAATTTCTCCACTTGAATGTTGTGAAGGATGATGGCAACTTAGGGGGAGGTATTTTCAATGAAATTGCAAGCTCCACTCCCTTGTGCTCTTCTCTGATAATTACCACCTCTTTTCAAACTTCTTTAATTTCAACCTCTTCCTCTTGGTAGCTTTCTTGCAATTCAATCTCCTCTTTATTGCTTTCCAAGGGCATGGGAGGTTGTGCTTCTTCTTCTTGAATCTCTATCTCTTGATCAACCTCTTCCAAGTCTTTAACTGTGATATGCCTTGGAGGTTGTACACCCTCCTCAGCATCAATTTCAAACGTCTTGGAAGGGGGTTCTATGACTGGACTTTCCCATGGAGGTTCTGCATCTCCTAAGTCTTCAACCAACTCTTCTTCTTGAATAATGACAGCTTCTTCTACTTGTTCTAGTACGAATTCATTCTCTGTCTTGTCCACTGGAGTTTCTGGTATCTCCTTCATGCTACGCTCTTCGTTAGACTGTTCACATGGGCTGTGGCTGATCCTTGTGTATTTGAGCGCCTAGAAACCCATTGAATTACTGCTTGCTCCAGTTGTCGAATGGTTGCCTGAAATCGATCCACTGTTTCCTTGAAACGATCCTTTGTCTCTTGATGCACTCGGCTTTCATAAATAGGATCATAGTGCTCTTGGATTGATGGATATGGAGATGATGAATATTGAAATGGTGGTTTTTATGAGTAATTGGGTTGGAATTGGGGTGGTTCTATATATGGTTCATATGGCTCATAAGGTGGTTGGTATGGTGGTTGAGGGTTAGGGTCATATGGAGGTGAATGGCAGAAAGGGGCTTGTGAGTTTGGTAGTCCAAAGTTATGTTGAGGAGAGGGTTCATAGGCATATGGTGGTGGTTGTTGATAATCAAAAAATTGCTCACCATAGCCATTGCCTTGATATGCATCACAGAATGGTTGTTGATAGTCCATTGGAGGTGGTTGTTGCCATGAGGGTTGATCAAATCCTTGTGGCTCCTCCCATCTTTGATTGTTCTAACCTTGATGCCTATTTTCATTATAGTTTTCATTCCTAACAACAACATTGGAATCAAACTTGAAGCGAGAGGGGTGAGAATTCATAGTAGCTAATAAAAAAATTAAAAACAAAAATAAAAAATAAATTTAAATTAAAAGGTTATTTAAATTTTGAATTTGAAAATTAAATTTTGAAATTTTGAATTTTAAATTTTGAAATTTGAATTTTTGAAATTTGAGATTTGAAAATTTTTAAATTTGAATTTTGAAATTTGATTTTTGAAATAAGATAAGATAAAATAAAAATTTTAAAATAAAAACCAATAACCTCTTAATTTAAGAAAAAGCAAAAATAAAAACAAAAATAAAAACAAATAAACAAGCAAAAATAAAATATTTACAATAACCAATAATAAGGCACACGTTTGCAATTCCCGGGCAACGACGCCATTTTGACGTTAGGATTTTTGCCAGTAAAGAATTTCATAAAAACAGTCGCGTTGTAGATATAGTCTCTAAACTGACAGAAATCCCTTCGTACAAACGTTTTGGTTGTCACAAGTAACAAACCCCTTAAAATTGATAACCGAGTATTTAAACCTCGGGTCGTCTTCTCAAGGAATTGCAGGGAAGTATGTTCTTATTATTGGTTATGAAGATTATAAATTGGGGGTTTTGGAAGTAAGGTGGGAATATGTTATATGACAAGTAAAATAAAACAATAATAATAAAATTTCTTGGCAAGGTATTAAAAATTGGAAGTTCAGACCAAGTTATCCTTATCAATGATAATGAAAATTGAATCTTAATTCCACTTAGTCAACCTTTACTAAAGTAAAGGAAAGTCAAGGGATTAATTAGTTTGATCTTCGAATCCTATTTATTTCCTAAGAAAAGATTGGGATTATTGAAGTTCAATTCAATTGGCAAGATAACAATTAACAATTATACTGTTGAATTGGATAACTCTTGAGTTACTGATTTCTTAACCAAAACCAAAAGGAAAATAAATCTACTGTAATAAAAATGTCTTCAGATGGGAAGCAGTAATCATGTAAATAAAAGAAAGCAATCATGAATTGAAATACCTCAAATAACATTAATTAAGAAAATTATATGTAACATGGAAGAGTTCATAAATTAAATAAAAATAAAGAACCTGGGATTGAGAGTCACTCCTAAAACTAAGAGAAGTCCTAAATCCTAATCCTAAGAGAGAGGAGAGAACCTCTCTCTCTAAAAACTACATCTACTCCTAAAATTGTGAATATAAAAGCTTGTTTATGAATGGATGCATTCCCCCACTTTATAGCCTCTAATTTGTGTTTTCTGGGCCGAGAACTGGGTCAGAAACAGCCCAGAATTCGCTGGTCTCGAATTCAATCACGCTGGATTTCCGTCACTGCGACGCGGCCGAATGGAGCACGTGGTCGCGTCACCTAGCGTCAGGGAAACTATGACATATTATATATCAAATCGAAGCCCTGAACGTTAGCTTTCCAACGCAACTAGAACCGCATCGTTTGGACCTCTGTAGCTAAAGTTATAGCCGTTTGAGTGCAAAGAGGTCAGGTTGGACAGCTCAGCAATTTCTCCAACTTCTTGTATTCCTTCCACTTTTGGATGCTTCTTTTCCATTCTTCAAGCCATTACTGCCCTATAATCTCTGAAAGCACTTAACACACATATCAAGGCATCTAATGGTAATAAGAGAGGATTAATAATAAGCAATTATAAGATCAAAGAAGCATGTTTTCAATCATAGCACAAAATCAGGAAGGAAATATAAAACCATGCAAATATTATGAATAAGTGGGTAAAGAGTTGATAAAATCCACTCAATTAAGCACAAGATAAACTATAAAATAGTGGTTTATCAAAGACCACAAGTGCCAGCTATGTGCCTCGGAAATATCTGAAGAAAGCAATAATGAAACGGAATCAACCCACATGATAAAAGAAGAGGATAGTGCATCTGAAGCCCACATGATAAAAGAAGAGGACATTGCATCTGAAGCATCCCTCAACATTATTGCATAATGACGTAAGCGCTTAGGTCATAAAGCACCAATAATATAGCTGGTGCAAGATAATGATGTAAGCAATGACGTCATAAGAAGGGTAAGGATGGAAATTGTCCATCAAACCCAACCTTTATAAATAGATTGCTTAGGTAATTGTAGAATCATCAGAAAACAGAAAGCAGAAGGCTAAGAGTACTCATATGCTAGGAGAGCAAGGAGGAAGCTGTCGAGGCGATTCTTTAGTCTGACAAAGAATTTCCTTAGGGAAAAATAGTTCTAAACTCCCCTCTGGAGTTAATATCAACAATCTCCCCTCTGGAGATAAAAACACCTTATGTAAAATATACTAAATAAAGGAAGTTTTTCTCCAGAAAGGTACATCTTTATCCTAGTCTCTTAGTTATGAATTATTTAGAAAGCTTAGAGTTAACGGAAGAATCTGATTATTATAGATTAACTGCTTTATTAGATAATAAAAAACAGGCTGTTCTAAAAACAGAACTAAATCTCAAATCAAATGAAAATTTTAATAAACAAAGTCTTTTAAAAGAAATTTTTAATAAAAAAAATATAATATACTATGGAAAAATTCAACTTGAAGCCCCTATAAAAATAAAATCTGCTAATGGAGAACTTGAAATAGCTTTGATAAATGATGAAGAATTGAGTAAACAGATTGAGAAAATTAAGGATCAACAAAAAAGATCTAAAATTGGATGATTCATATTAGTACCATACAAGTCTTAGTCAAATCCACGTATATGAAAGGAATTAATTCACCAATAAGTTTAGCAATCTGTGACAAAAGAATTACTGATGACCTAATAGATCAAATAATTGGAATTGTTCATGGAAATTTGGCAAATATAAATGTTAAATTTAATGCCCATCTTGGATATGCTATACCTTTATCAACTGAAAATCTTGGAAGATCTATAAGTTTAGCTTATAAATTTCATAGAAGAAGTTTAATGGAACAAGATGATGAACCATTTTCAATTACATATGCAATAAATTATGCTCTAACAAATAGTCACCATAGTATAGTATTTAGAAACAGAGAAAGAATTTATGTCGATGAATTATTTCAGAAAATTGTAAAAACAGAAATACCAAAATATAAAGCTATTGAAATCCCAGTTCTATTATTAAAAGAACCATTAAGGAGATCATCAAATTTTCAAATAAGAGAATCTAAAATTAATAGTCCTTTAAGTTTATCTAAATTAAAGATTAAAGAGGAAAACTCTGAAATAAAAGAATTAACAAAAAATGTCGAAAAATTAAATGAAACCCTAAATACTAAATTATGACAATAAATAAGGAAGAAATATATGTAACTTATCAAGATAAGAAACAAGAGCTCTTTGAAAGAGAAAATCGTTTGAATTATTTGCAGTTTTCTGAAATAAATCAAAGAGCATTTAAAGCTCTAAAAATAATCTATAACAAGTTAAAAAGAGAAGTTGAAGAGCTAGAAAAATTAATAGAATCTCTAGAAAATAGTGATGAATTGATGATAGAGTTTGCAGAAATTCTAAAATAAATAATGTTAAACAAAACTATTTTTAGGAATCATAATAAGATTACCTAATTCATGAGGCATAAAAAGATTGAAAAACCAGAAAATAAAAAAAAAGGAAAAGAACGAAAAAATTAAAAAATAAAATAGAGGAGTATAAAAGAGAATTAAATAATCTTCAGATCGAAATTGATGACCTTATAATAAAAAAGATAGAAATAAGAATAAATATAAACAATTTAGAATTAAATTTAAGAAATTTATAAATGCCTGGAAAACCATATTACGATATTATAATTATGATAGAAATTAGAACAGAATTAAAAAAACTATAAATATGAAATCAGAATTATAAATATACATCAAGGACTAGTAATAAATAATCATATAACAAATACAAGAGAAATTACAGAAATGGTTAATACATTAGATTATGAAGTTGCAAATTATTTTTATCAAAATCCTTTGAATAAAGCACCACCAATTGAATCTATACAAATTATAAACTTATTCGAAGCAAAATATGAAGAGATAGTAGAAATTTCGAAAGAAAAATTAAAAGAAAAGTCGAAATTGAAAAATTGGTATCAGAGCCAAGTTAACGATTAAGGGTAACATTTCTTTAAGCAACACTTTTAGTGATACGCTTTTAGATCAATAACAACCACAAAATAGAAAACGTCTTTACAAAAAGATGAAAATGGCAACTTTGTCGTAGTAGCCACCTTAGTTTTTTAAGCATATTCAAATTTAAATGCTGAAGCCAAAACGTGAGTTTTGTTAAGGTTTAATTACTCTGTTGGTCCTTATAGTTTCGCGAAATTTTCAATTAGGTCCCTATACTTTTTTTCCTTTTAATTGAGTCCTTGCACCAATTTTTTTTTTAATTGGGTCCCTACACTTTTTTTTCCTTTTATTTAAGTCCCTATACCAATTCTTTTTTTTTAGTTGGATCCCTATAAAATTAAGCCAATTACTACTGAAAAGGACTTAATTGAAAAAAAATTAGGATTTAGATCCTCTAAAGTTTGAATTTGACTTTAGAGAGTAAAGTGTGATCTTCTACCCTTAAACAATTTCTCTTTCATATTTATTTTTGGTCCCACCTATGAAATCAATGGTAAGAGATCACACTTTACTCTCTAAAGTAGAATTTAATCTACTTTAGAGGATCCAAATCCAAAAAATTAGTGCAAGGACTCAATTAAAAAGAAAAATAGTATAGGGACCTAATTGAAAATTTCACAAAATTATAAGGACCAACAGAATAATTAAACCTTTTGTTAATGGCTTTATGAGGTAAACATTTTTATGCCTTCAGTGGTTTGTAACTAAAAATGAGACACTCGAATTTCTAACATATGCTATGTTGTTTGTGAGATAGTTAAAATGCTTTTGAGATTATATTTTTTGATATTTAGACTATTTTAAGTTTAAAAGACATCTAATTTTTGTATGTTACTTAAGAAAAATATTTTTAATATATTTTACATTTGAACAAATGTTAACTAATATTTAATAAAATTATTAATTTATGTTTAAATTTATTAATCATCAAAATTCAACGATAAAATATTGTGACCCTCACAAATTCTTTGGTTTTTTTTTTTTTTTGCTTCCATCAGTTGTCGCTTTTAAGCTTAGTGCTATTATTGTTGCTTAGTTTTGTGTTGTCATCACCATTACGATTTGTTCAAGTAGGCTTTGATTTCTCCCTCGTAGCCCCAATTAATTTAGAAAGAAACTTTACCGTTGACAGTCCTGAATAAAACCATTTATTTTGATTTTTTTTTTTCATTTTTGCATAATTTTTGTAAACTTTTTTTTTTGTGCTTCTAAATTTTGTGGCTTTCCTTTGCTACTATTATTAATTATGACATTATTTTTTCTTTCTAACAAAATGTCCACCAATGTTGATGATATATCTAATGTTAATGTCAATGAATATGATGGATGTGAATTCCCTCTTGAACAACTATTTACTCATAGTGATTAAAAATATGATGTTAATAAAGATTAAGGTTAAGTACGATTTTGGTCCCTAACGTAGAAGCTGAAAATTTATTCATCTCTAGCCTTTTTTTCGTTACAAAATGATCCCAAAAGTTTCATTTTATTTCAAAAAATTGTCCTTTTTACCAAAAAAATTTTTTATTACCAAATTACCCCTCCTTAAAAAAATTATAAAATAAAAAAAGAAAGAAAGAAAGGGAACGACGAGAGGGGAAAAGAGAATCGGGGAAGGAGGGTGAGGGATGAAAGAGAATGGGGAGGGGGGAAGGGAAGAAAGAGAATCGGAAAGGAAGGTGGGTGGGGGGAGGGAAGAAAGAGAATCCGGAAGGGAAGGTAGTGTCGCCACTCCTCGCGCCACTGCGCCCGCCGCCGCCTGTTATGGAGAAGGGAAAAATGCATTCAGTGCTGCTGCTCGCCGTTTTTACCTCTGTTTTTGTTTCTATTTTTGCTGCTTCTGGTTTTGCTTTTGTTGTTGCTTCATTATCCATTGTTGTTGTTAGTGTTGTTCTTCTAGTTGTTATTGTTTCATTGTTGTTGTTGTTTCACTGCTTTTGCTTTCTGTTTCTGCATTCTACTTCTACATTCTGCTTCTACTTGCTTTTGCTTCTGGATTCTGCTTCTGCCTGCTTCTATTCCTGCATTTGGTTGATTTTGGGGAAGAAGGGGAAATGGTATCTTCATCCGAAGGATGATTTTAAAATAAACTGAAACCTTTGGGACCATTTTGTAGCGAAAAAAAGGTTGGGGACGAAATAAATTTTCGGCCTCTACGTTAGGGACCAAAATTGTACTTAACCCTAAAGATTAATATAACGTGCAGAGGCTATTTGGATGTAGAAGACTGAGGAGTGGAATGAGGATGACTGTATATTTTAGGGCTATTTTGTTGAAGGGTAAAATCAAGGTTCTGAAAACTGAATTAGTTATCGAATCACTTCGAATACTAGTTTACTGGTTTACTAGTTCGATCGATTCAATTGTAGTTCAACTGGAATAACTATTCTATAATAAAAAATAAATAAATAAGCTTAATTATTTTGTCAATCCCTATAATTTTATTGAATTTTCAATTAAGTCTCTAAACTTTTTTTTCTTTTCAATTGAGTCCCTATACCATATCAAATTTTATAATTAAGTCCTTATTAACAGTAAAAGTTCAAAAAAAATCATGTAATATGAAATTTCTAATTTGCCCATACCCTCCACATTCATTTGACCTCAGTAGATGAGAGATGGAAACAGTGCTGTCGTCGGAGTAGCAGCAACAACATCATCAAGACCCAAACTTCCGCTATGAATACATGAAACTGATACTTATTATTTGAGATCAACAAGAAAAGTTCCCAAAATCTGAATTAAAAACCTTAGTATCATGAAAAACAAAAATCTAAATCAAACAAACTAATGATAACAACATTCTCAGTCAACTCCAACACTTACAATAATAAATAATCCAATGTTAAATTCCCCAAATTAACCGGTTCTAACGCACTGAGAGTAACGACCTTTCTTCAAGTAGCGTCTGATCCTTCCAACAGGAAATTGGAGACCGACGTTGATAACAGCTCATTTTTTCACTTTTTTTAGGAGACTGTCCATGGAGGCAAGTTTACGGAGCAAAGAATGAGTTTTTTGGGTGCGAAGAGAGCGATGATGATAGTAGAGTGGAAGAGAATGTGTGTTGGGTTTGGATTTATTCAAACTCGGATAGGGGTCAAGGTGACTACAAGGATATGCAACTACACGGATGTATTTTGGACGTTGGATTCTCTATTATCAACGGTTATGGTTATTGCAACTGGTGCTGTCTGAATTGACATAGTTGCTGTTGTTGCTGGCATAGTTCGGTTATCCATCACCACCGTAGCCTCGACTTCACCACAATGGTGTCGCCTTCCTCCACTATCGCCTTCTCTCACAGCCTCCATCCCCTCTTTCTCTCTTTCTTTTAACCAATTACTTTACTGATGAAGATGAAGGGAAAAGTTGTAAAAAGATAATGATAATATAATTACTTAAATAAATGGGTTAAATACTGAAATCGTCCCTAAGGTTTGGGGTGAAAATCAAAATCGTCCCCGACCTTTTTTTGTTATTAAAATCATCCTCAACGTTACAAAACGTTATAAAATCGTCCTTTTCTACTTTAATTTTATTTTTTTACCAAATTGCCCTTAATTAATAATTAATATAAATGATAAAAATAATATTAAAAACTAAAAACAAATCCCCCTTCCCTCCCCCGCCCCCAGCCCCCACCCCCCACCTGCACCCCCACTCCTTTCTCTTCCCTTTCTTCTCTCCCCCATCCAAGCAGAAAATCTACAAGCAAAAAACCTCACAACAAACTCAGATTATGCAATACAAATAGAAATTTCAGTTCACACAGAAGAAGAAGATGAAGAAGACGCAGAAGAAAAATCAGATTTCTGTTTCCTAGTCCAACCACAGCAGCAACAACCAAAATCAACAGAATGGCAGTTCAAACAACAATTCAACAATCCTCATTGTCAAGTTATAGTTACAAATATGCGGTGTCACAATTTCAAAAACAACAACAAAATTCATGCCAAACTTCAAACCAGATTTGAACAAAACTGCATCCGCATCAGAGATATCTTCTTCCATGAACAAGTTCAATCGATTTGAACACACAAGCAACCCGAATTTCAATTCTGCAATCAGATTTCCTGATTCAGGGACCAGCTTACATGTATGCCGGCACGCAACCTTTGGATGCCGGTGGTCGTCCGGGCGGGGAACAAATCCGATCGAGGACGAAGCAGCGGCAGATCTGACAACAAGTATCGGCGCCAAGGACGGCACCTCTGTGAAGGGGGAGCAGATGCTTGCGATGCCCTGGGTTGACGGAGTGGCAGCAGCGATCGGCACCGGAGATCCTTGAAGGTGTGGCGGAGGGTTCCGGCGCGTTTCTCCGAAGGGTTTGTCCGAGGGTTCCACCTGATGCAACTCAAGCAAGCTCTTCTCGATCTCTTTCGCCGCATCGTGCCTGTCCTGAATCTCAACCACGGTTTCCATCACTTTTCCCATCCCATGCTCCCCAATCGCCTTCCCCAAGAACTCCTCTTCCTCACCATTCGAAATGATCTTCTCGATCACTTCTTCGTCCGGGTACTCACCGGTCACCGTAAAGTACCTTCTTTCAACAGTCTCCTTGTACTCTGTCATCATCCTTTGCCTCAGCCCCTGGAATTCCATCATCAGCTCCTTCAGCTTCTTCCAGAGCCCGTTCGTGACCGCAATCCGAGTGCGGTAGATGGCAGTTGTGGTCCCGTCCTTGAGTCCCGAGAGCCTCCTTGTCCATGTCTTCCAGATGGGCTCAAATGGCCCAGGCCTTCTTCGAGGGAAAGGGAAGAGAAGGGAGTGGGGGTGCAGGTGGGGGTGGGGGGAGAGGGGGGGTGTTTTTAGTTTTTAATATTATTTTTATTATTTATATTAATTATTAATTAAGGGTAATTTAGTAAAAAAAAATAAAATTAAAGTAGAAAAGGACGATTTTATAACGTTTTGTAACGTTGAGGATGATTTTAATAACAAAAAAAGGTCGGGGACGATTTTGATTTTCACCCCAGACCTTAAGGACGATTTCAATACTTAACCCTAAATAAATATATTTTTAAAATTAATTTTAATTGGAATATGACTTAGCATATTCTATTAATTCTAACATTTTTGTCACAATAGGAACTTAATTATAAACAAGGTTACGAGAACCGGATTGGTCATTAAATCGGTCGAGTGACTGATTCAATAATTTAATGATCCAACCAAAATCCAACCGTAGTTAAACCAGTTTAATTAAATATAGTATTATAATAAAAACATTTCAAGAAAAAGCAACAGGTCCAAACAATGTATTTAGAAATATGAAAGTACCAAACAGAAATCAATGTTAACAAATCATACTTCATTTACAATTCCCGTTAAAACTTAATAAAATTGTAGGCTCATCTCTCATGTATGATGATGGCCTTTGAGTACTATGTAATTGTAAAACTATTTTCACATCTATGATTGAGTGACGCCCTATATTCATCTAACTAAAGGTATGAGCAAGTACTCCGCATAAAAGAACTGTAACAACAAACAACACATCATGTTCCACCTTTGTCTTGTGCTTTCAACAATGCTTAAAATGATTTTGCTAAAAATTCAAAATTTGAAAAAGATTTTATTCAAAAGATATGATTTTGAACAATTATGCAAAATGAATTCCACAATCACAAAGAATAAACCAAAGGCAGCTAAAATTACCTTCCAGATAAATATATTCCACCTCAACGACGGCAACAACTACCTAGAGAAGAAGCATTGAAGATTGAAGAATAAATCTATAAAATTTTAAAAATAAAACTAATGAAGCACTAAAGCAAGCAAGCGGCAAGCAGTGGCCAGTGAGGGAGGAGCCGAGGAGTGCTTACCGTTGAGGTGAGTAACGACAAGATGATTGAAGAGGCGAGCCACAAGATGAGTGACGTGCGACGGTGAGGTGAGATGCAAGCGACGACGATGGTGGAGGACTAGAGGTGTGGTTTTGGCATTTTGCTGATGGTTGGGGTTAGTGGGTTACACAAATTATGGTTGAGATTTTGGGAGAGAGAAAGGAGAGGGAGGTTCTCTGTGCCAGTTTTTTTTTTTTTTTTTTTTTGAATCAAAACGACGCAGTTTTGATTATGGATAACAAATCGGCACTTTGAAAAACCAGAACGGTTCATCCGGTTTGCGATTAACCACCAGTTTGACCAGTTTTTTTACTAGTTTTTTATAGAATGGTTTTAGAAGTCAACTGGGCCAGCTAGATGACCGGTTTTCAGATCCGGTCGAACCATCCGGTTCGGTCCGATTTTCAGAATCTTGATCATAAAATTTGATATGTTATAGAGACCCATTTGAAAAGAAAAAAAATACGAGGATCTAATTGAAAATTCAATAAAACTATAGAGACTAGTGAAGTAATTAAACTAAATAAATACACTAAAACATAATTACAGTCTAATATAAACTTTAAAATATCATTCAAATTAAAAGTATTACATCAACTATAGTATTATAATTTTATCCAAATACGAACTCAAAAATCAAATAACAAAAGAAACAACCAAACATGAAATGTTAATATTAAAGTTAGTCATCAATCATCAAAATCTGCACAAACTCGGTGCAAATTTATTTCGTTGAAATCATCTTCACATTTATTTCTACCATCTAGACAAGAAGAATCAAGTGATGTAGCATAAAATGTACTACTACTAGCACCACCACCACCACTTTGATAAAAATTAGCATCAATATCATCTAACAAAATATACAACATGTTATCAATAAGTTTAAAATTAAAATTATTCTAATAAATGATTAAAAAATAAACTATAATACATTCGTGGTAAGTCTTTAACATTTACTAGGAAGATCAAGCTCCTTTTTAACTTCTTCTTTTGTCACCTAAAAATCAACCAAATTGATACTTTTATAATCAATTGGATTATATTGTCCCTTTTACTTTCTTCTTTGTTTTTCTTTCCTAAAGAATTAAATACAATATATAAAAAATATCATAACATATTAAATACATAAAATTCGATGATACGAAATGAAAGTATGAAACATGTATTATTTGAACTAAAGGCACAAATTATATGTAACATACACAATATTATTTAGCCTATCATACTCCAATCTATTTTTTCTTTTTGTATGAATCTAATAAAAAAGATGAGGACTGGAGAGCGAAAGAAAACAAGTTGAACAATGGTAGAAGCATGACAAAATAGCGATAAAATTAGGGCAAAACAGAGGTGAAAGCATGACGAACAAGGGCAGAACAAACGCGTTGTGATGATGCTAGAGCAGTGCGGATGGCGGTGGAGCAGACGCGATGGCAACGGTGGCTGTACGTTGAAGAACGGCGACAAGATGGATCTTGGTTACTTCCTCTCTGTTGCGTTTAGTAGAGTATTTGAGTAGAGAGAGAGACCAGGGAGCCGAGGAAAAATCAAAATTTAGGATTTTTTTAATTAGCAAAACGGCATTTGTGGAGCATTTTTTAAAAAACTAATCAGTTTTTGGTTCGGTTGGACCAACCAATTCTTGGTCCGTTTAAAGATTTTGGACAAGTTTTTAGAAGAAGCGATTTTCCTTTTAATTCATTTGAGTTGTGATAGTCATTGATATTCGGTTCGATTAGTCTGATCGATCGGTTCAAACCGATTTTTAGAACATTAATTTTGATAAACACATAATTTAATCACTAGAAAAAACATTTTTGTTAAAAAATATTTTAGTGAAACATAATTTAATCAATATAAAAGAAATTTTTGTTGGAGGTATTTTGATAAAACATAATTTATTTTTTCTTTATAAAATTAAGGTTTACATTAACTAGAAAGAGTAACCTATAAATGTTAAAATGTGTTAAAGAAAAAGTTTATAAAAAGTTACAAAGAGAATAGTGTATATTTTGTAAATGGAATGAATTGAATGAAAATTTCATTTTAGCTTCCCTCAAACAAAGGGAGTGACTTTTGTTATGCCAGAATTTGGCATGTTATTTGGTAAAAGAGTACGATCATGTGATAACAATATTCAAATTTTATTTTATATATCTAATAATTTATTAATTAAAGACAAATTTTTAAATAAAAATTAGATTTATAACGAATTATTTTTTGACTTCCTAAATTAAGAGATACTGTAAAATCCAAAAAAATAAAACACTAATATAATTTGGTCAAAAAAATTTTCTATCTATTTTTAGTAAACAAAATTCTAGGAAGACAAATATTTTATTGAAAGAAGGAAGCAAGAAGGTTCTGTGTTCCCACATTCGTTATCGTTTTATTAAATTGAAGTGAAGAGACTAAAAAAGAAAAAGAAAAAAGAAAATAGGTATTATTATTTTAATTTTGGATAATATCACTCATATTTTACAAATTTATATAAATATATAATAGAGAGGATATATTTTTTGTTTTTTACGGTATATTTTTAATTTGTCAAGTCAATAATTAATTAGTCACAAATTAAAATTTTATTTAAAAAATTGTTTAAATTTTGACACTTATTTAAATGAATTAGTAAACGTTATATAAAAAGATATATAGAGGATTTTTTTAGAAATAAAATAAAAAAAATTCATATTTTTTCAAACACCATTTTTAAACTTTAGTTCTCTAAACACGATTTTTCTTTTTAGAGCAAGTTTGCCGAAACTCTATAAAAATTATAGAGTTCGTCTTACCTCGACAAACTTCCTTCAAATATTTTAAACCTCACGTTTTTAATTTATTTTAATCCATTATCATGATCTCCAAATAGTATATAGATCTACAAACAATATGTAGGAGTACACACAAATACACAGACAATAAGTATGGCTTCTTCAAGAATTTTTTTAATTATAAATTAAAAAATAAGCCATATTTAACAATGGCAACCATTACCATCGTCTTTAGAAATACTCAGGTACATCGGAATAAGCCATATAATCCTTGTTAAATATTGCTTATTCCGGTGTATCTGTGTATTTCTGGAGACGATGGTAATGGTTGTCATTGTTAAATATGGCTTATTTTTTTAATTTATAATTAAAAAAAATCTTTGAAGAAATCATGCTTGTTGTTTGTGTATTTTTGTATACTTCTATATATTGTTTGTAAATCTATATACTATTTAGAGATGATGATAATGGATTAAAATAAATTAAAAACGTGAGGTTTGAAATATTTAAAGGGAGTTCACTGGAGTAAGACAAACTCTATAATAATTATAGAGTTTGTTGGGGTGTGTCGAGCTTACTCTAAAAAAATCGTATTTAAAAAATTAAAGTTTAAAATTAGTATTTGGGAAAATATAATTTTTTTTTATTTTATTTCTGAAAAAATCCCGATATATAGATAACATTATTAATAATAAGAATGATATCATTTAAAAAAAAAAAAAAAAGAAAATCGATCCTGTTTCTTCGAAATTCGAAACGGAGTAGATAACTAGATATAGATAGACGAGAGGGGTTTGGATGGATGCAGATAGCGTAGTGGTTTTAGACTTTGCGAATTCTCATTAGGGACAGGGGGGCACGTGAGCTCACAAAAATAAAAGTTTGGAGATCCACGCTATCATTTTAATTTCTACATATATCATCATCATTATTGGATGGATCTGTTATTATTATTATTTATTAAAGAGTTTTAGTAGCTAATATGGGTTATAAAAAACATATGTTAAAATTATTATTAGTAAAAATTCTTAAATTTTTTATTTTAATAAATATTAAATAAATATAATAAAATTTAAATTTATACATTTTATAAAAACTTTTTAATTAATAATTTTTACATGTGTTGATAGAATATATGTTAACTAATTTTTTTTTAAAATAATATTATATAGGCCATATCAAAATAATGACATGCTATCTGATCCGCATTATTTCTTTTGCTCCGTCGTTTTGTTCTTGTAATGAATAGAAGTCAAAGAAGAATTTGTATCTTTATCTATATAGTTTGTTCAATTTGAACAACACAAAATATATAATTAGGGTAACTTCTTTTGGTTTCTTTTAAAATAAGTGATATCATGTGTGACACTTTTTATAAAAGTATATAAGGATCTTCAATAAAAGGCCAATTTTATGGTTTAAGTTCGTATGTTAATTAACCACGAGTTCATAATTATTCTTTATAAAAATATTTAGGAGACGATAAAAATTAGTTCATAGTTGACTTTTTTTTATTTTATATTTTTTAATTACTGTTTATTAAATAAATGAATATTTTTAAATATAATAAGTATGTAATATAGATATTATACTATATAAAATTATAGATGTTAAGTAATTTTAGATTATTATCTCTTTAGTATTATTTGTAATCAAATAGACACAAAATTGGTTATGTTATTTTATAGTCATTTTTGACCATCAATGATTTAAATACTGATAAAACTGACCATGAAAAATTAAAATTAAAGTTATATCCACAAAAGATGAATTCTATATAACAAAAATATTCAATTGTTAATTTTTTATTGATTTTGTTAAAATTTAATTAGAATACACAGAGTACCCGTATCTATTATCTTCAAGACTTCAACTTCTTCCTTATCTTTTTGACACCATCATTGTTAGCCACTTAAAGAAAAAAAAAATCAAATCCCTCTAATTTCACACCATTGTTCAACACGATCCTCGATGATATGAGAAGCTCCCCAAACCGGTTCACATCAATACCTTTTTCGTTGTTCTTCTTGAAATCAATGCCACATTGGCACAAAATCTCAATCGAATCGCTGGCGAAGATTGTAACACCCTGCCATACTAAACTTTACGCTAAAGTCGTAAAATAGAGGTGGTGTGGTATTACGATTTCTAAAATAAAATGAGTATATATATAATAGCAGAAAAATTATAATATGCTAGAAGCCTTGAAGAATAGAGGAAATAAAATTCGCGAAATAAAAGCGCAACGCTCAAGGTACGAGTTAACTTACGTGCTAAGAAAACCATAATTATTAAACATAAGATAACAGAAATAGGAATAGAGTGCCAAAGATACAAAATAACAAGCTCCTAACTCAGCCTGCGAAGTCAAGACTGGCCAGAGAATATTTACACATATATACATACATATCCAAAACCCAAAAGTTCATATACACAGTCCTGCCTCTCCATAAACCTCTAAGAGGATCCAAAAAGAACAAGTTATGCAGAGAGAAAACTAAGTACATATATATACATCACTGTACAGCAAAACTAACTAGTAACTACTCCGCTTCAATAGTCCAGACGCCTAACGAGATGCCTCTCGACCTGCATCTGCAAAAACAACAACATAGTATGGAATGAGAACCGGAGGTTCTCAGTATGGTAAAGGTTCCACACACATAATATATAAGGTCCTGGGAACGCCAGAGGCAATCCTAGAATACCGACACTCATATTATAGAGCTTAAAGTATTAAATAGGAGCCATAAAAGGTGGTTTTCTAAGAATATTTAAACCTAACTTAACTTAACCTTAAATCTAAGTCACATACTGCCATTCCTCCATACCTCCAACTCCATCATGTATTTTCACAAACAAATAGACAGATAAAGGCAAGCACAAGAAGGTTACAAATACTGCAGGTAACAAATATACATTTAACATGGCAAGTACATATAAACACACCCAATTAAAGCACAAGCAAGTAATTCAAGTAATATGCATATGATGCATGCTTGTCCTATAGCTGATGAGGCTCATCTGTCGGTTATCCAGCCAACCTGACAAGTCTGAATTGAACTTAGACTGTCCCTCGACGTGCATCCCCAAGAGTCTATGCATAGCTTTTTCTCAAATAATCGATATTGCTCAATGGGGGAACATTCTCGGGAATTTATATAGTGCCTGGTCACACTTACGTCGTAGGGTCAACAGAGTATCGAGTTTTCAACCTGGTATACATGGTGGCAAGCCACGGTACTTTACCCAAGGAATCTCGTATCTCAGATCATTCAAATACATAAGCCATATAAATAATTCAATTATAATTCATCAACATCCACATCATTCTCAATCCCATCTCATTCATCATCATACATCAATTAGGCTCAATCATTATCCTTCATTATCACACTTCCCTTTCCGTCTATCAATAGTTCCAATTCAAAATATAATTCATTCTTTTCTAAATGAATCAAACTTAAAACATACTCATTTTCTTAATAACTCAAAATCAAACCATATAACATTTGAATCTTAATCTTTTTAGATAATCATCTAAACAAAATCTCTAATTTTTATAAAATTTTGACAGCACCTCCTCTAATACTCGGACTTTGCCACCCTTTTTGGGTCCAAACCTGCATTCTTTTCAATTCAACATACCCTTCCTCATCATCATAACAATCACCATAATAAATCTATCTCAAATCAACAATTATACTCATACAATATTCAAATCTAACAACCAAAATCCAACTAAGAATCATAGTTCACAAATCCTAGGCTTTTAACACAAAATACCTCATTATCACAACAATCTCCACAATAGTTATACCTCAAATCAATAATTCACCAAATCACCAGTTAATCAACAAGCACCAAACCAACCATGTTCATTAACAAGATACTAAGTATTAAATATACACATGCAATCCAACTTATTCTATGGTCATCTAGCCTAAGTTTTCACAGAACATTATATATTAAATGCAAGAAACCTAAACCATACCTTGGCCGATTCCCACATAACGATCAAGGCACTTTAATTAAAATAAACACAGCCCTTCCAGAATTTAATAAACATTAGGCTCAGCTTCCTCCAAGTTCCAATATCCACAATTTCAAGCTCCAATTATTTATTTTCAACCTAATACTCATTCATATCACATATATATCCAATTTAATGCTCAAAGCTCAAATTCAATAAAATTAAAATAGAATTATCGTATCCTCACCTTACCCAAGCTTCACATAAGCAAGAGTGAACGTTTTCCTCAAGCTAATTGGATCCTAAAACATCAGAAATCAAAGAAATTCAACTTCCTATTCAATAGTTCAAGAATTGGGGAAAGAGGAGGCTGAGGGTGAAATAACAAGTTACCTATAAAATTGTTCCGGTAGAAACATAGAGCTCGACGCGATAAACGCGTGGCCGCAAACGGTGCGGTAATCGAAGCTCGGACGGAGAAGTTACGGGAGTTGGAAATTTGCCGTAAGGTTACGGGGTGTTTCGCTCTTCTTCTTCCTGGGAAGCTTTCAGCTTCGTGTTGCTAAAATGAGGGAGAAGGCAATGCTGCGTTCATTTAATAGGTCGGTCCAGTTGGACCGACAGCCCAGTTTGGGCCCGATTTAACCGGTTCGGCCCATGCGGTCCAATCTTGGACCGTTTTCTTCGAAATTAGTGTCAAAATTCTCGTTTCGATGAGCTCTATTCCAATTTGATATAATATTCACATTTTTAATCTTCTTTATTAAAAACTAATTTATTGACTAATTATCTACTAATTTATCGGGGTTTACATCCTACCCACCTAACAAAGAATTTTGCCCTCAAAATTCAAATTCAATTACCTGAAAAGAGATGTGGGTAATCCTTCCGCATATCTGATTCGAGTTCCCAAGTATGTTCCTCGATACCAGCTCGACTCTAAGCTACTTTTACCAATGATACTTCCTTTCCGCGTAATCGTTTAATATTAGTATCATCAATTCTCACTGGAATTACTGAACGTGTTAGATCTTCTCTTACTTGGATTTGGTTCTGGTTCTAGAACATGACTTGCATCAGGAGTATACTTCTGAAGCTGTGACATATGAAACACGTCGTGCAAATTCGAAAGATATGGTGGTAAGGCAATTCTATAAGCCACTGGCCCAATTTTCTTCAGGATCTCAAACGGTCCAATATAGTGGGGATTCAGTTTCTTAGTCTTAATAGCTCTTCCCGCTCCAGTGGTTGGTGTAACTTTCAGAAAGACATGTTTTCCTTCTTCGAACTCCAAAGGATTTTGCCTCTGATCAGCATAGCTCTTTTGACGGCTCTGGGCTATAAGCATTCGGCTACGAATCTTCTTTATCTGTTCAGTAGTTTCAGCTATCATCTCTGGCCCTAACAAACTTCTTTCTCCAGTTTCATACCAACATAGCGAAGATTGACATTTTCTGCCATATAGAGCTTCATATGGAGCCATTCCGATGCTCGCATGGTAACTATTGTTATAAGCAAATTCCACTAATGGCATATACCGATTCCAGCTCGCCGGCTGGTCCAAAACACAAGCCCTTAGCATATCCTCCAAGGTCTGAATAGTTCTCTCTGACTGACCATCTGTTTGAGGGTGATACGCAGTACTCAAGCTTAACTGAGTCCCAAATGCACACTGAAAAGCTCCCCAGAACCTTGATGTAAAACGGGGATCTCTGTCAGATATAATGGTAGAAGGCACGCCATGTAACCTGACAATCTCTTTAATATACATTCGAGCCAATTCCTCCATTGTGCAACTTATTCGGATAGGAAGAAAGTGAGCTGATTTTGTTAGTCGATCCACAACCACCTAAATAGCGTCACAACCAGACCGGGTTCTAGGCAAACCTATCACAAAATCCATTGCGATACTCTCCCATTTCCATTGTGGAATCTCCAAAGGCTGAAGGGTCCCTGATGGTCTCTGATGCTCAATCTTAACTTTCTGACACGTTAAACATTTAGATACATGCAATGCCACATCATTCTTCATACTTGGCCACTAGAACATCGCTTTCAGATCTTGATACATTTTAGTGCTCACTGGATGGATTGAAAACCCGCTCTTATGAGATTCCTTCAAGATTCTCTGTCGCAGGTCTCCAATATCTGGCACAACAATTCGGTTCTTGAACCTCCACAAACCATCCTGTCCTTTTGACACTTTCTACTGTTTCTCTTACGTAACGCTTCACTGTCTCGATGAGCCTTCAGAAGTTTTCATTTAAAATCACTTGAAATCTGCAATTGACTCAAACACAGAATTCCAGATTCTTCTCTAACTTCCAAATTCAAACCTTGAAATGCCCTTAGTAACTCTTCTTCCCGTAGCATCATTCAAGCTGCATATAAAGACTTCCGACTCAAAGCGTCTGCCATAACGTTCGCTTTTTCTAGATGATAATTCAATTCAAAATCATAATCTTTTAGAAGCTCCATCCACCTCCTCTGACGCATATTCAACTCTTTCTGCTAAAAAAGATACTTCAAACTCTTATGGTCTGAGAAAACATGAAAGTTAACACCATAGAGATAGTGCCTCCAGATCTTTAAAGCAAACACAACCGCAGCAAGTTCTAAATCGTGAGTCGGATAGTTCATCTCATGCGGCCTTAACTGCCGTGAGGCGTATGCTACAACATTCTGGTGCTGCATCAGAACGCACCCCAAACCCTTCAGTGATGCATCACAGTACACTTCAAACAGTTCACTTGGTTCAGGTAATACCAATACAGGTGTAGTAGTCAACCTGTGCTTCAATGCTTGGAAACTCTCTTCACACTCCAGAGTCCAGACAAAAGGCGTATCCTTCCTAGCCAATTTAGTTAAAGGTAAGGCAAGCTGTGAAAATCTCTTAATGAATCTGCAATAATACCCTGCCAAACCTAGGAAACTCCTGATCTCTGTCACTGAAGTTGGTCGCTCCCAGTTCATTACTGCTTCCACCTTAGCAGGATCCACAGCTATTCCCTGCTTACTCACCACGTGACCAAGAAACTTCACCTTACTCTTCCATAACTCGCATTTAGATAGCTTAGCATACAACTTCTTGTCTCTCAGATTTGCAGCACAGTTCGCAGGTGATCAGCATGCTCCTCTTCAGTCTTAGAGTAAACAAGAATGTCATCAATGAAGACAATAACAAACTTGTTCAGATACGGTCAGAAAACCCTGTTCATATAATCCATAAATACTGCCAGGGCATTAGTTAACCCGAAAGATATCACTGTATACTTATAATGACCATAACGGGTTTTGAAAGCAGTTTTCGGAATATCCTCGTCTCTAACCCTTATCTGATGATAACCGGATCGCAGATCAATCTTAGAAAACACACTGGCACCCTGTAACTGATCCATTAGATCATCGATTCTAGGCAACGGATATTTGTTCTTCACAGTGATCTTATTCAACTGCTGATAGTCGACACACAATCGCATACTCCCATCTTTCTTCTTTACCAGTAACACTGGCGCTCCCACAGAGAAACACTTGGTCGGATAAAATGCTTACCCAACAGTTCTTCCAGCTGAGCTTTCAGTTCAGCCATTTCTAAAGGTGACATCCTGTAAGGAGTAATCGAAATCGGACCGGCTCCAGGCACCAACTCAATTGCAAATTCAACCTCCCGATTAGGTGGAAATTCATTAATATCATCCAGAAACACATCTGAAAATTCACATACAACCGAAATCTGCTCTAAACTCTGATCATCACCTGATATTCCCGCAGTTAATAACATAATACCCTGACATTTAGTTCCAGAACAGTTTACTATCATAGAATTCAAATAGTAACTATTCACCACAACCGGTGCTTCTGACCCTTTCGGCATAAACTGTACTGACTTCTTAGAACAATCAAGCAAAACATGATTCTTGGATAACCAATCCAATCCCAAGATGAGATCAAGACTAGTCATAGGCAAACAAATCAAATCATGCACAAATTCACGTTGTTGTACTCGAAAGGGAACTTGTGAACATCCTATCCTAGTCACCATAGCTTCATGAGTAGCACTATATACTTTCAAATCATAACCTAAAACCACCATTCTCAATCCTAACTCATTAGCCTTTTCAAATGCAATAAATGAATGAGTTACTCCTGAATCAAATAAAGCATTTAAGATTTTATCAGCCATTTCACAATTACCTCTAATCAGTGTCTCAGATCCCTCAGCACCTACTGTAGAAGTGGTGTATACTCTCCTTGGCTGTTGTACCCTACCAGTCTCATACTTCTTCTTCTCCGGGCAATTAATCGCTATATGCCCGGGCTGTCCACAGGAATAGCATACTCCAAGTCCTAACCTGTACGGAACTCCAGGATGATACTTTTCGCACTTCTGACAATTCAGATCCTGCTGTGGCTGCTTTCCAAACATTTTTCCTTGACTAACATTAGTATTCGGCCTTTTGTAATTACCTTGACCCTGAGTCTACTGCAGAACAAAGCCTCCACGCTTGAAATTCCTACCTCTCGGAGCAAAGTTCCTCCCTGAAGGCCTTTGAAAAGGCACCCTCAAACTTCCTTTCTCTACTGCCGCCTTCCTCACACAATCCTCAGCCACCTTACACTTGTTCACCATTTCAGAAAATACCCTGATCTCCATTGGGGCAACGAAACTCAGAATATCGCTCCGAAGACCTCCTTCACACTTAATACACTTCTATTCAGCAAAATCTTCAGGCGCACCTTGACAGATACGAGAAAAGTGACATAACTCTTCAAATTTACTAGTATACTCAGCAACAGTCATCTGTCCCTGCTTTAACTGCATTAGTTCAAGTTCCTTGGCATTTCTGGTTGAATTAGGAAAGTATTTCTTATAGAATTCTCTCTGAAAAACCTCCCAAGGAATTGCAGCACCATCAGGCTACAGGATACGTCGGGTTTCCTGCCACCAATACTGAGCCTCATCTTGTAGCTGATAAGTTCCAGATTCAACCCATTGCTCTTCAGGAACCTGTTGGGCCTGCAATGCCCGTTCCATAGCCTGAATCTAATTATCTGCATTAGTGCGATTTGAGGTTCCCCTGAAGGTCGGAGGATGAACTTTCAGAATGTAGCAAGTGTCATAGGACCGTCCAAATCAGTATTGTTCCCATGATTACCCTGATTTATCTGATTACCCAATGCCTCAGCTGTTGCCTGCATAGCTGCAGCCATATTTCCCAAGGCAGCCATAAAGTCCACTGGACCAGTCCCTGTGGGGGCAGGAGTAACGGTGCCTATCCTACCTCTACCTCGCCCGCAACCGCGTCCGCGAGTTGACATCTGGTCCTTATACACACCAAACAAGTGATATTAAGTTGATCAGTCTCAATATCGCAGATCTAATGCTTTAAGTTCCAAATGCATGCTCACAAATGTTTATGCCATATATATATTAGTCAGATATCCTAATAGCACATAACACATATACAGAGAATGCACAGAAGCACAATCAGTACGTCTTTCAGGCTCTATAGGAATGAACTGCTCTGATACCATAATGTAACACCCTACCACACTAAGCTTTACGCTTAAGTCGTAAAACAGAGTTGGTGTGGTATTACGACCTCTAAAATAAAATGAGTATATATATAATTGCAGAAGAATTATAATATGCTAGGAGTCTTGAAGAATAGAGGAAATAAAAATCGCGAAAAAAAAAAAGTGCAACGCTCAAGGTACGAGTTAACTTACGTGCTAAGAAAACCATAATTATTAAACATAAGATAACAGAAATAGGAATAGAGTGCCAAAGATACAAAATAACAAGCTCCTAACTCAGCTCGGGAAGTCAAGACTGGCCAGAGAATATTTACACATATATACATACATATCCAAAACCCAAAAGTTCATATACACAGTCCTGCCTCTCCATAAACCTCTAAGAGGATCCAAAAAGAACAAGTTATGCGGAGAGAAAACTAAGTACATATATATACATCACTATACAGCAAAACTACCCAGTAACTACTCCGCTTCAAGAGTCCAGACGCCTAACGAGATGCCTCTCGACCTGCATCTGAAAAACAACAACATAGTATGGAATGAGAACCGGAGGTTCTCAGTATGGTAAAGGTGCCACACACATAATATATAAGGTCCTGGAAACGATTGAGGCAATCCTAGAACGCCGACACTCAGATTATAGAGCTTAAAGTATTAAATAGGAGCCATAAAAGGTGGTTTTCTAAGAATATTTAAACCTAACTTAACTTCACCTTAAATCTAAGTCTCATACTGTCATTCCTCCATACCTCCAACTCCATCATGCAATTTCGCAAACAAATAGACAGATAAAGGCAAGCACAAGAAGGTTACAAATACTGTAGGTAACAAATACACATTTAACATGGCAAGTACATATAAGCACACCCAATTAAAGCACAAGCAAGTAATTCAAGTAATATGCATATGATGCATGCCTGTCCTATGGCTGATGAGGCTCATCTGTCAGTTTTCCAGCTAACCCGACAAGTCTAAATTGAACTTAGATTATCCCTCCACGTGCATCCCTAAGAGTCTATGCATAGCTTTTTCTCAAATAATCGATATTGCTCAATGGGGGTAACATTCCTGGGAATTTATATAGTGCCCGATCACACTTACGCCGTAGGGTCAACAGAGTATCGAGTTTTCAACCTGGTACACATGGTGGCAAGCCACGGTACTTTACCCGGGGAATCTCGTATCTAAGATCATTCAAATTCATAAGCCATATAAATAATTCAATTATAATTCATCAACATCCACATCATTCTCAATCTCATCTCATTCATCATCATACATCAATCATGCTCAATCATTATCCTTCATTATCACACCTCCCTTTTCGTCTATCAATAGTTCCAATTCAAAACATAATTCATTCTTTTCTAAATAAATCAAACTTAAAATATACTCATTTTCTTAATAACTCAAAATCAAACCATATAGCCTTTGAATATAAATCTTTTTAAATAATCATCTAAACAAAATCTCTAATTTTTATAAAATTTCGACAGCACCTCCTCTAAAACTCGGACTTTGCCACCCTTTTCGGGTCAAAACCTGTGTTCTTTTCAATTCAACATACCCTTCCTCATCATCATAACAATCACCACAATAAATCTATCTCAAATCAACAATTATACTCATACAATATTCAAATCCAACAACCGAAATCCAACTAAGAATCATAGTTCACAAATCCTAGGCTTTTAACACAAAATACCTCATTATCACAACAACCTCCACAATAGTTATACATCAAATCAATAATTCACCAAATCACCAGTTAATCAACAAGCACCAAACCAACCATGTTCATCAACAGGATACTAAGTATTAAATATACACATGCAATCCAACTTATTCTATGGTCATCTAGCCTAAGTTTTCACAGAACATTATATATTAAATGCAAGAAACCTAAACCATACCTTGGCCGATTCCCACATAACGATCAAGGAACTTTAATTAAAATAAACACAGCCCTTCCAAAATTTAATAAACACTAGGCTCAGCTTCCTCCAAGTTCCAATATCCACAATTTCAACCTCCAATTATTTATTTTCAACCTAATACACATTCATATCACATATATATCCAATTTAATTCTCAAAGCTCAAATTTAATAAAATTAAAATAGAATTATCATATCCTCACCTTACCCAAGCTTCACATAAGCAAGAGTGAATGTTTTCCTCAAACTAATTGGATCCTAAAACATCAGAAATCAAAGTAATTCAACTTCCTATTCAATAGTTCAAGATTTGGGGGAAGAGGAGGCTGAGGATGAAATAACAAGTTACGTATGAAATTGTTCCAGTAGAAACGTAGAGCTTGATGCGATGAACGCGTGGCCACAAATGGTGCGGCAATCGGAGCTCGGACGGAGAAGTTACGAGAGTTGGAAATTTGTCGTAAGGTTACGGGGTGCTTCGCTCTTCTTCTCCCTGAGAAGCTTTCAATTTCGTGTTGCTGAAATGAGGGAGAAGGCAATGCTGGGTTCATTTTAATAGGTCGGTCCGGTTGGACGGACGGCTCGGTTTGGGCCCGATTCAACCGGTTCGGCCCATGCGGTCCAATCTTGGACCGTTTTCTTCGAAATTAGTGTCAAAATTCTCGTTTTGATGAGCTCTATTCCAATTTGATATAATATTTGCATTTCTAATCTTCTTTATTAAAAACTAATTTATTGACTAATTATCTACTAATTTATCAGGGTTTACAAAGATGTCCTCGCTGATGTTGAACTCATGGAAGTTGAATTGCCAAATGCGGGAGTTCTCAATGTCGCAGGTGGGGAGGTTGTCGTGCTCATCATAGAAAGTGATCCTAATTGGATTAGCTTCTCCTCTAGGTTATCGTTCCATACTTCCCTGATTTGAACATTGCCTTTCAGTAAAATTGACATGTCTAACTAGAAAACCCTAATAGATTGATAAAAAAGCAGCCAAACTCAAATCTGCAAGCAAAAACATGAAGAAGTCGTTCATATATCAAAAACAACAAATCTACAACGAAAATCATGCGTATTTTGTTCCGTTTAGGAACGAAGGAATAGATCAATAAGTGGAGAAACATAAAAAGGAAAAATTGTGAGTTGCCGGTGGAGATTCAACTAGATCTGACACAGAAAAGAAGCGTTAGGGCACGAGAAGTAGCTACAAAGAGAAATTAGAGGTGAAGGAGAAGACATAAGTAAGAGTGAAATTAGAGGAATGTGATTTTTTTTTCCTTCAGGTGGCTAACAATGATGGTGTCAAAGAGAGAAGGAAGAAGTTAAAATCTTGAAGATAATAGGATAGGGATTAAAGGTTTGTGAAAGGCCTAGAGACAGGGGGTTGAATCTATGGCCTCCTTTTTGAATTTCTTTTTGCCTTTTTGCTTCTGACTGGAATATACATTTTGTTGCTGATTCTTCTGTTAAGTTGAAATTCAGGAAATAATTTTATTTTGTCTTTTCATGATGCATTCAGGAACAGAGAAACTCTTTACTTTTGGATAGCTGTGGCTTCTGAGAAATATACAATGCAGGAGACACTTTTATTTTATCTCTTAATGAAATAAAACATAAGAAGAGTAGAGAAGAGAAAATCACACAACCATGTATCCTGATTCAACCACCATGTGCAATGTGACCTACATCCAGTCTCCCCCACAACAATAGAAGAATTTTCACTATCTTTCACAAAGATTAAAAACATTAATTTCTGTAGGATTTAAGCTAATCCTATCTACGATAAACTCAGCTTCTACCCAAGCTAGATTTGACTAGGTTCACTCCCTAGATTTTCAACTACTAAGTGTTCACCCAACATAGCAAGGGAATCTCCTCAAGATCATGTCTACAAAACAGAAAAACATACAAAAGAGTTTTGAAATAATTTTTTCGCTTTTTCTTATATCTCTCTTTGCCTTTTCTCTCAATGGATTTTACTGATTCCTCACTTAATGCCTTTTTTCATTGAAAAAAATCAAAGAAAAGATGAACACTGAAGAACAGAAAATTCAATTTAAAACTCTGAAGGAGAAGAAAGGGATAGCTTGTAACCTATGAGAACCCAAACAGTGTGCTCACTCCTTGAATCAATCTGTGGTCACTTACCCCTTTAATAGAGGAGTAAAGCTTTCAAAGTTTAAACCTTGGTTTGAACAGTTGACTTTCTTCTTCCTTAGTGGCACAGAAGACATCAGCAATGATTAAAGCTTACATGCATCCATATACAGTTGTTTCTCTTTCATCCTTTTTCAATATTCTTCAAGGATATGAGCCATTAATCTAGACTTTGGCTCCAAGTTTCATTCTTAACCCTTGATTTGTAGCAGAATTTCATAGCCTCCACTTTCTTTAAATTTTTAGTTTGGTTCTTGTAGGAGGAGAGCATTCTCAATAAGTTATCAATCAGGCACCAAGATGGAAAAGATTTTTTTATTTACCTCTTCATTTAATCTTAGCTTTATGAACCCTAGATTTTGACTTGCTTGAATTTGGTAATCCCTTTTTTCTTCTTTGATTTGAATCCTAATCAGACTTTTCCTTTCTTGTTTTCTTTTTGGAGTATTTCACGTGGATGAGAGAAGAGAGAGGAGAGAGAATGAGTTTAGTCACAAGCTTGGTTTAGATGGGAATGTGTTGCTTCTTTCCTTCTTAGATAGTAATATACTACAATTCCTTGGGAATTAGTTGGTGAATGAGTGCTTATGGGCCTTAATCATTTTAGGGTTTTGTTAGCTTATTATCGGGCCTTATTTGATTTCAATAATCTTCTGCACAATAAACAAACAAATCATATACATAATTGGGATTTTAACCCAATAATAATATTTAGTCATCATCATTTAATTTATTATTTCTTTAAACTCAATAATTTACTCTTTTGATGACAAACATTATAAAATAAACTGTGAATAGAAAAATGAGAAGAGTTTAATGAACTTTTCTTTGATGATTCAATCTTCAAGTTGAATTCTCCTTTTCTTTCATTTTGAAAGTTCCCCCTGAATGTGAGCTTTTTCTTAATATGTAATAATTATTTAAGCAAATTCCATGCAAAAATTATACTCATAGATAAAGTTAATTATCCAAAATAATTCAATCACCAATCTCTTTTGAACCAGCCCGATAGCTTATTTTTCAGAAAATATTACAAGCTATTTGGTTCTCAAAAATCATCAATTAATTATAAAGCAAATACCAAACAGAATAATGATAAAAGACATTTTAATCCAATTTCACAATCAGAGCTGCAATCAATCAGATTTTTCAAATCTTCAACCAATTAGTACCAAATAATTCTTGCAAAGAATATCATTACTAATTGTTCACGAATTAAACAACCTAACAACAATTCATTTTCAAACTTACTTCTCTTTTTGTTATCAAGGATGGATAGTAATCCCGGCATAAAATTTGTTAGGCATCATAAAGTGTTGAGCTCTACAATTCTACCTGAACAATTTCGTACGTAAGCTACAATCTCACCTCAATTTTTCTACTCCTTAAATTTCGAAATTTGGTGAGAATTCACAATGAGATTTTGTTGATTTTGGTATTCTAGGTTCGTTTTAGCTCGCGAAACTTATTGGCTTTGGTCTATTCGGTCCTAGGATGCGGTAAGTATCATTAACCCTACCCAATCCCTTGATTTAGTGTATTGAGAATTAAATTTTGGGTATATATGTGTTATATATATGTTAGGTATGTATATATGAATGACATGAAGCCCTTGGAACCATTGGAAGCTTGACTTGAGAACTTGGTGGATGTTAGAGTTGAGTTTTGGTAATTGAAGCTTTGTCCTTTTTGCCTTGTGGGTTGCCTTATTGGTTAATACGTTGAAAATGGCTAAGGTATGGTTTAGGTTTCTTGTATTTAATATATAATATTCTGTGAAAACTTAGGCTAGATGACTATAGGATAGGTTCAAAAGTATGTGTATACTTATTGCTTAGTGTCCTTGATAAGAAGTATGTTTGGTTTGATGCTTGTTGACTAGTTGGTGATTTGATGAATTGATAACTAATGACTTGAGTACATGAGCATATAAGCCTAGAATTGGTGAGCTATAATTTTGGTTGATGTATTTGGAAAGTGTATGTATGTTATTGTTGATTTGAGGTATGGTTTATTATGGTGGTTGTTGCGGTGTTGAGGAAGAACACACTATGTTGATGGTTGTAGGTTTGGTAATGAATTGGATGTGATTTTTAATGAAAATGAGGTCTTGAAGTTTTGAGTAATTTTGGTTTTTGCCTGAACTTCGGCGAGCTATAACTTGGCTTCCGGACTTTCAAATGGTTTCAAATTTATTTTAAGTGAAAATTGGGTTCATGAAGTTTATGCTGTTCGAGGAATGGATGAAAAATAATTTAAAACGAATAAGTTATGTGCGTCGGAAATTTGGGTTTGAAATATGGAATTCTGCAGCTTTTTAACTTCACCAAATTTTTGAAAAAACGTACGCCTACGCGTACACGTGGCATGAAATTTTTGTGTATGCATGCACCTCATTCGCGGACTGTCATCACTGCCCCCTATATAAACGTACACGAGTAGACCAATGCATATGCGTAATAGGCCAGGATACATGTCCATGCGTACATGTGGCCCTCACGTACGCATGACATGAGATACATATGTACGCGTACGCATGATGAGGGGATGAAGTAGTAAGCCTAGTAATTAAATCATAAGTAGTAAGCCTAGTAATTAAATAGAGTTAGGAAATAGAGGTAATTTGGGGATGAAGAAAAGATTAAAAGTGATCAATTATATGAGGAGAATATGTATGTATGAGAACTATAAGATGCCATGGCTATGACGAATGATTATGAAATGAATATGGATGGTTATGAACAGTATGTGGCTTATGAATTTTTATGTTATCTGAGATACGAGTTTTCCCTGAGTACATAATCGTGACTTGCTACCACGTGTTCTAGGTTGAGACTCGATACTCTGTTGACCCTACATCGCAAGGGTGACCGGACACGTATAAATTCCCAGGAATGGATAACCCCCATTGAGTAAAGTTATATATGAATGTATGAATTATGAACGAATTAAAGAGAAGCTATGCATAAACTCATAGGGATACGCGACGGGGGGACATTCCAAGGATTTCAGACTTGTCGGGTTGACTTGATAACCGACAGATGAGCCTTATCAGCCATAGGACAGGCATACATCATGCGCATTATGTTTGCTTGTTTGCTATGCATTACTTGGGAATGCCTAACTGTATATATGATGTTAATTGCTATATTTGCAACTTGCACTACTTGTCCCTTACCTGTACTTGTAAATTGTCTGTTTGGTTGTCTGTGCAAACTCATTGGGGATGGAGGAATGGAGGAAAGGTAGACAGGTTAAGGTTGAGATTAAGTTAGGCTGAGTTTAGTTTTTCCCTAGATACCTACCCTTTTTATGGTTTTTGTTTAGTACTTTAAGCTTTATAATCTGAGTGTCGGTATTCTAGGATTGCCTTTGGCATTCCCAGGACCTTATATCTTATGTGCATGGCACCTTTACCATGCTGAGAACCTCTGGTTCTAATCCCATACCATGTTGTGTTTTCAGATGCAGGTCGAGAGGCACCTCACTAGGCGTCTGGAGTTCTCCACAGCGAAGTGGGCTTTTTGGGATTATGATTTTATTCTGTTTTGTTGTATATATATGTATAGTTTCTCCCTATGTATATATGTTTTACTTTTGCACCTCATAGAGGTTTATGGAGAACTAGAGTTTTAAACATGTATTTTGGGCTATGGGCTATATATTCTGTATGTAAATATTCTTCGGCCAGCCTTAGCTTCACAGGCTGAGTTAGGAGCTTGTTATTTTGTATTCTTGATCCTCTGTTTCTACTTTCTGTTTAATTGCTCTTATGAAATTTAGTTTTCTTCTCACGTAAGTAATCCTTATTTCTGAGCGTTGCGCTTTTAAATTTTGCGATTTTGCTTTACCTATTCGTCAAGACTCCTAGAATACTCCTTTCGTTCAATTATTATACGAAATACATTTCATTTTAGAGGTCGTAATATCATGCCACCTCTATTTTACGACTTAAGCGTAAAACTCTGTGTGGTAGGGTGTTACAATGTAACTGGGCTTTGACAGGACCTAGGGCTTGGTGGTTAGGAGTAACACCATCTATGAGATAAATATTCTCACAAATGTTGGCAAAAATATCCTTGTGTGAAATACCCAAATCATTGTCTCATTTACCAGTGATGTAGGCATTAACACCAACATCATAGTAGTCTAGGATTTCACCAATGGATTCTTTGTTTAAAATGGATTTCACGTCCTTTAACATAAGAGTGAACAGATTCCTCATGATAGTACATATTGGCATAAAATTCTCTAACTAAATCAGGGTAAACAGGTTTTTGAATTTCAAATAAATTTTTTCAATCCAGATAAATGATGTTTTTAACAAAGTTTATCTCTTTTTTAGTTAAAGCCTTTAAGTCAGCTACATATGTTGAACACAAAGGTCTTTTTAGAAACAGTAGCTTTATGAAATTCAAAGTTCATACTAGATGAAAAGCAGAAAGGATCATAGTGAAAATGTGAAAGGTTACCATAATGTGATTTGAATCCTACAGGATCCGAATTTTCAAGTTCTTTTATAGAGTTGAGAAAAGGTCTACGGTTACCTTTGGGTGCTTTACTCGAGGGTACTGAATGTCCTTTGTAGACGTGATGAGGAACGAATAGAAAGAGACAATGAAGGTTCTTCCTCAGTCATGGGCTTCTTTCCCTTGGCGTTAGCCATAGAAGTTCTAGCCTCAGATGGTGACGTTGATAGATGACAAGATGTTGTCTTGGTGCATGCCATAATTTTTGGAACTAGAGAGGAATGTGAAGAGGAATAGGAGTATATGTGGATGTGGATGTGAGCTTGATCTTTTGGTGGAAGGTTTCTAAGAGCACGATAAGAGCCAGTGCCTCTTTGTGTAGAGCAATGTATGTAGTTTTGAGAATTGATGGAGGTTGAAAGAGAAGATGAACGGTTCACAAGGTGTAACTATTATAAATGCTTGAATTTTGAAACCACAAAATTGTAATTTAGAACATTTGAAAAGGTGTTTCAAAAATAAAATATTTAAAAGAATGAAAGTATATAGTTGAAAAGACAAGTCAAAGAAAATTTTTGAAATTTGAACTTGATTTGTCTTGGTGAAAAACCCAAAAAATAAAAAATTTTAATTTATAATCAAGAATTCAATGAGACCCACACATAGAATAGAAACTTTTTTTGGGCCCAATGGTAGTTTTAAGGAAACACAATGGACCACCAAAGATTTAGTATTGACCCAAGTGAATCCAAAAGTACCAACAATCAGTCTTATATCCAGAGAATTTAGAAGGATTCATCATCTGTCTAGTTTTGTCTCCTGTCAACCTGAGAGACAAAAACAACTAGAAAACAACATCATCAAATTAATTTATTGATTCAGCACAAACAATACCCAGGACAGTTCTCAACTTGCAAAATCTATCGTCGCCGAGGGAAGCCAGCGTCGTCGTCGCCCATGGGTTAAGCCGAAGAGAGAGTTCACAATGAGAAGGAGACTGACGGAGGGGAAACGTGACACGAGGAAGGAGGTGGAGCTATTCGTGTTACTGTCGCTGAGCCTCGTCGCTGTCGCCGTCATAGGTCACTGTCGTCGCGTGCTCCGTTGCCGCTGCTGGAGAGGCATCATCAAGCCTCTGTCACCAAAAAATGTCGCTGCCGTCGTCGAGATCCACTATTGGTGAAGGTTTTGCTTTGGGTTTTTGTTCTTTTGAATTCTGGGAACATTATCATCACTGCATGGTTGTTACAATTTCCCTCACCAAGCTTCTGGTCACGGCTGTTGCTTGAGATAGTTGTCGGAGCTGCTGCCGGATCGGTTCAGAAGTCATTGCTGCATTGTTCTTCTATTGCAGTAAGTATCTCTATATGAGAACCCTCAATGTTAGCATTCTGTTATATGTTATTAAGGATTTTATGACATTGATGATGCAGAATTGAGTTATCGGGGTTGTATGTTGCGATTAAACCTGTTTCTATTGTTGTGCAAGTAAATATAGCTGTGGATACAGCCGCCGCTATTGCGGGCCGGGGAAAAAAGAGATTTAGTGCGTTAAGAATCGCTGCAGGCCTGATTCCTCGAGGCAGCGTTAAAAATGAGTTTCCTGATTTCAATTTGTGAAAATATTTTATAATTTAACTTGCCTGATTTTGAATAATGATGAGAAGAAATTTATTTAATTAGTTGAAGTTTTAAAAAGGAAAATTACTTTATCAAACCATGGGTTCGGGTTTAGGAAGTGTGAGAGAAAATATTGTTAATAGAGTTAGGTGACGGACTTGAAGAAAAAGAGATATTTGAAAAATAATGTAGTTAAGTTTTGATTTATAAGAATTCTTATGTTAATAGTTGCGGACTTTGGGAGTATTATATAGAAATGGAGGATTTGGAGAAGTTTGCTTGTCAATTTATAAAGTGTTGATTAGAGAAATGATTTAACGAGATTGAAGAGGTCATACTGTGTTTTAATTAGATTGTTTTTTGCTATGAAAGATTATGTTTTATCTTGAGTTAGTATACAACCGTGACCTCGAGTCTAGGGTGTCGTATTTAGAGACCTCATACCACAAGCCGTATGTAATGGCCCAATCCTCACTTGGTGAGTGATAGGGGTGCGGAGTTGGATTTTGGCGGAGTTGTTGATGAGTATGTTGAGAGTTGTGATTTAAGTTAAGATAAATAAATACTGAGATTATAATGATTGATGATGATTATACTATTAATGATCAGATTAGTAATGATTATGAATGTGGTGATGATTCTGGCTGATTATAGTGATGTGGGTTGATGACTGTGATTGATGATGATGGTTATGTTATTGATGACACGATTTATGATGAATGAGAAATAATTGAGAACGATGTGGATATTGATGAATTATGATTGAAATATTCATATAGCTTATGTATATGAATTATCTGAGACACAAGTTTTTCTAGGTAGACACAGTGGTTTGTCACTACTTGCTCCAGGTTGAGATTCGATACTCTGTTGATCTCTTGTCGCAACATGTGACTGGATATTTTAACTCCTCGGGTTCCCCATGGGCATGCATATATATATATTGATTTGAGCTTGGAATTTTTTCCATGGATATTTTTGAGATTGGGGATGTGCGCACAGAGGGACTGTTCAATGGTTAGCTACCAGGACATGTTGGGTTGGCTATATAACCAACAGATGAGACTCATCAGCCTTAGGACAAGCATGCATCATATGCATTTGTATGTTTTGCTTGAGAGTGCATTATCTTGGTTTGCCTAAATGATTAACCGTGTCTATCTGCTACTTGCTGTATCTGTGCCCTATCTGTGTTTTCTTTGTTTGATTTGTATGTATATGTATTTAAAAGACCCTTCATATGGTGGAGGCGCGATGAGGGTTGTTCCTGATGTGATGATGGGATGTTTGTTAAAAACTGAGCTTTAATATTGAATTACTGAGTTATATGTTGACAGACTGTGGTATTGGAAAGAGACAGGCTAAGTGGAATGTTGGATAAAAGCTTGAGTAGATATATTGTAGGTATACTCAGTTTCGGATTAGAGTGGGTTGAGTTATTGGGTAGAAAGTCCTTAGGCACGTCTTTGGTCCTTTTCATTTCTTTAATCTATTCATCTTACTAATTTGTAAACTAAAGCAGTTTCTTTATGATTTTCCAAAGTAAGTTCTTCCACAAAACTTTTCTAAAAGGTTATTCCAAAGATAAACTGCTTTTATAATAAAATTATTGATATTTCAAGTATCTCTTTGTTTTGATTGTATTTCCTTTCCCACTGAGAACTTGCGAGGACGATGTTCTCACCCCCTATAGAAGATATTCTTTTTCAGTAACAGGTTCATGAAGTTTTGGCACGAAGTTGCGACCGATCTACGAATATATATATATATATATATATATATATATATATATATATATATATATATATATATGCTGTATTCTTTTTTAGCAACAGGTCCATGAAGTTTTGGCGCGAAGCTGCAATCGATCTACAAATATAAATAAATAAATATGTGTGTGTGTGTTGTATTTTCTGTTTATTAGTTTAGTTGAGATTTTACCCCTCGTCATTTGTCATTTTAAGATTTTAGAAGGGCGAAACTTGTATTTGAGAAGTTTTGAGTAAGTCTATATATTTATTATTATGTGGATATAATTATGTGATTATGTGGTTTAAAGTAAAGACTTTTTGTTTTCATAATTAAAAATTCGATTTATATTTGCGAATACTCGATATTAAATAAATATAGTACTAAAAGAAAAAAACTAGAGGTAAGTAACGCCTAGACTTTTAGTACAATCATGAGATACTAAAAATTAGGATGTTACAGGTTATTAATTGGTGAATAAGTGCTTATGGGCCTAAATCATTTTAGGGCTTTGTTAGATTGTTATTGGACCTTATTTGATTTCAATAATCTTCTACATTATAAATAAACTAATCATACACACAATTAGACTTTTAATCCAATAATAATATTTAATCATTATCACTTAATTTATTATTGTTTTAAACTCAACAAGAATATTCTAAATATTTTAATTTATTTTTTTGATGAAATTAATAAAATTCATCTTTCATAAATATAACTTTAACTTTAATTTTTCATTGTGAGTTTCGTCGGTACCTAAATTATTCATAATAAGAAATAACTATTTAAAAACTACATCATCAATTTAAAGAGTAGTTATAATGTGTCATTCAAATCGTCTTACAAGAAAAAAAATATTATAGTTTATTATGTTATAAAGAGTTAGGGTTTGATTGGATACAAGTAATCAATAATATGAGTCAGAAAGAAGAACAAAATATATCTTATAAATATTGGAGATTTTTCCCTTATGGAGGCGTTTAATTTTGATGGTGAAAGGGGGAAAGGAAAGAAGATTTTGTCCATCATCCCTACCATCAAGAACAAAATTATAAAGATTAGTAATATTCACAAGCGAATAAATTGGACTGTATGTTAATTACTGAGGAAGGAAAACCTTAGTAATCTAAATAATGTGGACCTAATATATATGCATAATAAACAACTAAATCACACTACATAATCATAATACAATCCGTTACGTGTATCGGTGTATACTCTCTAGTCTCTATAATAAACACTATTTTGATATTAATATTTTCTTATTAACTAAACATAGGTTCATTCTATTTTATTAATTAAAAAATTAAATGTACAATTAATTAGTAATAATTATATTTTTATACAAATATTAATAGTATTTACTATTTAGTGTATGAATTATATTTTTTTATCATAATATATATTTGCTCCTACCTGCATCGAGTTTTTCCTTTTTGGCCTTGAAAAGAAAGAGTCATGTGCCCTAAACTTTAAAACATATATATCATATATCATTTGAATTGAAGTTCTTGCGCCACTCATGCAACTTCTATGTAACTTAGTTTCAGTTCGATTAAGCTCCACTGATTTTTCATAAGAGTTGTAGATATTATCTTAGCTTTGCTACAACCTACAAATAGGCCGTGGAAATGGATCGCCGATGGAAGTTCGCAATTTGGCTTGGTTCGACTCATTTTATTAAATAGGTCAAATTTAAATTTTTTGTAAGATTTATTAGTTAAAAAATATCATGCCATAGACTTTAAAGAAAGCTTATAAAATATTTTAAAAAAAATAAATTATTTTTATTTTAAATTTTTAATTATTCACTTATATTAAATACTGATAGAAACAAGAGACTGAGAGAATAATATAAAAAGTGTATTATTGAGTTGTGTATGTAGTACAATATACAAGGGGTATTTATAGGTGCTAAATGAATCAAAGTAATAAAGACATAGAATCCTACAATTAATGTACAGATATGCTATATAAATATAGACGATGCTAATTGATCTAAATTGATTCTAATGATTCTCTAACATCCCCCCTCAAACTCAAGTGGGAGCTAAGGATACCAACTTGAGTTTGGATAACAAAATCCGAAAGCGAGCCGGGTGATGAGCTTTCGTGAAGATATCAGCAGTTTGATCCAGTGTCCCAACAACAATGAGACGAACAGCATCAATAAGGATTCGTTGCCGAACAAAATGACAATCAATCTCAATGTGTTTGGTGCGTTCATGAAACACATCATTATGGACAATCTGAATAGCACTGCGGTTATCACAAAAAACATCAGTAGGAGACGACTGAGGAGCACCCAGATCTTCGAGAAGCCAACGAACCGAGATAACCTCAGCAGTGGTGTCAGCAAGGGCACGGTACTCAGCTTCTGTGCTTGACCGAGCAGTGAACGTTTGCTTCTTAGCACGCCAAGAGATGAGAGCGTCACCAAGAAACAACCAATAACCAGTAGTAGAACGACGATCAGTGGGATCACCAGCCCAATCAGCATCAGAGTATGCCTGAAGGGTCAAAGAGGAATGGGCAGAAAAATAAAGGCCATGAAAAAAAGTGCCTTTGACATACCGAAGAATGCAAAGAACTGCCGCATAGTGAGTAGTACGAGGAGCAGACAAGAACTGGCTGAGGACATGAACTGGATAAGCAATGTCTGGTCGGGTGACAGTCAAGTAGACGAGACCGCCAACTAACTGGCGATAAAGTGTCAGATTATCCAAAACAGTGCCATCCATAGGGGTAAATCGAACATTAGGCTCAAGAGGAGTAGACTCAGTGCGACTATCTGTAATCCCAGCGCGAGCAAGAAGATCTGAAGCATAGTATGCCTGAGAGAGATAAATGCCATCATCTGTGGAGATGACCTCGAGACCAAGAAAATAGTTGAGAGAACCAAGATCCTTCATCTCAAAGGTACGGTGAAGTGAGGTCTTGAGATCAGAGATACCATCAATATCATCTCCAGTAATGATCATGTCATCAACATACAAAAGTAGAAGAACAACTCCACGGTCGCTTTTACGAATGAAAAGCGCATTCTCATGAGGACTAGAAACAAAACCAAGACTGCATATGGTAGTGCTGAACTTGTCAAACCATTCACGAGGAGCTTGCTTAAGTCCATAAAGTGCCTTGCGAAGGAGACAAACCTTACTGGAAGGACAAGGATATCCTCGAGGTGGTTTCATATAGACTTTCTGTTTCAAATCCCCATTAAGAAATGTATTCTTCACATCCATCTGACTGAGATACCATCGTTTAACCGTAGCAATGGCAAGGAGAGCTCTAACAGACGTAAGGCGAGCAACAGGAGCAAAAGTCTCTTCATAATCAATACCATACTCTTGCGTACAGCCTTGAGCAACCAATCGTGCCTTATAACGGTCAATAGAGCCATCAGAGCGAGTCTTGATCTTGTATACCCATCTACTGCCCACAACTTCCTGATCAGAAGGAGGATCAACCAAATTCCAAGTGTGTGCTTTTTCAAGTGCCTGTATTTCTTCCTGCATTGCTTGTTGCCAATTTGGATTTGTGGAGGCTTCTCTGAATGACTTAGGTTCATGTTGATGAAGAATAGTAGAAAAACAATGATAATCAAGAAGATGAGGATGGGGATTCCTTGCCCTAGAAGAACGAGTGGGAGGAGGAGGCATGACGCTAGGAGCGGGATCGTCGTCCGGACTAGAATCATTGGGAGATGGAGAAGGTGGAGGATCAGGAGCCTCGAGGGGTGGACTTGGGGTAGACCCTGTAGTATCATCACTAGGGAAGAGATGAACATTTGGGTTAGTAAAAAACGGTGATGGAGTAGAAGGAATGGACTCAAAGGAGGAAAAACTAGAGAACATGTGATGCTCCCAGAAGACAACATGACGAGATATACGAATACGGCGAGAGATAGGATCCCAACAACGATAACCCTTATGTTCAGAAGCATACCCAAGAAAACAACACATGCGAGCCCGAGGTTCAAGCTTATTATGTTCATGAGGCTGAAGAAGGACAAAACAGACACAACCAAAAACACGAAGAGAACTGCAATCGGGAGAAGTACGATAAAGACGCTCAAAGGGAGTAGTGTTACCAAGAACAGAAGAAGGGAGTCTATTGATAACATGAACAGCAGTGAGGACAGCTTCACCCCAAGCACGCTCAGGACAGGAAGAGGAAATAAGCATCGCACGGACAGAGTCAAGAATATGACGGTGTTTACGCTCAGCTCTGCCATTTTGTTGAGAGGTACCAGGACAAGAAAACTCGAACAAAGTACCCTGTTCAGCGAGAAAATTTAAAAGTTTGGAGTCACGATATTCCATAGCATTATCACGTCTGAAAATTTTAATGACCTTTGAAAAATGAGTTCGAACCATAGTGGCAAAGTTAATATAAATCTGAGACAACTCACAACGATTAGTCATTAAATAGACCCAAGTAAAACGGGAATAATCATCAATAAAGAGGACAAAATATCGAGCCCCTCCCATAGAAGCGGTGGGAGCGGGTCCCCAAACATCAGAATGAATAAGATCAAAAGGAGAGCATGCAATAGAGGAATTATTATTAAAGGATAAGGCAGGTTGTTTTGCAGTGCGACAAGAAATGCAATCTAAAGACTCATTTTGAACTTGACCTAAAACACCCGTAGATATAAGATGACGTAATTTGCCTAAGGAGCTATGGGCAAGACGACGGTGCCACAAATGAAGAGTAGATGGAGAGGAAGCAGCACAGAGATTTGTAGAGGGAACATGAAGGTTCTCGAGCTCAAATAAGCGTCCAACCTTACATTCAGTCCCGATGATCTTTTCCGTCCGACGATCCTGCACACGACATCCAGAATTTGAAAAAATGACATCAAAACCAAGTTCAACAAGCTGACCGACAGAGATAAAATTAAAATTCAATTTTGGAATAAAATAAGCATCAGAAAGATGAATATTGGACTGTGAAATAACCCCGTGATGTGTTGCATGCAAGAGGGAACCATTAGCAGTGTTAACAGAAGGTGCATTTGTAGTGGGAGACAACGACGAAAAAAGATGACGCAAAGGAGACATATGATTGAAACAACCAGAATCAAAATACCATTTAGAATTACCTGGAGGGGTGGAAAGAGTAGCGGGGGTATTACCAGAAAAAGAGAGAAGTTGCCGAAGAAGGGTTTCAATATCTGATGGAGAGACAGAAGGTGTGTTGAGAGATGTGGAAGAGGTGGACTCAGTATCAGCAGCAGCAGTAGAGGCAGGCACATGCGAAGAGTTGTTGGGATGAGGTTGATACTTGTTCTGATCTGAGCGTGGTGGTCGAGTAGGACAGGTAGCAATCAAGTGACCCGAGAGCTTACAATAATGGCAGAACAGTTTCGGGCAGTTGGAGCCAATGTGGCCTTTTTGTTTGCACTTACGACATTCAATAGAAGGACAGTCGGAGAAGGAATGCCCAGGCCAATTACAATTGCGACAGATTTTTCCCTTTCTGTCGGTGGCAGCAAAGACAGTTTCACTTTTAGAACGAAGCAATCCCAAGCGCGTTTCTTCAGACTTAAGACGAGGAAGAGCATCTTCAAGACTAGGCAAGGGATTCTGATGAAGAAGAGAAGCCCTGACCGACTCATAGTCATCAGTAAGTGCCATCAGAAATTGGATGAGACGTGTCCGATTCCGATAATCCTCATATGCCTTAGCATCAGTGGGATCTTTAAGAACAGGCTCACAGGAGGTCAACTGATCCCAAATAATCTCCATCTGAGCAAGAAAATCAAAAACTGCTTGGCCACGTTCTTGCTTAAGATTATGAAGTTCCTTAAGCAGTTGGTACTGATGAGAGAGATCAGAGATAGTGTAACGTTTCGCCAAATGATCCCATACCTCTTTAGCAGTTTCAAAACGCCCAAACTGTAAATGAATGCCAGGAGTAGAAGTGTTGCGGAACCAGGTGATAATCTGATGATTTTTACTATCCCAATCTTCCAATTTCTCTGCATAGTCCTTCTCCTTCTCAGCATCCTCCTTGGATTTGGAGGCACCATCTTTGGATACAGTTGGCTTAACAGGACAAGCAATATCACCATTCACATATCGCCATAATTTTCTCCCTTTAAGAAATCCTCGCATGGCTTCAACCCAATGTGCATAGTTGGAGCCATTAAGAATAACAGGGATAGGCTGAAAGACATCCGGTTTTTCCATAGTAATAGAAAAAATAGCAAAAAGAAGAAGAAAACTGCAAATTCGGGGCAGAAAACGAGAAAACAGAGCGTGAAATCGGAAAGAGCTCACCAAAAAACCTTAGGGAGGGTCCGCTTGGCAGCCACGTCAGCGCCACGTCAGCGGTGACGTCAGCGAGTGACGACACGTGGCAGCACCAGATAGGCGGAAGGAGGCACGCTGGCGACAGGTGGCACGCGGGTCGAAAGGGCGGGTCGGGTCAGGTCGTCGTGGGTCAGGGTTGCCCAACAACTTGCGTGTGACACGTGGACGCTCCAGGGACGTCCGATCTGCACGAAGATCCAACGGCTACTGAAGCCTCTGGATGAGAAAAGAATGGTGATGGACAGCAACGTTCGGACGGCGCGTGGGGGCGCGTGCGGTGGTCTCTGGCGGCGATCTTGGTGGTGTTGGAAAGCTGACGGAGAGAAGAACACGATGATACCGGGGGTGACAAACGAAAGCATCGGAAACAGCTCAAAAATTGCGAGCAAAGAGGCACGGGTGGAATCTGGAAGGAAGACCAACCTGGTCGTGGCAGCGTCTTTCGACGGCGCGTGGCAGCGCGTCCGGCGGCGGATGGCGACGGTTCTGGTTGCGTTGGAATCACGGCGACAAGACAAACAAGATGGTTATGGGGGTGACGAACCAAAGCGTCAAAAAGAGAACGAAAAAGGAGGCCAAAGAACACTGCTGACAAGGAAAAACAAAGGGGCTATGAACTAATATTCATTGAAAAAAAAAAAGACCTAAGCTCTTGATACCATGATAGAAACAAGAGACTGAGAGAATAATATGAAAAGTGTATTATTGAGTTGTGTATGTAGTACAATATACAAGGGGTATTTATAGGTGCTAAATGAATCAAAGTAATAAAGACATAGAATCCTACAATTAATGTACATATATGCTATATAAATATAGACGATGCTAATTGATTCTAATGATTCTCTAACAAATACAAAAAAAATTAATAGGCAAGATTTGTTTAGATCGTAATTTTTTTGTTCAAAAAAAAAGTTTATAAACTATATGTATAGTTATCATATGTGACTAAGGATTGATATATAAATAAATTATGCTTTGTAAATTATGAATTATAAAATTTGAAATGCATTTAATGTCAATGTAAAATTTTTAAATTTAGGATAAAATATATTTTTTGTTCTTGAAGTTTAGCAAAAGTTTTAAAAATACCCCTAAATTTTATTTTATTTCAATTTTGTGTAAAAGTTTTTGATTTGCATCAAATATACCCTCGATAGCTAAATTTTCAAAAAATTTAAAACCAATCCAACAGAAAATATATGAAAATTATACTTGATTTACTTGTGTTGAAAGTTGTTTTTATGAAATTGTCGTTGCATTGGTGTTAAAATTTTTGAACAATTAGCGGCCAAGGGTATAGTTGATGCAAATCGAAAACTTTTAGGACAAAATTGAAACAAAACAAAATTTAAGGGTATTTTTGAAACTTTTGCCAAACTTCAAATACAAAAAATATACTTTACCCTTAAATTTATTGCTTTGAGTTATGATTTATGAAACAGACTTTTTAAATAGGTTCATAGGCTTATCGGATTTTAAACAGGCCGGGCTCGAGTCTTAAAAAAAAAAAAAATTTATAAGAGATAATAGGTCTAAATTTGAACCATCTATATTTACAATATGAGTCAAACTTATCAAAATTAAAATTCGGCTTGACTTGACTTATTTCCATCCCTACCTATAAGCCACAAAGCACATATTTTATATGACTCTACAATTCAAGTTATAATCCAAAAACTAAAACGTAATAAAATGCACAATTTTATATAAATTACAACTAAAACTCTAATTGATAACTGTTAGGCAAAAGAAAATATTATCTAAGAAGAAAATTTGAATAATGCAAAGGAGGTTATAACTGACACGATATTTTTGGGCATACTTAGTCAAAAATATAACTGACAGAGGTAGCAATGCAAAGCATCAAGAAAACAAGTGCGAGACAGTTATTAATTCGAGTTTAAAAATTGACAAAGATATTATAGAAGTAACTGTCAATTGACATTAGGTTAGTTTATAAATAGAATTTTGGGTAAACATTATAATCAATGCAATTTTTCTGAAAAAACACTTAAAAATTCAAAAATATTCTTAGCCTCCCTGACATCACATAATAAAATTAAAAATATTGAGTAATTCTTCTAAAGTCTGAATTTAAACCTGTACTCTACTTTTTATTTTTAATTAAATTTCTTTATTTTTATTTGTTCTTCTTTATCTTCTTCATTTTTCTTTTAAATTTTTTATTTTTATTTTTATTTTATCTTTGGCATCTTACATTTTTTTATCTTTAATTTTATTTTTAAAACTACAATTAAGACCTTGAAACACTCATGAAAAAAGTCATTTTCACTCCTTAAATTAAGATTGTGAAATAAAACTTAAAATTTATTAATTTATTTGTTATTAACCATGGAACAAAAATTTGAATAAAACACAACCAAATGCAACTGGAATATTAATATTATATGAGAAAGTATTGGAACCAATATTAATTGTGTACAATGTGTATAATGAATTAAAAAAAGGTAAAATTAAAATAAAAAATTAGATCATTAATTAATTATTTAATTTCAAATTTTAAAATTTGAAAATTAAGATTAGTATTTAAATCCATTCACACTATATACGATTATTTCTAATCTTACCGTAACCTCCAATATACGTCCAAAACTCACTGTCATCTTCTCCAGTTCTCACCTCGCGTCAGTGAATTTCTCGCCGGCCATACCGAGGCTGCCGCATCCTCCCACCGACACCATCCTCACCTCCGCCGGTCAGCCCGATGCGCCTCGCCCTCCGACGCTCAGCCTAACGTTGCTGCCGCTATTTTCGTGCCTCTCTTCCGAAACGGCTTCGCTTTCTCCCATTCCTTCAAGTCTCTTCTCATCGATGATACCACCATGCTCTTCTTCTTTTTCGGATCCAAGTATGGTTAGCTTCTTTCATGATTTGAGTCATATGCTTCACAACAGTGCCGCTTTTGTCATGACTGGTCATTCAAAATTATGTTTCACCACAATAATAGTTTCTTCTGTTTATTCATCTTCTTCTTCTATTTTAATGGTCAATTTAGGATGGTCATTTTAGTAGGTATGCGGATGGTTATTTTATTTTTATGTAGATGATTATTTTGATTGGATTGAATTTAGTTATATATAATTAAAATATGTTAGATGTTCAATTCATTAGGTATGCGGATGATTATTTTTATCCTTAGGTGGATGGTTATTTTTATTAAGGGTGAGTGTCGTGTGGCAAGCCAAGTAGTGACAGTGAAATGGTATGATTATTGATGAAGGTGGGGTGGTCGCCAGTTGAAAAAGAAGAGAGTATTGGCGGACTTCAGATGGTTTTTTGAAATAACTAACTGGATTTTTTAAAAATTTAAAATTTGAAATTGGAGAATTTGAAATTTGATATGAAATAATTGAATAAGAGTTTTTAAATTTATTATTTCGTGGGTAATTTTCATTTTTAACTTATATTAAACCAAATAAACAGTCTATTGTACACATTGTATAAATACCTCGTTGTCTCTCTAGCGGGACTCCATATCATATAATTGAATATAAAATAGTGTTAGGATACTAAATATAAAGGTGGCATTATTACATATAGTTTTAACCTATTTAGCGAAGATGGAAGCTAATAACTTCAAACATAAGTAAGACCCTTGCTTCGTTTCTTCGTCCTAGAGAAATTATGAGAGAACGAATATTATGGATGTATAGTATCACTTAATTTCAAAGATTCGAGTACCGTTACTATTGGCAATGGGATAGAACCGTTCTTTGGCAAGCTCTAATAATTAGGGTCAAAGTCAAATTGGACAGCAACGTTCAGTAATGACCTAAAAATATATTGATAGGTATAACTTGGGTTTAATAAAAAACACTGGATAAAAGAAATCCCCAAATGTCTGGTGAGGAGTCTCTTTCTTTTCTTCTTTGGATAAATTCAACGAAGAAAAATTATGTAAACATAATCCGCATACTAGAATTTGAATTTTCAACTTGACTACACATTTTTGAGTGCTGGTTTGTACATATTGCTATGGCTACTCTACAAATAGCTTTTGTTTTCTTCTCCATCACTGGTAGAGATACCCAATGATGTGCTGAAAATTACGATCTAAGTAACTTATAGGTTTACTTTATCTACCTTGGAATATTTTTCAACTCATATTATATGTTCCACTACCGTACTCTTCTACTTACTAAGATGGATCAATTTCAATGCAATGGTAATTTATGTGTATATATAAAATTAATTATTAATTGATTATGAATTATTTTATAAACCCATCACATGTACACTACAACAAACAATTATAAACTTGAAAGAGTATTTAATTTTGTGTTAGTATATTAACGAATTTCAACTTGTTTAGAGATACTATTAAATATTAAATTTATAAACTTTTGACTTTTGGAGTTTGACAGAAGATTTTGGAGTTTTGAACTTGAGTGTTACTCTATTCAGTTCTTCTTTTGCATAGAGAAATACTATCTTGATGATTGAAAATTTATAACAATTCATTCACCACATTAATTATATTCAGTTCGGTGGCCTTGTTGATTTCCATTTACTTGATATTTAGTGTGTTCAGAGTTTAGGATTTATTCTGATTATATTTTTACAGTTTAACTAGGGGTTTGAATGAAATTTGTTCTTATTTTCATTCAGTTGAGTAGATAGTGAACACCATGTGTGTCCTCTCAATATTTGTTCTTATAACGATTTATTCACCACATTAATTGTGTTCAGTTCGGTGGCCTTGTTGATTTTTATTTATTTGATATTTAGTGTGTTCAGGGTTTATGATTTATTCTGATTGTACTTTTACAGTTTAACTATGGTTTTGAATGAAATTTGTTATTATTTTCATTCAGTTCAGTGGATAGTGTAACTAGGGTTTTGAACTTGGTTGTTACTCTGTTGAGTTGACTTCTTTTGCATGAAAAAATACTATTCTTGATGATTGAAAGTTTATAACGATTTATTTACCGCATGAATTATGTTCGGTTCGGTTGGCTTGGTTAATCTCATTCACTTGATATTTAGTGTGTTTAGGGTTTAGTGTTATTCTGATTGTATTTTTACAGTGTAACTAAGGTTTTGAATGAAATTTGTTCTTATTTTCATTCAGTTCAGTGGATAGTGTAACTAGGGCCTTGAACTTGATTGTTACTCTGTTCAGTTGACTTCTTTTGCATGGAGAAATTATATTCTTGATGACTGAAAGTTTATAATGATTTATTCACCACATGAATTTTGTTTAGTTTGGTTGGCTTGGTGATTTTGATTCACTTGATATTTAGTGTGTTCAGGTTTTAGGGTTATTCTAATTGCATTTTTATAGTGTAACTAGTACTTTGAATGATATGCATGCTTGTGCTTGTCAGTGTATTGATTTAAGTATTGAAAAAAAATTTTCATTACAGCAAAACTTAAGAAGACAATGATGACAAAGAACGAGAAGCATGCTATAACGTAATCACATTAAATATATTTATCTGCTTTCATTCGAATAATATCTATTTTGTATTATAAATATATCATCACATTCTATTTCAAAACTTGCAGAAAACTCATGATTGCAGGTGCCAAACAAAGGCAATAGCAACAGTGTTCAAGAATATGAGTCAGGAAAAGAGAGATATAGTTGAAGAAATGGGATTTGGTGCCCTGGCACATGTCCCGGAAATGAATGTCTCTCACGCCCTCTTGAGAGAATTGATTGATTGCTATGATGAGTATGATGGATTCCTGAAAACTCTCCAGGGTAAAATATACATAACTCCTCGCAAGGTAGCAGCTGCACTAGGCATAACCAACGGCGGTAATACACTTTCCAATTCCTGCTTAATTTCGGTTCATTGGTTCCTTTAATTTCGGTTCATTAGGGTATAGAAAATTAAACTGAGTCTTTTTAGCTGATTTGTTGCTATTAAAATATTGTAGGAAATCGTTTTGCTGAAAAGGTTGATTACGGCAAACTGAATGAGGCAGACAATGCAATATTTGACAGCGTCAAAAATATTACGTTGCGACTTTGACAAGGTCTGTGCTAGATATGAGTGTTGAAGGGGGAGAACCGGCAAAAATTCAAGAGGACTTTTGTCGTCTTCGTACAAAAGTACTTCTTGCTGCCGACGATGGTAAGCGTGGCCTCCCCAATCTATAAGCCGCATATCTTTCACGTGGACAACATCCAAGAGTAGGATTGGGCAAAACATGTGCTCAGCTTCTTGAGGAAAGGAATTGAAAACAAGAGAAAGGGAAATAAACAGTCTGTTGACGGCTGTGTTTTTGTTTTGATGCTGATATACTTCCATGAAACGAAGTTTCCTCACCCGTTCGGACCTAATGCTCCCCCAGCACCGTGGGTGGCCCATTAAACAAAGTAGATGATGCTCGACCGGATTTCGGAGGAAGCAACGGACACATTAGTAAATTAAACGAAAAATTCCCCCCAGAATTTCGTTTCAAATGCTTCTAAAATACTCTGCTAACTAAATAAACTTATATAATCCTCTCTGGGATAATTCATATCCGGTGCATTGTAAAGGCTGGAGTTTGACTGAATCGTTGATTCGCCGTCCAAAAGGTTCAACTACAAAAGACATAATAAAATCGTATATTAGCAAAATGCACAAATGAATTTTTCCCTAATCGAAAGCAAATCAATTTTACCTCGCTTGGAGCTGTCTTTTTCTTTTTCTTCGTGGCGTTTGAGATCTTTTTTTCCAGGTTTGATCCAAGTCTGTTCTTGGGCTGGCCTCTTATTTTGATGCGTGGCGGGCTTTGAAGGTCATTCATGTTGCTCAACGTCGCTTCTTCGTGGGATAACGAACTTTTTTCTTTGCTTCTCTCTTGATATTCTTACATCTCGGCTATGAACTTGTCAAATGCCCGGTGCAGAATTCTGATAAGCTCCTCAGACTCGGATGCAAATTCGCATATATTATGCGATCGAAACACCAAATCGTCGAATCTCTTGCTTCTCAGCTCCAGTAGAGGCTCGTCTTGGCTGCCCTAGACATGTATGTGCCTCCTCTTTATGTTCTTGCTCCACCATTCCAGTATGTATTTCGGTGCCACGTTATCCACTCGCTCGAAGCTTAGGACGCTCAAGGAATGGCGGCACAGTATTCCCCTTGACTAGAATAGCAGGCACTGGCACTTTACCTCTCGTGATACTGCGTCGTAGGTGACGAAAAACTTGTTGAATGTGGAGTTGAAAACCTGCTCTACGACTTTGTATGTTGTGAAACCTAAGGTGGAATGCATTGATCTTGTGATGCAGTTCACTTGACCTCTGAATTGTGCTTAAACTTCCCTGAACTTCTCGTGGGTATACACTGCTGAAACCGGGCCTCTACTGCTGATTTTGTTGCACACGATATCACGGTGTGAAAATCTGCCGCGTCGAATTCTCTCTCTCTTTGCTCTTTGCTTGCTAGGCAATTGTCGTATTACTTCACGAATTGTCTCAGGAGCTGTTGCGTGTGATGAACTTATTGAAAAATGCGTACATGCTCTCGCTCCTTTGTGTGCTTCTCATCCCGGACTAGAAGTGGTGATCCAGATAAACTGGAATCCATATATGCCGATCCTCGTACAGCTCTGCAGAATGAACCGAACTGGTTAGCTATACTAAACCGAACTCTGTGCATGTTTTGACACAAAAAGTAAAGGCATAAAAATAATTCGAATTAAAACCTTGGTTATCTGAGAGCCACTTGTTGCCTCCTAGACCAAACTTTGTGATGAAATTGTTCCAGTTTCTATCGAATGCATCTTTTGTGAATGAGTTCCAAACGATGTGGCTCATCTCTTGTTCGATTTTTTCATTTCGCTTGTAGCCGTTTAGTTTGTTTAGAATCTTCTTCATGATGTGCCAGATGCACCAGCGGTGAATTGTTGTTGGTATGCACATCTCAATGGCCCTTTGCAATGATGCACATTGGTCAGCGAGAATGCCTTTTGGTGCCTTGGCTCCCATGTAACAGAGCCAATACTCGAATAGCCATTTGAAGGGTTGGATGTCCTCATTTTTCATCAGCGCGCATCCCAAAAGTATCGACTGACTGTGGTGATTCACGCCCACAAAAGAACCAAAAACCATATTGTACCTGCATAAATGCACACTTTCACGAATTGGTGAACCGAAATGTGTGCATAGGGTGAACGTATAGACTTACTTTGGGTGAACCGAATACCTGTTTGTGTTGTACGTGGTGTCGAATGAAACGACATCTCCAAAATACTCGCATGACGCCCTGCTTCTTGCGTCAGCCCAAAATGCATGTTTGATGGAGTGATCATCTTCGAGGTTGAGCTCGAAAAAGAAATTTTGGTTCTTCTTTTTCATTCTTAATAGGTACTTCCCGAATTCTTTGGCGTCGTCTTGTTTGGACACATTCCGTACTTTCCATGTGATGTAATTCCTCACATCTTTTTCTATAAAACTTAATTCATGGTGACTGCCGGCTGCTGCTACGAATGATTGGTAAGTTTTGCTAGGTCTAATTCCGGCTTCCTCGTTGGTTTCAATGGTGCGACGCACAAACATGCTTAGTTCCCTGTATTGTTTGAGCATCTCTGCACGGTCTGGACAGCAGGGGTGTGAGTGATTCAAAACAACTGTGGAAATTGTCCAAAGACCCACGTCCTTCAATATGTGTACATATATCATGGTTGGACAGTTTATGCCGGCTGAGGAATTTGTCTTTAGAGTAGGAGATATCTTGGATTTCCACCTCCCCTCTCTGCTGCATACAATTAGTTGATTCTTAATCTTGTCTCCGTCCCGAGTCGTGTTTCTTATTTTCGTAGAAAAACTGGCAAGTTTGGAATAATTTTTGTAGAACTTTTTGGCTTCTTCTAATGTCTTGAAAATCATCCCGACCTTTGGCACAAATTGTTCATCCACAACACACCTGGTCTAAAGAATGAATCGAACATGTTGTTATGGTGAAACAATAGTATAAAACTAGATGAATGATACATTATCCATTATATAAATTCAAATTCAAATAGCTTTCTGCATAATGAACCGAAAACGTCATTATGGTGAAACAATTCTATAGTACTGAGTGAACAAAAAATAATCCATTATATAAAATCAAATTCAAACAGCTTTCTGCATAATGAACCGAAACATGTACCCATGGTGAAACAATTGTATAGCATTGAGTGAACAAAAAATAATTCATTATACAAAATCAAATTCAAAACACCTCTGTCTACAATTTAGATATTATCAATTCAATTCAATTCAATTCAGATTCAGAACACCTGCGTCCATTCAATTCAATTCAAATAAAATTAGCAGTTGGATTCCATTGAATTCGATTCAAAATTAAATAATCCAAACCTCATCAGCTTGATTCGTTTCAGAAGAATAATCCAAATCGCTTTCATTCAACTGATTTGAAGTTGATTCATTCATTGTTTCAATTCAGAAGTTTAGATCAAAGAAGAAAACGAAGAAGAACAAGAACGACCAAGCTCATAACGCGAGTAGAGAAGAAGAACGCAAGTAGAGAAGAAGAAGAAGAACAAGAAAGAAAACGCGAAAAAGGAGAACGACGAAGCCTATAACGCAAGCAGAGAAGAAAGTTTACGTTGCAGCAGCAGGTTTACGTTGAATAAAGGTCATACAAGGTTTATGTTATATTAAGCGCGTGAATCACAAACGATTTAAAGATTGGAGGATGTGCATATAGCAAAAAAGACTTGATAACATTCATGTATTTTTTACATGAACGTGGAGCATCATTATTATAATTATTTCATTTATAATATAAATAAAATAAAATTAGAAGACATATTTTTGTAATAATTTTTATAATTATTTATTTCAATAAATATATAATATTTATTTAATTTATTTAAATAAAAAATCCAACCATATACACATCGTTAAAATAGAAATTTTTTACGAGACTTATATTTACGACGGTCCATTCAAGCTTTCGCGCAACTTTGACGCTAATTAGCACATACTAGTAAAGTAGTAATATTGATGTGGAGGATTTACGGATGGCCTATTTCATTAAAAATTTAACTTTAATTACGTAAATAATTTATTGACAGCGCGACCGTTGATAACATAAAGTAAATTTTTTTAATTTATAAATAATTTTATAACAACTTATTGACGACTTAGACGTTGGTAAGCTTTATCGTTTATTAAATTTATTATATGTTAATATATTATGATGGCTTAGCCGTCAGTAATGATAATTTTAAAATTTTTTGTTTTAAAATAAAAATATGATGTTAATATATTATCCACAATAAGACGGTCAGTAAATTAATAATTTAAAATTTAATTTTTTGTCTATTATATTATTACTGACACCACTACCGTGGTAATATATGATTAATGAAATGCTAGTTTTATATGGTTATTTAAATGACACATCCGAATTTAAATTGGTGCTCCTTTCTTTCCCTCCCCCATTTCTCAAATTCCTTTCTCTTTAACCCTCTTACTCACTCTGACGCCACTTTTCTCTATATTTTTTTCCCTCCAATAAAGATTTTGACAATTCATGATGAGTTTCTTTTTAATTTAATCAGTTTAATTTTTTCAATTAATTAAATTTTTTTATTGTTTATTATTAGGGATGGCAATACCACCCGAATTCGCGGGTACTCACTCCGTCCCTACCCGCCCGGTACTGAGGCGGGTTTTTAGCGGAGCGGGTTCTTGAGAGGGGCGGGATGGGGTCGGGTTTAGGTAATACCCGTCCCTACCCGCCCCGCTATATATATAATATATATAATTTTAATATATAATATGTATAATATATGTAAAATAATTAGTAAATGATTAATAATATTGTATCATATTTAAATTTTTACTTTAATTTATGTTATGTATGTGATGATGGTTATATAAATTTTGAAATTTAATTTTATTTATTGGATTTTAATAATTATAGGGGCGGGACAGATACCCGCAGGGACGGATTATGGTTCAACGTTTTACTACCCGCGGGTAGAAGCAGGACGAATTCTATGCGGGTTGTTGTACGGCGGAACGGGGTTGGGTAGAGCAAAAACCCGCCCCGTTGCCACCCCTATTTATTATCCTTAATTTTTGACTCTATGAGTTTGACTCTAACTCAATTGTAATTTGTGTCAAGTTTCTATTGATATTTAGAGACTACTAGAGTGAGAAGAGTTCATATTCTTGCTGTTCTTGACAGATTCAATAGATTAACTTATTTATATAAGTTGGTTTTATTCTAATTTATTAATTTTATTTTTATTTATTAATTGAAATTAAAAAATTAACATAAGTGAAAGTCATTTATAAGTTAAAAATTATTTATTTTGCAAATTATTGCATGTTTAGGATAGAGTTGTAGGATGAAAGAGGTAAAATAATTTTATGTGAAGCATAAATATCTTTTCAGTTTATTTGTTGTGAAGTTTGTTTGTATTTATTATATATTAAAAACGCAATTGTAATTTGTATCATGATTGTTTATATTGCCATATGTATCTTTGGAATTTTGATATATACTATTTGTAATTAGAGAATTTGAGGTGTCCTAATTATAGGCGAGACTTTGTCAAAATTTTAAAAAATATTTTTGAATACTTAATAAAAATTAAATAGCAAATATTTTTGGCCAATATAGGAAGAATTATGGCACATATGACTCAAAATCGCTCTTGGAATATGATAGAATCTATTCAAATAGAGGATTTAAAACCGTTTTTTGTGGAGGGTTTAGACAAAATTTTTAAACACTACTTGTTCTTTGTCAAATGATTAGGTGTTTGTCACTACAAGAAAAATGTTGAGTACTATTAGATTTACTGTCGAATTTAGCGTCGTAGAGTAGCAGCAAATTTACAATCGAATTTTCGTACAATTATATAATTACCGGCGAATTTAAGTTTCTAACGGTAGCTTTGCCGGTAATATTTGGAGGAAAATAAAAATATATTGGCACATCTTTTAGCTTCGAATTTAATATCGGAATAACCAACTTAAAACTATGCATTTTGATGACCTGCAATGCTTTTACCGTCAGATTTTTTTCAACGGTAACTGGAACGTAAAATAAAAATGCGAACCCTCTTCCCCTCATTCGAGTTTCACTCTCTCTCTTACTTCTTCCACTCTCCCCATCACCACCATTTGCCACCGCCGATACCATCACTATCACAGCCCCCTCTCCGTCGTCGTCAACCCACCGCCGACACCTCCCTTCTTCTTCTCCCCTCTTCTCCTTTCTCCTCGTAGCACAACACCATTCTCCCTTTTGTCTCCTTGCCATTTCACCCTTTCTCTTCTCCCTTCTTGGAACCACCACACCACAAAGCCACCGTCATCGTGCCGTTGCTGCCCAGCTTCGTCGTGAGTCCAACCTTCAATGCCGCTGCCGATCTTCGCCCCTGTTCTAGTCTCTCGACGAGTTTCCCATCCTTCAGCGCCGTTGCAAACTCTCCATTCCCTCTCCTCTGTTTCATCCATTGCCTGCATCACAGGTTTTTTTATTAAACTCTATTTTTTAAATTTTGTTTACTCAGTATTGGTTCATTAGTTTGGTTTTAGTTAGTTTAGTTAGATTTAATTTTCTGTTTTAGTAGATTTTAGGTTGTTAAGATAGGTTAGGTGTAATTTACTTGGTTCTAAGATTGTTGAAAGTGGTTGGATTGTCTAATTATGCTGATTCATTGTATTACAACTGATTTCGCTGAGATATGGCTATTGAAATTGATGGATTCTCCTTGATTGTTGCTTGTTTTGCGTTAACTGTTGCTGGTGTGCTTGTTGATTTGGAATTGGGATTGTATATTGATGCTTGGTATTGATTTTTGCTTGTTTGATACTTTGGCACGCCAAGTGTTCGATAATATGCCTCAACGAGTTCTAGATGAAAATTTGGTTTAATCTTTAAAAATCAGTGCATGCTTTTACATGATTAGTGTTATTATGCATTGATGTATGTGAATGTTTCTAATTTACCAAGTTTAGTTGATATGATGGATTGCTCGAGATGCTATTTCTTATGGTAGTGGTTAAAATATTGAATCAGTTTATGAATTTGTTTATAAATATGAATATGCAGTGATTTTACTGATTATGAATATGCTGAGGTTTTGTTGATTGTTGAATTGGTTTTTTTTGTTTTGAATTTGAATTTGAACTTTGAAAAGTATTTCGATTATTGAACTGAATTGCTGAATATCGTTGCTAGAGTTGTTTGAAATTGACTAAAATATGTTAATTCATTGTGTTATGGCTGGTTTTGATTTCGCAGACATGACGAGAGGTAGAGGTATTGCTGACCAGGTTACTGGTCATGGACATAGTCGTGATAGAGGGAGGGTTTCTTTCGCTATCCCTGATAATTCTAGATCCTCTCCCTCTAGTCGGACTACCCTACATCACAGGTTGCAGGTTTAGCAGATCAGCCATTCATCATGGTCCCTAATCCCAATTATGTGTCTCCGTCTACCACGACGCCGCCGCCTCCTACCGCTCAACAGCCCGCTGCCATGACAATGCCGCCTCTAGCGACGGAAGCCCGGCCCTAGAGTCCTCTAATGAAAGTGAGACAGCTGATGCCCCTCCACCACCTCCCGTCATACGGTTGACCATTTGTTCTATTGGCGGCATGGGGGTAAATATCACTTTGAGTATTTCCTATTTCCTTATTATTGTTATTGCTGAAAGTGCCTCAAAATTTATTCTTGTTTAGTAAATTTAGGTTTGAATGGCTAAAAGTGTTTCTTGTTTCCTGATTATTATTATTATTATTATTATTATTATTATTATTATTATTATTATTATTATTATTATTATTATTATTATTGAAAGTGCCTGAAAATTGATTCTTGTTTAGTGGATTTAAGTTTGAATGGCTGAAAGTATTTTCTGTTTTCATATTATAGAATTACTAAAAGTGTTTGGTTATTGATTCTTGTTTAATGGATTTAGGTTTGAATGGCTGAAAGTGTTTATTATGGAATTGCTAAAAGTGTCTAGTTATTGGTAGTTGTTTAGTGGATTTAGGTTTGAATGTCTGAAAGTGTTTCTTATTTTCTGATTATGGAATTGATGAAAGTGTCTAATTATTTGCTTTTAATGAAGTTTTAATTTATATTGCCATATTATTTTGTCTGTGGATTATTGATAGGTTTGCATCAAATAACAACGCATGTACTCAGGAGATGATCAACGTCCTCAAGCTGATGTACGACCATCCCTGGCCAAGCTTCAAGAAGATCAACCCTGAGACTAGAGAACGATGGTTTCAGAAATGGGTAGTAATTTTATTTTAGTTTCAAACCTTTTTTAGATAGTTTATATCTTCTATATTGATTAACTAATTTTAAATTTTTTTTATGCAGTTGCACTTTATATAGGACGCTGAGCACAATCTTACCATAAGAAAGATATACGACCATAGAATGGGTTGGCGGCTACAACAAATGCTGGAGAATGTTAATGAGGGGAAGGACCACCAAATGACCTAGCTCCGGCCGAAAATAAAGAAGGCACTATTAGTTCATTGGGAGACCGATGCGGGGTTTAGGCATCGACGTCTCATCAACAGGGCTAACAAGGCATCAGTCAAGTCATCCAAGTATACCGACAGCTTAGCAACCTTCATGAAGACTAATGTCAGGCTGGTATGTAGTGTCTATAATTTTATTAATAACTTAGTTATATTCTTTTACATATCATTACTAGGCATCCTTATCATATTCTTTCAGTGAAACATGTGTACTCAAAGTCGTTGGATCACGAGGCAACATTGGCGGAGACGTTCAAGTACACCCATACGCTGAAGGAGAACAAAGCGAGATTTGCTGATCAGCGGTCTCAAGACCATTATGTGAGTAAACATACATATGATCTTCTGGTATAAAATTATTAGAGATTAATTGTATAATTGGCGTACTAATCACAATAATATGTATTACACAGGAGTCCTACACGCAGAGACTAGAAGCCGTGACTCAGTAATCTCAGCAAAGTGGGGAGGACACTGCCGATGGCTCTTCTGCTTTAATCGTCGATCCCGATGCAATTTGGCGCGAGACTGCTTCAGCGCCGTACAAGAACCGCATATATAGGTTGGGGTCATTTTTCGCCAATAGCCTCTGCACATCTACGTTGAAGCTATCGTTAGGCTCTACCACTAGTCGAGCCGTCGAGACCGAGGAAGGCGTGGATTTGAGGCTACAGGTGCAAGAGCTCCAACATAACCTTCACCAGCAGACTCAGGAGCTTAACGATTAACGGGAGAGGTATCAGGAGATTCTCACATGCGTGACGGACACTGATGACCTCATGCTGGAGTGGAGGGAGCAGCTGGAATGGCTTCAGCGGGTGGAGGTTCGAATGGAGGTGTACCAGGCTCAGATGCGCGCTGCTGGCATCATCCCTGCTGGTGGCACACAAACATCACTACCTTCTGCGCCGCCTCTTCAGGGCCACGGGACCGACGACGACGACGACTGCCTGAATCTTTAGTTATTAATATTTTGTTTTATTGTTTCATTGTATTTATTTGATGTACTTTACTTTAGTTTATTTGAACCTTGTATTATTTATTTTAAATAATATATTTTTATTATTTATGAATTAACCATTAATTGTGTGAAAAATAAATTTAAATAAAAAATTAAAATTGACCATTTAATTCAATTCTTTAAAAAAATTGACATTACCGTCGGATTTACCGAAGAAATAATTCGACAGTAGTAGTGTGGGAAACAACATATTTTGGCGCTAACATTATCGTCGGAAAATCCGCCGATAATCAAATAGTTTTTCGAACAGGTAATTCATCGCAGAATCCAACGATAATTATCGTCGGATGAAAAAAATTCACCAATAAACATTTACCGGTAAGGTTTATACCGTCTGATTCTTTCCGATAGTAATTAAATTACTATCAGATTTTTTTCATTTTTCTGATGATAAATTTGACATATTTTTTTTTGTAATATATGTGCCGAGTATAAATGTACGAATTTTAAGACCATCAATAATGTTAAATATGATTTAATAACAAAAATTTTACACCAAATTATTGAGTTTGGATACGATACAGAAAAAAAGAGTTTAGAAGTTGGGCATAATTCTAAAGTAAGTGAATTTTTTTACTATGATGAGGTACCTATGTGATTTTTTAAGAGGAAAACGATGATAGATATGAATGTATGGTAGTAAAAGTCTTTCCAAAATCTAATATAATCGTAGAAGAGGAAAAGAAACTTTAAATCAGATGTGTTAATACTTTTCTTTAAGAAAATCAATTATGATATTTAGTTGAGGATCAAATATAGTTAAGATGAGATGTGGGAAATTGCTACCATAATTACAATTTATGTTTTGAAAATTCATGAAAAATAGGTTTGTTTCAGAGTAGGTTTCGACTATTGAGTTCTTTGAACAAAATTTATCCTAAAATTAAAATTGTTTAAAATTATTTTTATTTATTTAAAAAAATCCATACAATTACAATTTTTTGTTTTGTTTTTAAAGTATTCTTTAGTTTGGTAAGTCAATGATTTTAACTAATGGCACATTACTGTATATCTACTTAATATACTAAAACTGGGTTTTCCCTCCGCTACTAAAGGTGACGTGTCGATCTCTCATGCCTCCGTTTTCCCTCCAAAACGAATAAAATTTTTTTCTATTCTAAATTATTTTATTGTAATTATATTATAATTAATACTAAACGAATAATATATAATTATACTAATTTAGTAACATATCTTCATTATAATTATATCAAATCAATATTTAATGCACTATTAAACTACTTATCAATTATCAATTAAAAATACTTTTAATAATTTTAATGATAATAATAATATCAATAATAGTAATAATAATAATAAAAAATCTTTGTTACCCGATTCACGTATATCAAATAATTTTTTTAAATTATTTTATAAAAAATATCTTTAATATAATTATATTGTAATTAATATTTAATGAATAATATATAATTATACTAATTTAGAAACATATTTTTATTATAATTGTATCAAATCAAAATTTAATGCATTATTAAAAAATTACCTTAATAATAGGTAATTTACGTATTTATTTTTGTTTCACTAAAGTCTATATATAGTGTTTTCCTATGGTACATGAATCTAAATTTGAGAGTTAATTCATAATTTTATATTTAGTATTTTTTTTACTACTTCATAGAATAAGAATGTATTCTTCGTTTTTTATTGAAGTTGATCCTTTTAAGGTACAATTTATAATTTTTTATAATATTTTTCATATACTCATTCTATTATATTATTCTTTTGATAATTTTTTATTTGTTGTTACTCTAAGTTATTCTTATCGATCGTCTAATGTTCCAGTTCGATTGTCTTTTGCCACAATCATTTACAATGCATCACATCCATGAAATACCTCATCAAGTTGTCTTCACTGATTCGAGTTCCAACTACATGGATGTAAGCGTTCAAAGAAGAGGCAATAGTCTCTACTTTACCGAAGGATGGTTGGATCTACTCAACTATTATGACCAACCCAATGGAATGTGGTTAAAGTTAGATTTCTTAGGAGGAGCTCGATTTTTGATTGAGGAATTGCATCCACGGAACTTTATAGGGCAAGTTCAAGTTCCATCCCCTCCATGCTTTTTACGTCTGCCCGAAAATCTTCGAAGTGGAGCACATAATGAAATTGAATTCCCTCAGTTTCAGTTCAGTTTTGCTAAATTCGTGATAAATTCAGATATGCAATTTCAACGATTGGTAATATATTTAAATTTTCTTAGTTTAAGCTGTTCATTATTAGAATAATTTTTTAACATATTTTGATTTTTCTCAGAAATTACCAGCTTTCTTTTGCATGCATGCAATGTCATTGAGGGGAATAAGAGTTAGTTTGGTTTCTCGGTGTGGCAATTCTATACCTTGCCGCATTGCATGGATAGCGGATGATGAATCTTATCTAACAAGAGGATGGTCTGATTTTGCACGAATTCTAAATATTGAAACTTACGATGTTATTTCAGTTGGTTGTCATTACAAGAATGATTCTATACTATAGGTGACTAAGGACTAGAATATGTTCAATATTGTTTAGGTAATTTGGTTTTACTATTAGTATTTGATTAAATTATAATTATTGCCTCAATTTATATATTACGATTATTTTTTGTGGATGTGCTATTTTTAAATAATTTAATAAAATGAAGTAGTGTCAGATATTATTAAGTTTACTTTTATCCTTTATTTCTTTATTTGTATTTTCATTATATTTGACAAAAAATGAACCTACACATATATTAAATCGTTGACCTAAAGACAATTTATTTACCAATAGAAACATATTTTATTTATAATTAGAATAAAATTTATTTGCCAATAATCGGTGGATAAAATTGAAATTACACCCGTGTCATATAATTATAATTGATTAATTGGTATAAAATAAAATTATACCCGTGCCATGAGTAATAATCTAAATAATTATATCTTAACAAAATATAATTTGAAATAATTTATAAACAATTATCTTAACAAAAATAATTATTTAATAATTGATTTAAAAATCAATGCAAAAAATAATTATTAATAATAGTATTATTAACTGGGTAAATAATATAATTTCAAATTATTACTTGAAATATAAATAATATATGAAAATCTATTGAGTAAATCAATGATTTTGCACCTTAATAATTTGACAATTATTACTCAATTAACCAGTTAATTGAATTAGTAATAACAATTTTCAATTTCAAATTTTGTATATTAAGTAGTTATTAAAAACGGGGTAATAACGATTTACACGGGAAAATCATTGATAAATTCAATTAACTATATAGAAGATAATATACTAAAAGTTTTAGTATATTATTTATGGCAAGCGAAATTATTTTCTCAGATTTTCTATTAAAATTGAAATTAGTAATAGTTTAAAAAAAGGTTTATTAATAAAATTACTAATAGTCACATTTTTATACACAGGATATATGTTTTCTATATATTATTTAAAAAATATAATGAAACATGAATAATGAATGAGTATGTTATTTCTTCGACTAGCTAATTAATGCAAAATCGAGTATCCTTTTTTATTCGATTGAGATCATATTCTATTTGGTGAAAGTTTCAATCACCTTAATTAAATTCTGTCTTTGTGCCTTAACTTATATAGGTAGTAATATGTTACATATTATTTGGTATATCTAAGTAGTTATTTCCCATAGCAAAGATGTAAAAAATCATATTAAGGTTTATTGCCAAATAATTAGTAGATGAATAATAGTAGATTATATTATTTTAGAAAAGTATTTTCATTATAATTATATCAAATCAATATTTAATTATGATAAAATATGTTAATTATAATTATATCATAGAATTATAATAATTACGATATTTATGTTATATATTTTAATCATTTATGTACGTAAATAATTAGAAATCAATCAAATCAAATTATCACAGTAAATAATATGTTGTATATTATTACGGGAAATAATTCGTAGATAAAATTGAAATTACACCCGTGTCATATAATTATAATTGATTAATTGGTATAAAATGAAATTATACCCGTATCATGAGTAATAATCTAAATAATTATATCTTAACAAAATATAATTTGAAATAATTTATAAACAATTATCTTAACAAAAATAATTATTTAATAATTGATTTAAAAATCAATGCAAAAAATAATTTTTAATAATAGTATTATTAACTGGATAAATAATATAATTTTAAATTATTACTTAAAATATAAATAATATATGAAAATCAATTGAGTAAATCAATGATTTTGCACCTTAATAATTTGACAATTATTACTCAATTAACCAGTTAATTGAATTAGTAATAACAATTTTCAATTTTCAAATTTTGTATATTAAGTAATTATTAAAAATTAGGTAATAACGATTTACACAGAAAAATCATTGATAAATTTAATTAACCATAAAGAAGATATACTAACAGTTTTAGTATATTATTTATGGCAAGGGAAATTATTTTCTCAAATTAAATTTTATATAATTATAGTAAGTTTCTATAATTAAAGCAATACAAAACTGCTTCATATATAGAAATAATATTATACATATTTATATATCTTTTCTTTTATCTCTTTTTTTTAAAATATTGGCATATAATTAATGTAAAAAATATATAATATTAAACTGTTTTGTTATACATATATATGAATTTATATAATAACCCGTATAATTTATACGTATGGCATAATACATACGTTAAAAAAAGATTCCATAATTTTTGAAAACCACTATTTTGTTATATGAAATTGAAATTGAAATTAAATAATTTTTATTAATATAATTTTTTTTCTATTAGTATCAAGTATCTCCATTAAAAATTCATATCATTTGTAATTAGTGTATATATATAAGTCGTAATAGTCAATTGTTTCAATTATTTTTCATCTACAAAATTCGTACCTTATTCGTATTTCTTTTTCTCTTTATTATTTTCCATACCTAATGGCTACAAGCTATGATTCTATCAACAGTATTACCTGTAGTAGATTATGTAATGAAAAGGTTTGGAAAATAAAGGCAAGGATTATAAGGTTATGGAAAGTTCCATCCAAATTTGACAAGAGTAAGACAGCTTATCTAGAAATGGTTCTCATGGATGATAACGTAGGTTGATTATTTTACATGATTTCTTCGAGTGATGCTAGGTCCAGTTTATATATATTTACTGTTGACATTTTAACTTTATTTCGTGAGTAAACTCTTAGAGGAATCAACCACAGTGCGATTTAATAGAGTTGTAAGTGCTAATAGTCTTTTTTTTAATTTATTTTACATTGTGATAAAATCCATTGTTCAGTGAAGAATTATTTGGCAAAGATGTTTAAGAATGATCTGATCGAGGGGAAAGTTTATGTCTTCTCAAATTTTCTGATTGAGGAATCAAGCGGAATTTATCTTCCGACTACACATGTGTATAGAATAACCTTTAAGAAAGAGTCACGTATAGTAAATACGATCGATGATCGTAACATTCCTGACAATCATTTCAATTTTCTCGATCATGCTGATATATTGAGACAAACAAATGAAAAAGCTAACTTATTTGGTGCGTAGTTAATTTGTATTATTATTATTATTATTATTATTATTATTATTATTATTATTATTATTATTATTATTATTATTATTATTATTATTATTATGTTGTTGTTGTTGTTGTTGTTGTTGTTGTTGTTGTTGTTGTTGTTGTTGTTTCATTTATTTGTCTTTAATTTCATGCTTTTAATTCGTCTTTTTTTTTTAAATTAGATGTTATTGGACTCTTAACCGAAAAAGGAGAACTTATAAAATCATATTGAGTATTACTAGATTATTTATGGTCATATTGAGTATATATGCCTGATTTATTGAAAAAAGTAGATTAAATAACTATTTTATAGTTAATACAATTAACACTATATTAAGAAAAGAAAAACAACGCATACAAGTTATTCTTTTATTAATTAAATTATTATAATTAAAATGAAATTTAACATAACAACTTAAAATTATAATTTCAATCTTATCACGTGCATGGCACGGGTGATTAAACTTGTATAAGGTGAAATTTGAGCTTTTTGATATTTGCTTAAGCAGACGAGTGAGTTGACCACTCAATTAACTCAAATTGATTCCATATCATTATATATTAGGATCAATTAGCATTTATTAGAATTATTTAGCATATTTGAATATTTATTATATATAGAATATTACATCTTTATTATTACGATTCTCTTAGCACCTATAATACCCTCGTTACAAATAATTTGAATACACACAAACATTTTTCCTATTGCTCCCTCTTCCCTTTCTACATAGTATCAGAGCCATGGTATCATTTTTCTTCGATTGAAATTACTGTAATTTTCATACTTTTCTTCCGTGCTATTTTTTTCCTTCCCTTTTATCAAGGCTTTGATACTTTTTTATCTCATCTATTAGCTCATTAATCTATCACTTACTTTTTTTTTTAATCAAAGAAAGCTCAACACACTAAAGTGGAGCAGCAAGCAAGCTAATTACAACAAAATAAATAAAAAACAAAGGTTATCAATCTTATGTCATCTCCGGCATAGCCATCAATAACCAAAAGAATCGATACCATTCCACTCTTTGCAGCTCAAAAATGTCCTTCTTTGTATGATTTCACCTTCCGATAGTTTGCCATTTCTTTACACTTTGTCACTTTTTCAACAGTTTTCTGGAAGTTTGCCATCTTTACAGCAGTTTTTCGGCAGTTGGCCACTCTTCCGACAGTTTCGTCTGTGTTTTTTCTGGCAGTTCCATCTGCGTTTCTTTGTGGCAGTTCCGTCTGTGTTTTCTTGTGGCAGTTTCGTCTGCACTTCCTTCAGATAGCGGCAGTTCCATCTGCGCGCTTCCTTCCAGTAGTTTTGTCTGCACCCGTTCTATTATTTTATGCATTTTTTTATTTTGTTGTTTTAAATATGTTTCAAACTCAAGCTATCACTTGAATTTGAGGGAAATGTCAAAATATATTAAGATCAATTGGCATTTATTAGAATTATTTAACATATCTGAATATTTATTATAGAATATTACTTTATTATGACAATTCTCTTAGCACCTATAAATATTTTTTTATATTGTATCATTCTAAACAACTTGAATACTCACAAATATTTTTCCTATTGATCCCTCTCCTCTTTTTAATAATTACAACTAATATTAGTTAAAATCATTATTTTTTTTCTTATCAATTATTTGAATAATTCAATAATTTCTTAGTTTTCAAGTTTAGTAGGTAAATTTATATTATTGTTTCTTATAATTTTAGTTATTTTTTTAAGTATTTTTAACAAAATTTATAGCTAAACTTGTGTCGGTCATTTGCCTAGCAAACCTAAACAAAAAAATAATTTTGTAGTCACTGTATTCTATAAATAAGATAATGTACATTTGGTTCTTAAAATTCTCAGCGCTCATTATAATAGTCTTTGATTTTTTTAAAATTAACAAATCGATCCTTAAATAGTTAAATTTACGAATTATAGATCTCCGTTTATTTCTAATTCAACTTAGGTTATTTTGTGGTTGAGATGACACATTTGCACAAATAAGAGAAATGAAAGTTGAACACAAATTATTGAATTTATTAATGTAGTATTTTAATCAACTGAGCCAACTACACTCTTTGATATAATTCTACTAATTCTTTTATAAAAGATTTGAGAGTCATGACTCTCATTGTCTATAAAAAGTTTTACTATTGACTATAATATTTTATTTTAGCACTATGTTAACGGCAGTTAAATTCAAGGTGAGCAACAATTTACGATTTGTAAATTTAATGACTAATTTAATTATTTTTTAAAATTAAAAACTATTTTATTAAGCATTGAAAATATTGAGAACTAAATTAGAAACTACCGCCTCTATAAACACCATAATCATCTAAAAAGAATTTTAAGTGTTCCTCAAAGAGGAGTGTTAGAGCTAGTAACTTTTGTGATTTATAGTCATCAAATAGTCATCAATAATGATTTTAATGGTGTGAAATTAATGTGAGATTTCATCCAATGACTTATTTTTCTTTACTGGTTACATGCTGATCAAAATTTAATAAAGTTGCTGACCCTAAACTTTTTCTAATTATAATTACTAGAACACTAGTGTTTCAAGAATATTTCAAAAATTTTCAATCATATATATAAATAAATAATGACGAATACTCAGCCAAAATAGGATTATTTTGTAGCTTTTATTGTTTTTATTTTATTTGCATGAAAAACCCGGGAGAAAAAGAAAAGTCTATGTAAGTGTAAGGTCCCATATCGATTGAAGAGGAGGACGAAACATACTTTATAAATGTGTGGATACCTCTCCCTAACATGACGCGTTTATCTGTAACAGCTCAAACCACCGGTAATCTAATTGTTTTATTGTTCCATTGGAAACTCTCACTCCCTCTTTGTCGTTCACACCCATTTTTCCTCTTATAAAAGCTAAGTTGGGCAGCACGCACTCTTTAGTCTTTACTCTTTACTCGCTATCTCTGTCCCATTCACATTCAGCTTCCTATCCACTTTCCTACCGCTAAAGAACCCATGGCTGACCCAAAAAGTCATTACTCCATGGCCATCCAACCCCAACAACCACCCTCCTCTGTTACCGGAAAACACAGGATTCTCATGACTGCCCCAAACTTCCTCAGGCTCTTATCCATTCTATTCTCCGCCGCTTCCATCGCTGTCATGGTCACCTCCAACCAAACGGTTTCCCTCTTCTCCTTGTCCCTTGAGGCTCACTTTTACTACTCTTCAGCTTTCAAGTAAGCCTCCAATTATTTTTGTTAATCCTCAATTTCTATATATATGAAAAGAAAAATATATATAGATTTCATTTATTTATTTATTTTTGCTTTGCCGCATAGATACTTTGTTGCTGCAAATTCTGTAGTTTGTCTCTTCACTCTGTTGACACTCATACTCAACTTTCTGCTGGGACAACAATTACTAATGCGGAGGGACTATTATTTCTATCTATTCACACATGATATGGTAAGCTAAAAATTAATCTTTCTATCTTTTTTCTTTTCATTTATTATATTTTCGAGTATAATTAGATTACTCAACTATTTTTTTAATTAATATTAATTAATTTTTTAAAATAAATTTAAAATTTTAAAATTTAAAATTCTATATTTTAAATTAATCACCACATATCATTGTATCACTGTATAGAAATATATATTTAGTATTTATGACAAAATTTGGTTATAATGTTTTATAAAAATAATATTACTTGAAAAAATATCTAAATAGAAGAGAATTATCAAATAATAAAATAATAAATTAACTATTATTGAATTTGTAATTTTTATTGCTTGCGAAAGTAATTTGTGGAAAAGAGAATTTTTTTTTTATACCAACAGTAATTTAGCCTTATTTATTACCTTTACTTTCTCTTGTATTTTTTGGTAGATCTTTAATATAGTACTTTATTTAAACAGAATACTTCAGGAACACCTACCTTACTAATTTCATGACCCAAAGCAAAAAGAACAACCTAACTTTCCCTTTACTGTTATTTCCCCTTTTTCTCTTAATTTGCTTGTAACTGTTTTTGATTTGGTACCAGGTGGTGACGGTGCTATTGATGTCTGGATGCGCCGCAGCAACAGCAGTTGGCTATGTGGGTCAGTACGGGCAGGATCATATGGGTTGGCAGCCGCTGTGTGATCATGTTGCCAAGTTCTGCAGATCCACTTTGGTTTCTATTTTGCTCTCTTATTTCTCCTTCTTTTCCTATTTCGGCCTGTCTCTCTTGGAGGCATATTCTTCCATCTCTTCTCCTTTCCCTTCTCCACACTAAGTTAAACTCCATGTATCATTCATTGAGTTAATCCAATAGTTAAAAATTTAAATTTACATGCATTTAATCATTATCGACATGCATCGATCTGGTTCTTAAGGTTATAATTACTCTGTTCTATTGTCGTCTTCGACGTTGAGCTCAAAATTGAGTGATGAACTAGCACTTCTTTATCAAGCTGAACAAATTGATGCACAATATGAATCTCAGAAACCACTTTAAAAATTTAATCCGGAGTATATCTTGTATGATGTTTAAGAGCTTTGCTTTTCTTTTCCTTAGTCTATACATAGGCCAGGCCGTGGCTAATATAGGTTTTTTTTTTTAAAGAAAAAAGAAATTATTGTTATAGGTAGATTAGTAAGCAGTTGAGTTTATTGTTATGTTCATGTATGTAATTTTGGGGCAGAAATTTTAGGCTAAGTGTCTGCTTTATTCGGGCAAGAATAGCACACACAGCGTTAGGATCGGAGAAGGAAGTTTACGAATGGTGACAATATTATTATTATACCTTAATATCATCACTTCGCTTTCCGTTAAGTTGTTGTCATGGAAAATCATAGTCATAATTGCTTACCTGCATTATTTATTATTTTCAATGATATTTTATTTGTCATTGAAGTTATCATTCGAAAATAAAATATCATTCGAAAATAATAATAAATAATATTTTTTATTAATATTCAATTTTTCGTTAAGTATTTTTATTTGCTATAAAAATATCAAAAATTGAATATTGATAAAAAATATTATTTATACATCAAAATCAACTACTAAAATTTGTCATAATATCTTTGTATATAAATATAAATATTATTTAATTTATTTTAAATATATATTTTGTATTACAATATTTATTTTATATTAGTAACTGATTTGAATAGTTAATTTTAGTGTACATTTAATATAATTGATCAATTAATTACTCATATAATCTAATTTTATAAATATTATATTAAACAGTATAAATAATAAATAATATCTACTTTGATTGATACTTATAATTAAATTTCATAAATTTGACAATAATTAATGCGTTTTTGGTAGTGAGAAGGGAAATAAAGAAGAAGCAGAAGAAAAAAAAATCTACAATAGCAGAACTAGAAGAAAAAGAAAAGAAAACAGAGGAGAAAAAACAAAAAAGGAAGAAATTAAAAAAGATGTAACAATAACAAGATTCAGATTGGACATTTTGTGTTTAGTAACAGAGAAATTGAAAGAGCGAGAGAGTCAAATTGATGACGATGAAAAAGAGACGAAAATCTATAACCATTTTAATAGAAGAGAATAAAATTAAAGTGTGGTGTTCATGCGCATGCACTATAGAAAAGAGCGCGAGCAGCAGTGGTGGGAGCAGCCACCAACAATGGTGAAGGGATCCGACAGGACGAACGCAGTAGAGGACAACACGAGAAGAAGCAACAACAGTGTTCGAAGGGATGGGGATAATAGGGGAGGCGACAACCAAGGTGTTTGGTAGGCAAAGGTTTTAGGGTTTGGGGAGAGAAGGCGATGACAATGACTTAGGTAGGTATAGGACAATGATGGTTGTGAGCAGGGGATGAGTACAGAGGTAGGAAAGAGGGTTAGGGGGGCTTCTAGTTTGAATAAAGTGAGGGAGGAGGCGTCCAATTATAAACCCTAATCTGATGGTAATATTTTTTATTTCTCTTCAAAATTTGCTCTCAGTTATCATTGGAATTTCTTATAGTAAATTCGACCATAATGTTACCGCCAATTTAAAATCCTTTTAGTGCCAACTATACTATTGAAATTAACGACATATTTTAAATTCTGACAGTAATAGTTTCCAAATTCGATCATTCCATGTTTCTGTTGGATTTTCCTACAAAAAATTCGATAGCAATACCAACGAATAAAATTCGATGGTTTTGAGTGTATTTTTGGTAGTGATGTTTATGTAGGTAATTTTTGTTAGCAATAAATTATTAGGTCAACTTGATTGAACGTAATTTTTAAAAGGACTTGTTTTATAATATTACTATTATAGTAAAAAATGAATAAAATTATTAAGTTTTTATAAAAAGTTTGATTATGTTACTAAAATATTTTATTATTCTATTATTAAAAAATGTATTAGATTTAGTTAATAAAAAAAATAAATATAAAAAAATACACATGAAAAATTTTTTAAAATCACAAATACACGAAACAAAATCGAAATTCTAATATATACATAAAAAATAACTAACAATAAACAAAAATAACCTAGCATTAGTGGAGCTCTGTTCTCATTTATTCTATTTGTACATGGCATATAACGTAATTACCTAGTATCTATGTATTATCCTTTTAGGTAAGTGAGGTGGAAATTAACAATTTTAATTTTAAATGCTAAAATCTTAGTTATCAAATTCGGTTCGACTCGGTCGGTTCAATTGAAAATTCGGTCATCCGATCACTTGGTCAGGTCGAGCTACTCGTTGAATCGGCTATGCAGTGAACCCAGTGGAATCCGGTTCAACCTGACGGATTTTGGTAAAAACCGGTGACTCGGCCAGTTGATTTGATCCGATTTGGGTGGTGAAATTTTTTTTTAAAGAGTTGATACGGTGTCGTTACTCGTCCCCCCCCCCCTTTGTTGAGTGAAACCCTAATGGCTAATCCCCCTTTCCCCCATTTCCCCTAATAGCATCGAGACTTTGAGAGTCTGAGTTCCAGCATCACCGCCGAAACCCCCAGCCAACCTCGTTGCTCCATCGGATCTCTGTCGTTCGAGCTCTACGATCGGCAGTCCCTCACGGCCTCACCTTGTCTCTCCCCTCACCTCGTCGTCACTCTCATTCTCGGCCTCACGTCATCATCACTCTCAGTCTCGGCCTCACCTCGTCGTCACTCTCAGTGGGTGGTAGTGGTGGTCGTCAAAAACGGCAGAAAGCGTTCATCAACGAAGCATCTTTGCCTCTGCTCCCTCGGGTCAGTTGGGTGGTAGTGGTGGTCATCAGAAAGCTCAGAAAGTGTTCATCAAGAAGCATCTCTGCCTCAATGCCTCTGCTCTCTCGGGTCAGTTGCTATTGTATTTCAGTATTTCATTTTTAGAGTTGTTGAACCTGAGTATATTTTAGTTGGTATTGTTATGGAATCTGGTGGATATTACTGTTGCATTTGATTTTTTGGAGTAATTGTTGAATCTGAACAAATTTTAGTTAGAATTGTTCTTGAATTTGGTGGTTGCTGTTGTTGTATTATTTAGTTTTTTAGGGTTGTTTGTTGCTGGTTGCTGTGTTGGTAGAGTTGTTGCTGGTTGCTGCTGTTGTATAACCTGTGTTTTTTAGAGTTGTTGTTGTTTGTTGCTGGTTTGTTTAGAGTTGTTGTTTGTTAAATTCGTGAACTTTGGTGGAATGGTGGTGGTTGCTATGTTGCTTAAAGACTTTTGTTGCTGAAAATATTTTTGGTTTCTTTTGCTAGAATTAAAAAAATGTCTTTGTCTCAAACACTATCAAAAACGCCACCATCTTAAGAACAAGCATCATCAACAACTCCTACCCCTGATGTTACCACTAAAAGAGTTTATAATGATAGAGGAAAGACTGATCCTGCTTGGAGTAATTGTAAACAAATTGTGAAAAAAACAGGAAAAAGTACTATGATGTGCATATATTGTGAGAAACCTGTTAGGGGAGGTGGGATTAATCGATTTAAGTATCACTTAGCTGAAAAAGGAGATGTTGAAAAGTGCAAAAAGGTTCCACCTGCTGTTGCTCATCAATTTGGGCAAAATATTGAAGAATTTATGAATAAGAAAAGGAAAACTCAAGAAAATTATGCAAAAAGTTATGAACATGTGATGAGGTTGAAAGAGAATTTGATAGAATGGAAGAGCTTGAAGCACGACAGCAACAACAACAACAACAACAACAACAACAACATTCAAGAACAAGGTTGTCACCACCTACAACTAGGAAAGGGAAAAAAACTACTGGAATAGAGACTTTTTTTTTCCATCTTCAACAACACCTGGAGCCCAACCAACTATAAAAAGTGTATTGCAAAGTAAAGAAATTGTGAAAAAATGTGACATTGCCATTGCAAAGTGGATGGTTGATGCTTCTGTGCCATTTAATGCAGTTAATTCAGTATATTACCAACCAGTGATTGATGCTATTACCAACATGGGTGCAGGATATAAAGGTCCAAACTTTGGTAGAGTTCGTGGGTATTTGTTGAGTAAGTTGGTGGAAGATATGAAAAAGATAATTGAATGGTATCATGAAATTTGGAAGCAAACTGGATGTACTATCATGGCTGATGGATGGACTGATCGTTGTAGGCACACTTTAATTAACTTCTTGGTTTATTGTCCTAAAGGAACTATCTTCCTAAAGTCTGTTGATGCTTCTCATGCCTCCAAGACTACTGATTTATTGTTTGAGCTTTTTAAGGATGTTGTCAACTTTGTCGGTCCTGAAAATGTTGTTCATATAGTGACAGATAATGCTGCAAATTATGTTGCTGCTGGAAGGTTGTTGGAAGCTGAATTTCCTAAGTTATATTAGTCTCCTTGTGCTGCGCATTGTATTAATTTGATGTTACAAGATATTGGAAAGTTGGATGAAGTAAGTGAGACAGTTTCATATGCTTTAAAGATTACTAAATACATATATAATCATTGTCATCCATTGTATCTGATGAGGAAGTTTACTGGTGGGCGAGAAATATTTCGTCCAGCTCCAACTCACTTTGCTACCAATTTCATAGTTTTGCAGAATATTCTGGCTCAAAAAGATGCATTAAGAGCTATGGTAACTTCTAAAGAATGGACAATATCAACCTACTCCAAAGAAGCTAAAGCTAAAATATTTGTGGATCAAGTTTTAGACTCTAAGTTTTGGAATCAATGTACAGATATTGTCAAGCTTACTGAGCCACTTGTTCATGTGCTCCGTATTGTGGATAGTGAAGATAAAGCTGCAATGGATTTTCTTTATCAAGCTTTTTATAAGGCTAGAGAAGAGAAGGTGAAGAGGTTTCAACGAAGAAAGAAGATTGTCGAGCCTTACTTGAAGATTTTGGATACTCGTTGGGATTCACAACTTAAAAAAAATCTTCATGCTGCTGGCTATTGGTTAAATCCTGCTTTTTTATTCAATGCTAATGAATTTGAAAAACATAAGCAAACCACTTCTGGCCTAGTAGATGTAATTGAGAAATATGCATATGGTGATCTAGAATTGAATTCTAAGTTGACAAGTGAGATGAGAATATATAAGAATGCTGAAGATGATTTCGGAAGACAATCTGCACTGCATGAACGAAGCACAGTGATGCCAGGTAAATATTTTATTTAGTTTTAACTTTCTTTATTAGTTTATTTGTTTAAAAAAGCTAATTGTAATGCATTGCCTCTTTTGATTTTAAGACCAATAGTGGGAATCTTATGGAAGTGGAGCACCAAATTTATAAAAATTAGCCATTTGTGTTTTAAGTTAAACTTGTAGTTCTTCGAATTGTGAGTGAAATTGGAGTATTTTTGAACACATTCACACAAAGAAGAGGAGTCGGTTAGAACATCAAAAGCTTAATAATTTTGTTTTCGTTCATTATAACTTGAGGCTCTAACAAAGGTATATTCTATAATTATTTATCTAATTTTAAAAAGTATTGTTCATTAAAACCTAATCTTTAGTTTAGTAATTACGTAACTTGATAACATAGGAATCTAATGAGAAAGCAAATCTATGATCCAATTTGTCTTGATGCATTTGATGATCATTTGGATTGGATATTGGAAGATTCACCGCCGTTTTTAACACCTGAAGAAGTTGATGCTCTATGAAATGATTTGGCAAATATGTCCATTCAACCAACTTTGGATGATCTTGGTAAATTGTTCAATTGCTTGAATATTTTAATTGTTAGTTACTATTACGAATTATTCTTGATATTGATTTGTGAAAAATACACAAATGTAGATCAATTAAATTTAGAAGAAGACCAAGATAATAATGGACCGAGTAACAATGCTTTAGAAGATATGGATGCAACTCAAAATGAGGAATATGTTGATTAAGCTCCTAATTTATTCTATGAAGATGTTGATGCCGACTTTGAGCTCACCCCTTGGACTTGATTTAATGATTTTGTTATCTTTCACTTGCTCTTGTTGATTTAAATTGAGAACATATTTTGTATTAAAGATTAGTTTATTATCGTTTTCTTTAGACTATTAGTTATGTTTAAGACTTGATATTAGATTATTAATGTTCGTAAAGATTTACATTTTAAATTTTAAGATATTATTTTAATTTTATTTATATAAGAGGTAATGACCAAATCAGTACCCGAAAGATTAAAACGCTGACATTGCGGTACCTGACTATTGTTAACGACAAAATGGTACCTGGATGATTTTAAAATCTGACAAACGTATCCATAACCTGGCCGGACCTAAGCTCCGGTGAGGAGAATGCCTACGTGGTCACCGGATTATGCTGACATATCATGTTTTAATTGAGTTGTCATTTCTAATTAATTAAATTGCTAGCCTAGGTGGAAATTAGGTTAATTGGAATTCAATTTTCCCCTAAACCATTAGTCTTTGCCCTAATCCCAAATCAAACAAGTGTTGTTACTGCTGGGTGAGTTACTGTGACTTAGTGTTTCACTAAGAGTAAAACTGAAGGGTCACCTTTGTTCGACTCGTTAACATCAACAGTTGCCTCAGGTACACCGTCATTCATATTCTCCTTCACAGCCACACTCAACCCCATCTCCAATTCATTAACCTCACCACTGGTCTCATTCACACCTTCATTCTCCGTCTCATTAGCATGACCGTCAACCTTATTAGTAACTTCATCCTCCTTCACACTATCACCATCTGGATTGACTTCAACCACACTATCACTACTACCATCAGAAAAGACTTCTTCATCTATGATTTCAGGGTTTGCGTCAATGGGGTGATCAAAATATAGGTGTACAGTGTTGTCATTCTTCATCGCACTCTCACACATTCTCATGACTTCAGCATCTGTCCTAAGCACTCTAAGACCCTTACCTAACTCTAAACCAGGTTCTAGCCAGTACACCTCACTGTATCCAGGGTAACCCAAGTCTAAAAATAAACCCTCGACAAAGAACATGTTACATGTCTCCACATTCACCCTGTGTATCTCAGTTACTAAACCCCCGTCGTATATCACATTACCGTCAACACCCCTTTTCAAGGCACCCATGTGATGATAAACAAAGGTAACTAGACGATCCATCTAAAAAATCGTAGAAGGAAGATACAATGAATAAAACAATCAACATGATAATAATGCTGTCGACAGAAGGCACGTAAATGAGAGGATGGAGTGAAGGTGAACTTACCTCTACGTAGCGTTCTTCCTTGCGAAGACTGGGGTTGTGATGATGCCACTACCAACCCCTCCCTGTTGACGCTACGACTTCGACAATGTCTCTCAAATCCTCTTCGTTCTTCTTCGCGCCAAGTAACCAGGGCAACGTCTCTCTCTCTTTACGTGACCCTTCAGTTTTACTCTTAGTGAAACACTAAGTCACAGTAACTCACCCAGCAGTAACAACACTTGTTTGATTTGGGATTAGGGCAAAGACTAATGGTTTAGGGGAAAATTGAATTCCAATTAACCTAATTTCCACCTAGGCTAGCAATTTAATTAATTAGAAATGACAACTCAATTAAAACATGATATATCAGCATAATCCGGTGACCACGTAGGCATTCTCCTCACCGGAGCTTAGGTCCGGCCAGGTTATGGATACGTTTGTCAGATTTTAAAATCATCCAGGTACCATTTTGTCGTTAACAATAGTCAGGTACCGCAATGTCAGCGTTTTAATCTTTCGGGTACTGATTTGGTCATTACCTCTTTATATAATTTTATATTTTTTAATTATAACCGAGTTAACCGGGTAAATCAGTGACCCATTGGTTGAACCAGTAACCCAGTGACCCGGTCATATGACCGGGTTAATTACCGATTCGATTCTTATAACTATGGCTAAAATATTAATATTCGAATCTAAGGTTGAGATGTTCTTATTCTAAAGTATAAGTCCCAATTCGCAGATTAAAAAAACCTTAGCGGATACTTCGTTGTCCATCATCTCATACTAGCATCCAGGTTCAACATCACATTGACATTGGCTTCATCTCTGTCCATCCTCTCATTCAGATTATCAATGTGCTCCTATAAATATGACTGTTGTAATAAGCTAGCATGCACAATAATTTTTTCTGTGTACTCATCTTTGACTCCATCAAACTAAATAAAATATTCACATCTCAACTCAGATTTCTGGTTCATAAAAGATTGAAGAATAGAATAAAGATCAACCTAAAATTCAAATAAACAAACAACGAAGTACATCCAACCTTTGATTCTCCTATGTTTGTAATTTTAATAACACCAACTCCAAGCCATGATAGGCATTTGCCACTATTAAAAGGATTTTTTTTCTCTATCACTCTTCGATACACTACCTCTAATAGATGATTCGCTAACATTACTTAAATTATTCTCTCATGACGATAATTTTTTCTATCTTCAGAATTTGACATATGGCTTCAACCTCAATCTCTCTTTTTTTTTTACCTCTTTACAATGGGATAAACTTAAAGTTGTATCTATTTAGGACATTCTAACCTTTTTGGATATCAATTTTTTATTATTTTACAAAAAAATTAAAATTATTAATTTCCATCTCACTTATCCGAAAGAATATTACGTAGTATTAAGTAATTATATTCTATGTCACATACACAGTAAATTAAATAGAAATAGAGTTCTACTAATGATAGGTTATTTTTGTCTATCTAAGGGTGGCAACATGCACCCTACCCGTGAGTACCCAAGCCGACCCAACTCGATTGTTTAGGGTTGTCAACTCGATTCGCAGTGGGTAGGGTAAGGTGTGGGTAGGCTCTCGTGAGCCTCAATCCTACCTGCCAACCCGCACTCTATATATGTATATGTTATATATTTATATAAAAATATTTTTCAAGTGGATGTTGAACCAAAAATGAAAAATCACTCACTAAATACAAAAGATCTTTAGCCACTAAGAGAAGATCATTAATTGATATTTTAATTTTTTTTTTTTTTTACATAAAAATCAGTTCTGTTTTAAATTATCAAGTTATATAATAATATTGCATCTTTTCTATAACCCGTGGGTAGGGTCGGGTATCCGTAGGTTAAGAAGGGGTAAGATTAGGGTTGAGATATTCTCAATCCGCAGATAAAGTAGGGTTGAATTTATATAAAAATCTTAATCCGTGGGTAGGGTTAGGGTTGGATCTAAATGCTATCCTATCCTATCCATTGCTATTTCTATGTCCGTTGTTAACTATCTTTAGTATGTAATATTAGAATTTCGATTCTATTATGTGTACTTTTGTGACCCTAAAAACCTTTCATGTATACGTTTATTTATTTATTTATAAAAAAATATGTTCATATAATAGTACTATTATATTATAATAAAAAATCGAATAAAAGGTCAGCATTAAGTTGTTATAAAAAGTTTAATTATGTTGTTAAAATTTTTTATTATTCTATAATAAAATGTTGATTATTCTGTTATAAAAAAATTAATTATTTTGATAATTGACCTTCCTAAAAAAATAAATCAAACATTTATAAATATATACAAATATATATATAATAAGTGAACTTTTGTTTTATGGAATATTGGAGTAGCATTTTTTAATAATCTACAGTTAATTAAAAAGCACATTCTAATATCAATAAATAAATTAAACAGATAAATTAGTTGATGTCACGATTTAATTGTTTTCTCTTCTATATAGGAGTAAATGAATTTTAAGCATCTAAACTAAAGAAATTCCATCGATCTTGTTAAAGTGACAGGTCTATCAGATCAAGTAGACTAAAAATAGTAAGATATTAATTGGTTGTTGTATGTAGGACCGATTATGGATGCTATAGTATGCTTGTGTGGCACCCGCTATTTTTCAGTAGCTCTTCAGCATGTAGTATTTTCTTAGCATCAAGCATAAATATGGAGAAATCGTGAAAATAAATATTTAAGTAATTAATCCATAAAAAAGGTTAGATGCATAAATGTTAAACATAAATTGGATTATATATTTTAAGAAATTAAAGGATAGAGCTTAGAGCCTCTCCTCGGTCTCCTGTACCAAAGGGATCGGACAATGATCTCTTTTGATTTCTTTTTTTTTTTTTCTATAAATTATGTAGTATAAATTTTGGTTTAGTTTTTTTTTTTTAATTGTTATTCTAATTTTTTTATCGTAAAATTAGTTTTTCCTTCTCAAATTTTAATCTTGTTTCCGACCCTGATTCTTATAAGTTTACTTCATAAAATGCTTCATAATATTATTTTGTCTTATTGAATGATGATAAGATTCCAAATTTCCCATTAATTTATACTCCGATCCAGCCTTTAAATACTATTTTTAAATCTTTTTAACTTTTTTTTTTAAAAATAATTTTTACTAAATACACTTATTCAGGCTAATTATGATTGAAAATGTTAATATCTTTTATAAATTATTTTTATAATAAATATTTTGAAAACTTAACCTTTTAAGTTTTTGATAATTATTAAACTACTCTTCCACCTTAATCCATGACAACAATAAAGAAGTTTTATGGCCCACAAATTCAGCTCAACAGAATACATAAATTTAATTACAATTTTAGTATTTATTTTTTTATTTATGTAAAAAAAACAAACAAAAAAAAAAGAAAAAAAAAAGAAAAGATAAGATAAGATAATAAAGACTAAAATTGTAATTGAATTTATGTATTCTGTTAGGCTGAATTTGTGGGCCACAAAACTTCTTTATTATTGTCATGAGCTAAGATGGAAGAGTAGTTTAATAACAATAACGTTTTCACATTTAATTAATATATTAACAAGGATATTTAGACACTTATAAAAATTCTTATTAATTAAAGAATTTTTTCTGAAATAAAATAAAAAAATTATTATAATGGAATTTTAGAAAAAAAAATATTTTTTTATTTTATTTTAGAAAAAATATCCTTAATTAAACTCTTAAATAAATAAACAAAAATACTTGTAGATCGACTTTATTCTCGGGCAAATTTTTTTAATGCATTATGCATTCATATGTGTTTTGTTTTTTTTTTTTTTTGAAATTAAAGTTAAGATATTGTTATTCAAAAAAATTTCTAAGTTACAATTCGATAAGTTTTCTAAGTTTTAACTGGAAGTATGGTATTTCAATTTTCAAGTACGGTTGGTTTTACATAAACTATTTGTTTTGGGTACATTATCAAAAATATATTCCAATAATTTTGTTATTAATAAAAATATACCTAAATTTATTATCTACAAAATATTCTCAAAAAATTTTAAAATATGATAAAATTATCTAATAATAAATATATATTTTTAAAAAATATCTTTGAGATTGAATTTTGATACGATTTTTTATAAACATAATTAGAAAAATGAGATATTATTATTCTTAAAATTTGGTGATTATTTTTAAGTATATATTTTTTGTGTGATTTTTTAATCGACAACCGATAATACTCTTAAAAAATCACAAAACAATATATACTTTAAAAAAAATTACCAAATTTTAAAAATAATAATATATTATTTTTCTAATTATATTTGTAAAAAATTATATCAAAATTTAATTTCTAAAATATTTTTAAAAAAATATATATTTAATATTAGATAATTTTATCGTATTTTAAAATCATTTAAGTATATTTTTTTCAATAACAAAATTTAAATATATTTTTATTAACAACAAAATTATTTAAATGTATTTTTAATAGTTTACCCATTTATTTTTGTTTGCTAGCAATCCTTAAAATCACTAAGGATCCCTGAAATGATGCCTAAAAAGACAAAAAGAGTTAATGAAGCACGTCTCTTATGGTATGGTGAATTGAATCCGCAGCCAATTGAGGCAATTGATATTGAAAAATAATCTTATTAAAATTTTTTATTTAATATTAAAATGATATATAGATATTAAAAAATTAATAATAAAATATAAAAAAATTATAAAAAATTTTGATAAAATTATAATTTAATAGTTAACAAATTATTAAAAGGTATTTTAAAAAAATAATATAATTATTAAATTTTTTTAAAATATAATTTAATTAATAAAAGAATAATTTATTAAAAGATATTTTAGTAAATAAAATTTAATGATAAAAAATAAAATTTTTGTTAATAGATATTTTTTTAAAAAATAAATTTTTTTTAAAAAATAGATAAAGTTAAACACAAAAAGTTTAAAATAGATTAAAATAGATTAAAGAGGAGATTTTTTAAAAGTTAAACGGAAGAAGAATATACCTTTATAAAATAGAGGAGAATAGAGTGTCATTTTAACTTCTCGTAGAGAAAAAAAGTGTAATTTTCTCTTATTATTATTACATGTATTTAATTTATAAAAAAATTTAGCTATTTTATATCTTTACGGCATATATTAAAATTATAAATTAAAATTTTTTTATTAAAAATACAAAAAAATTTAAAATTTTAATACTTGTTTACATTTATTAAATTTTTTATTATTTTTATGTAATATATAGTTGACTTATCACTTAAAAATTTTTGATCTATCGGTATATGTATGTGTGTGTTTTTTTAACTGTTTTTTTTTTTTTTTTTAGTATCTGTTATATATTTTTTTTCTTTATGATTTTTTTCTTTTTGATGATGTGATATCCATAGCAGGTGAGACGACCCATTTTTTGCAACAGAGAATTCAAACAGTTTACTCGTACGTACTTTTCCATAAGGACAATTATCAATTAATTAAGTATTATTATTATGTGTATGTGGATGGATCATTGATTCACTATTGACGACCACTTCCGGAGGGTACAGGGCTCCGAGAAGCCCACGGTGCCAGCTGGCAGGTGGCAGGTGACAGGTGGCAGCAGAGCACACATACACCAGAGTATTTCTATTTATTAATTATTAACTAGAATAATAATTATTGCATTATGATAATGACACCCCTATCCAACCCGTACATGAGAGCTTTTCTCTCTTTTTTTCCAATTGTTTTGGTTGAAACTAGTGTAGTCCCTCTCTTCAAATCATCCTTTTAGATTAAGAGTGGAGGTCGTAGAATAGTGCAATACTTGGATGTCAATTATATTTTAAGTAGTCACAAAAAAAAATTATATTTTAAGTAAATTCTTAGGTAGCGTTTGGTGGAGAGACAGAGACGGAAAGATTGAAATTGAGAGACAGAGACTAAGAGACAGGGATTGAAATAAATCTCAGTATTCTGTTGGTGCAAAATGGGAGATAGGAATTGAAACAAGAATGAAACTCTAATTTAATTTGCACAAAGGGTAAAATTGGAATTAATTAATTAAAATGAAAGTATTTTAGGTATAAAATGTTATTAAAGTTTCAGTCTCCATCTCTAAAAATTTCAGTCCCCTGTGTCCCTACTTTTTGGAGGTACTAAAATACTGAAATTTTAGAGACAGAGACAGAAATTTTAGTACCAGTCTCTGAACTAACAAACACGATACTGAGTCTCAGTCTCTGTCTCAGTACCTCAAAACAAACGCTACCTTACATATAGATGATGAAGGTAATTTTAATTTAATCCTTGACCCCATAAAACGCATTTATAAATTTAATTAATTAATAATATTAATATTATATTAATAAACGGTTGCCAACCATTTATATATTATCAATTATAATAAAAGTACATAGTATTATTTGACTAAAAAGACATAATTTTTTAAAAATAGTGTATATTTAAAACATTATACCTTTGACTAAAAGAATACAACTCTTTAAAAATAATGTAAGTTTAAAATATTATACCTATTAACAATAGAAGAATTACAACAATTTATGTATGTGACAAATTATAATTGTTGTATGCAATGTATATGAATATATCCTTGTCCACTATTTAAAATACACTAATCAAGTGTGTATTTTAACTATTGAGAGATTTTCTTGTTTAAGAGAGTTGAGAAATTTTTATTATTGTTAATTAAAAAAATCATAGGTTTCATTGTATCCTACAAGAGTATTGTTATCAATCTTATAACAATTAAGTGTGGGAACAAATATCTCTCTAAAAAGAGCGATCTAATCATATGTTAAAACCAAAACACAATTAAAATTTTGTCATCTTCTTAATCATCATAATTACCCAACAATTTTAGAGAGCCAAGATCAAAATACCACATTCAAGGTCTTGAATAAAGAATTTGTCAAGTTAGATCACTTCAATGAAACGAACTTCAACCGATGGAAGGACAAAATGATGTTTCTTCTTTCGATTCTCAATCTTTCTTATGTAATTGACTCAAAGACTACACCAATTGCCGATGTTGCTGAAAATGCCACACCGGAAGGAAAAAAAAAAAGATTACACAATTAAAGAAGAAAAGTGATAAAGATACTTTTGCATGTCGAGATCACATTTTCAATACCTCATCTGACTGACTCTATGATCTCTACATGTCAATTCAATCATCATTGGAGATTTGGAAGTCTTTCCAAGAAAAGTACAATACTGAATGACTAAGAACAGATAAGTTTATTATGATGAAATATTTTAAATTTATTATGAATGATATTATGCCTATTATAGATCAAATTCATGAATATAGATCCTTGTAAATAGACTTCGTGATCTACAAGTGGTAATCCCTGAATCATTACAAGTTAGAGCAATTATTTCAAAATTGTTATCATCTTAGAATGGTTATATGAAGAAACTTTCACATCTTAGTGATGTCTTCACAATTGAAAAATTACTAACGTATATACGTATATAGGAAGAAACTCAAAAACGTGATGCTGTGTATATCTCTCAAAGTTCTAAAGTGAATCATATTGGTGAAGACAAAATCAATAAGAAAAAAAGAAGAAGAAAGTTTTCAAAAGATTCAAAACAAAACATGAAGAGATAAAGAGAGTGTTATCATTGTAACAAGAAAGCACATTACATTAAAGAATGTAGATTTCTGAAAAAAGAAGTACCAAAGAATAACTTAGTAGAAGAGAAGGATCTAATTGCTATAGTTACAGAAAAAGTATAAATTATACATATTGGTATGGTTACAGAATTCACCATGACAACACAAGAAAAATTACTTAAATGGTGATTAGATTTTGGGACTATTGTTCACGTTTGCAATTATCACAACCAATTCAAAACATATGAAAAAGTGAACAAGAAAAATATCTTGATGGGCAATGACAACACAGCCAAAGTTTGTGGTCAAGGAACTGTGGAATTCAATTTTACATATGAAAATAAATTAAGTTTAATAAATGTACTTCATATTCTGAATTTGAGAAAAAATTTAGTTTCTGTTAGTCTTTTGTGTAAGAAAGGATATAAAGTTGTAATGGAATTCGATAAAGTGATCTTGCTCAAGAATGATGTATTCATAGGAAAAGGATATTGTACTGAACACTTAGTATTAATAAAGTAAATGTTTCTTTGTATATTGTTGATTCTTGTGATTTATGGCATAGTAGATTAGCACACTTAAATTATAAATCAATTAAATATATATAAAAATAACTATATTGATTTTAGTAACAAGAATTTTAATAAGAAATGTGACATTTGCATATAATTCAAAATTACTAAAAAATATTTTTTTAAAATTAAAAAAAATACACATTTATTAGGATTGATTCATAGTGATATTTGTGAATTAAATAGCAATATTACTAGAGGAGAAAAAAGATATTTTATAACTTTTATTAATGATTGTTTTAGATTTATTTATATATATTTGCTTAGAAATAAAGATGAATCTTTTGAAATGTTTAAGAAATATAAAATGAAAGTAGAAAATATGTATAATAAGAAAATAAAAGTTCTTCATAGTGATCAAGGTGGAGAATATTTTTCTAATGAATTTGATAACTTTTGTGAATTACATAGTATTGTGCATAAATCTTCCGCTCTATATACTCCGCAACAAAATGGTTTGGCAGAAAGGAAAAATCGTACCTTAGTGGATATGGTTAATTCAATGTTAGTAAATGTAAAATTATCTTACAATTTGTGGGGTGAAGCATTATTGACATTATGTCATATCCATAATAGGATATTATCAAGAAATAGAAAGGTTTCTCCTTATGAAATTTGGAAAGCAAGAAAACCTAATTTGAATTATCTTAAAGTATGGGAGTGTTTAGCCCTTTATCGAGTTCTTGATCAAAAGAGAACCAAATTAGGGTCAAGAGTCATAAAGGCACTTTCATAGGATATGCTCAAAATTTTAAAGCATATAGAATATTAGACTTAGTGTCTGATGTAGTTGTTGAATCAAGAGAGGTAGAATTTATTTAAATAAATTTCTGTATGAGTCAACTTCTAGTTCAGAATATCCCAAAATGATACTAATATTTCACAAGAAATAAATAATTAAATAAAAAACGTCTAAATGACAAAGGATTGATTGAACCAAGGAAGAGATTGAGAGTGAGAAAAGAAAAAAATTTTGGTCCAAATTTTATTTCTTCTCAGGCTATCACCTTTTTGGTAGAAGGAACTAAAAATTTTGTGACAAACAAGAATCCTATTGTGATGAACATAGAGGGTGATCCTCAAGCGTTCAAAGAGACTATGACTTCAAGGGATTCTACTTTTGGAAAGAAGTAACAAATAATAAAATAGACTCAATATTATCAAACAATACTTGGGTCTCAAGATCAAAACCTATAGGATGTAAGTAGGTATTTTTAGAAAAAAGTATAACAATGATGGTTTATTACAAACCATATAGCAAATTTAGTAGCCAAGAGGTGTAGACAACAAGAAAGTTTAGACTATTTTGATACCTACGTACTTGTGACAAGGATGACTTCTATTAGGACTCTTATAGCATTAGCATCCATTCACAAGCTTCATATATATCAAATGGATGTTAAAACAACTTTTCTAAATGGATATCTTAATGAAGAAATTTATATGGAGCAACCAGAAGGCTATGTGCTACCCGAAAATGAAAAGAAAGTTTGTAAATTAATTAAGTCTTTGTATGGCGTAAAACAAGCGTCTAAATAATGGCATGAGAAGTTTGATTCAATGGTATTATCAAATGGCTTCTCACGTAATAGTACGAATAAATGTATTTACTCAAAATTTACTAAAGATTATGGAGTAATTATTTGTCTATATGTTGATGATATGTTAATTATCGGACAAATTTAGAAGGAATTCATGTAATGAAGGAGTATCTAACTTCTAAATTCAAGATGAATGATTTGAATGAAGTTGATACAATATTAGACATAAAGGTGCATAAGAATGAAGTTGGCTTTACTTTAAGTCTATCTCATTATATCAAAAAGGTATTGAAAAAGTTTGATCATCTCACAATTAAAGAATCCAATACACCATATGATCTTAATTTTAAATTAGAAAGAAACATGGAAAGACCTATAGCACAATTAGAATATGCTAGTGCTATAAAAAATTTAATGTATGCAATATATTGTACCGGACCTGATATAGTATTTGCTATGTACAAATTATCAAGGTTTACAGAAAAATCTAGCAATCAACATTGGAAAAGCTATTACAAGAGTTTTTGGTTATCTCAAAAAAATTATAAACTTGGAATTATATGATAGTGATTATCCAGCAATTTTAGAAAGTTATTCCGACCCAAATTGGATTACAAATCTTAGTAAAAATAAATCCACTTCATGATGAATTTTCACCCTAGGTGGTGGAGTAATAAATTGGGCCTCAAAGAAACAAACATGTATTACACATTTTACTATGGAGGCTGAGTTTGTAGCTTTATCAGCCACAGGTAAAGAAGCAAAATGGTTAAGAAATTTGTTATATAATATAAGGCTGGGGTTACAACAGACGACAGTCATTTCAATCTTCTATGATAGTGAATTAACCATATCTCGAGTATATAATAAGGTTTATAATGACAGGAGTTTGTGAGGCAACTAATAGATGATGGTATAATTACCATTATTTATGTAAGATTAAAGAAAATTTAGCAGACCCTTTGACTAAAGGTTTGTCAAGGGATAAAATCAAAGAAACTACTGCTAAAATATAATTAAACCTATTATTGTTAAATGATGGGAACCCAACCTTATTCTAGTAGACCACTAGTTTCAATGTTTAATGGGTAATAACAAGTTATTTAGCAATTGGAGTACTAAGGTATAGGATTTAGTGCTACGTATAATAAATAGGAAGGTAAATTAAAACTCTTAATGGAATAATAATATTATTTATCAAAAGATTCTACCTATATGAATATAGGAGTGGTGCCGCTCTAATAAAAAATTCTAAAGGTTTTATTCTCGTAAATATTCATGAAACAAGGATAAGCACAAGGCCACATCAGTGCTTAAAACTATAAATTCTTGAACTTAGAGAATATAAGTGATGTATGTGTTTTTCGATACTAACATAGGGAGTATAAATTTAATCAATTATATACCTATTACTTCGTTAGTACTTTAAAATTTACACTAAAAGAATGTTTAATCTTAGTGACATATTCTTTATGTATATATGATATTTAAATTTTGTAAATAATGAGAAACTAAAAGGTATTTACAAATTTAATTAATTAATATTATTAACATTATTATTAATATTAATAAATTATTACCAACCGTTCATATATTGTCAATTATAATAAAATTACACAGTACCATTTGACTAAAAGGACACAACCCTTTAAAAATAGTGTATGTTTGAAATATTATACATTTAGTTAAAGGGACACAACTCTTTAAAAATAATGTATGTTTGAAATATTATATTTATTGACAATAGAAGAATCACAACAATTTATGTATGTGAAAAATTATAATAACTGTCTGCAATGTTATACCTTTGTCCACTATTTAAAATACAGTAATTTGGTATGTATTTTAACTATTGAGAGATTTTCTTGTTCAAGAGAGTTGAGAATTTTTTATTATTGTTAATTAAGAAATTCATAGATTTCATTGTATTATGAGAGAGTATTGTCATCAATCCTATAGCAACTAAATATGGAGACAAATATCTCTCTAAAAAAAGTGATATAATAATGTCTTGAAACCAAAATACAATTAAAATTTTGTCATCTTCTTAATCATAATTACCCAACACCCCATGCCATTCTCATCTAAAATTGACATAGAGTAGTGAAAACTTCGGATTTTTTGCTTTTCAACAATTTTTGGTTTCCTTTTTTTTTTTTTAGTTAAACATTTTAACAAGTGTCCCTAAATGTTTGGTAACAAAACTCATTATGAAAATACTAAAATTACACCACAAGAAACAAGAGGTTTAGTCATGGAAAAAATTGTGGCTAAACTCTAAAATAACCGTGACGATGATACTTTTGTAACGAATGAGTATCCATGACTAAAAAGGGTGATGCATTTTTAATTAGCGACATTTTTTGCTCAATTAGCCACTATTTTAACACTTGTGGAAACCTTTTGTTAGCCACAAATTTTACAGATTTGGACGCACTTTGTTCCGTGACAAAATGAAATGATGCACAACAAAATTTTTGCTTTTGTCACACTTTATCCATGACAAAAATGGGACGGGCATATTTTTTAGCCACAATTTTTCCACTACTTATTTAATATTTTTTTCGAAAATATTTAGAAATAATAAAAAAATAATGCTCCACATACATATAAAAAACCTATTCAAGTCATCCAAACACTTTTTCTTTAACGCGCCTCCCCTCTCTCCCAAAGTTACGTGAAATATACGCGCGCGCCCCTCTCCCTCCTATCAACGTAACAGATTTACGTGAACCTCTTCTTCTTCTTCTTCTTCTTCTTCTTCTTCTTCTTCTTCTTCTTCTTCTTCTTCTTCTTCTTCTTCTTCTTCTTCTTCTTCTTCTTCTTCTTCTTCTTCTTCTTCTTCTTCTTCTTCAATGTTATCGATTTGCATTGTAATTTTCGGATCTATAATCTCTGCTGCTCGTCGTTCTTCTTTTTTCTTCTCTTCTGCTCGTTGTTCTTCTCTACTGCTCGTCCTTCTTCTTCCTATTCTTTTTTCTCTTCTTCGATTTTGTGGATTTATCTTCTTCATTTTCAGATTCCAATATTCTATCAAAACAATGAATGATTCAACTTCAAATTAGTTGAATGAGAGCATTTTGGATTATTCTTCTGAAACGAATCAAGCGGACGAGGTTTGAATTTTTTTTAATCGAATTGAATGGAATGCAATTGTTAAATTGAATTGAATTGAATGTATGTAACACCCTAGTTAGCCTAAGTCTTACCACGCGTCGTAAAGCAAATGTTAATCAAAGGTTACGACAATTTTAAACTTATACATATCATATATAGAAGGAATTAATAATATCTAGAAGCCTGATGAAGAATATAGCTCAAAAATAGATTTCAAAAGCGCAAAACGTACTAACGAAGCTTCTAACTTAAAGCACAAGATATAGATAAGACATATCAAAATATAATAGTGAAATATCATAATAAACTAGCCACGGCTCGTGGAGTTTAAGCTGGCTAGCCATATATACATACATACAAAAGACCAGACAGTAAAAACAGCTTATACATATTTTGTTCTCTCAAATACAAGCCTCTAGGCAAAGCAGAATACAAAAGTGAGAGACATATATAAAATAATCTAAAAAAGACTCAAAAGATATCCGAATCCTCCGCTTCTGTCACCAACCAGACAACTCACCGAGGTGGGTTGCGACCTGCATCTGAAAAACACAACAGAAATATGGTATGAGAACCGGAGGTTCTCAGTATGGTAACAGTGCCCAGTGATGTAGGATATAAGACCCCAGGATGCCAAAGGCAGCCCTAGACTCCATATCCATCACAAGAATTCAAGCTTAAAGCATTCTAAACTGAATAAGCACAATATGTAAAACCTTAACAAGATTTAAGCCGTAGCACGATAAAGGGTAATCTATCATAGGGGATTTCTACTCTAATCAACCACCGCTGTCCCACAGCCTTCACCAACCAATTCGCCATGCGATCCCATTGCCACCGCCTTCCGAACCTCCTCAATCCCAGTAAAAGCACAAGTATATACAGTACAAGTAAAACACAAGTAGAAGCATATATAGCAATTAATACAAATAGCAATTAGACATGTTATACAGATAGGGAAAACAATATCAAGTCGGCAAAGCATTCAAACAGATAGTAAATGCACATGATGAATGTCTATCCTATTGGCTCGTGATATCACTTGTCGGTCCATAAATGCCAACCCGACACAACCTTTCGGATGTCGCCTTTTCTGCCACTTCCGAGGATATAGCGCCTGGCCCGTTCTTGTTCCGAGGATATAGTGCCTGGCACACTTGCATGCTCAATCCGAGGATGTAGTGCCTGGCACACTTTTGCAGCAGAGAAGGAAAACAACAACAACATATAATTCATCACAAATCATTCCAAGGATATAGTGCCTGGCTCACTATCCACATCCACAAGTCCATCAACCACAATTCATCATCATTTCTCATCTCAAATCACTTCCAATTATCAACTCTCAATATTCCAAGGATATAGTGCCTGGCACACTCTCAGCATCCATCAGGATCATCCATTCCCTTTTTGAGTCCTCAACTCATCACATCCATCATCAATTCATACTTTCCATCTCAAACTCATCAATTCATCAGTGTCTCAATTTATTATCTGCAATCACCCCGTTCACTACTCTTCTCCTCTCTCAACCAAACTCATCTTCGGTATACTAGAACCTAAGTCTCCGTTTGCTAGCTTTTCAAAATGACATCAACCTAATCTCTAAAGTTCTTTTCCAAGTTCTCATACCCAAAATTAAGCCCAAAAGCCTTAAAATGGTGTTATAGAAGCTTACAACCTTGTTGGAGAAGTAGAATAGTTGAAAACAAGGCAAAATTTGAGAAACAGGATGTGTGCGTCTGCACAGGGGTTTGCGTGTGCACGCCCAGGAAAATTTTTAAAAGTGTGCGTACGCACAGGGGTGTGCGTACGCACAGGTGTCAAAACTTAATAGGTTTGTCCACTCGCACAACCTGTGCCAGCGCCCCCAATAGACTGGCCTCCCTAACGTGTGCGTGCGCATAGGTCTGTGCGTCCGCACAGGTTGAAATTCTTCCTTAGATATGTGCGCGCACAAGCTGTGCTAGCGCTGCAAACAGAACGCATTTCCCTGCCTGTGCGTGAGCATAGGTGTGTGCGTCTGCACAGGTCAAAATTTTTGCAGGGTGTGCACTCGCACATATTAGAAATCATGAAATTCTGCAACCTTGCAGAATTTCAGATTTTTAACACCAACTTTGAATAATCATAACTTCCTCTACAAAATTCTAATTTTCACAAACTTTATATCGATTCAAAGGGTTTTCAAAGATCTTTAATTATAAACAAATTTCAATCAATTTCGAAAATCGAGACAAAAGTTATGATCGAACAAAGTTCACCAAAATTCATTTTTACCAAAAGTTCCCAAATGACCAATTTTCCCAACTTTCATATCTCAAACCAACCAAAATAATACTAAACCATTCCAAACTCCCTTTTTCATTAAATTTTACCTTTTGGATTATATCACACCAATCATACCACAATTTTCTTCACCTTTCGTTATTTCCAACCTCAATTATCACATATACAATATATCCACTAATCATCATTATCCCACGATCAATTCTCATCATCAACTCAACCATGCTTCCTATTCATAATTAACTATACTCATTCATCTAAATCCATTATATTTCAAATTCATCATTTAATCACAAGAATACATCAACTCATTATACCTCATTAACACAAACAATCATCAACAACATATAATTTCCAAACCTATCCTATGGGTCACTAGCCTAAGTGTCCATAGATATTATATACTACATAGAAGAAACCGAAACCACACCTTGGCCGATTCCCAATATGTCCTTAACTCAAAATTGAGCACCAAAAGAGCTTTCAACCAAAAATCCAACTGCCAATGCAACTCCAACAAGCACCAACAAGCTCCAAACTCACAATAATCAAGCTATATACATATAAATCACCACAAATCAACCTAGGGTTCCATTTAAACATAAAATCACAAAGGTTCCATTTCAAAAATCAACTCAATATCAACCAATTTAACTCATTTCTAAAGCTTTAAAGAATCGGTTCAGCAGTAAATCATTTATCAAAACCAAATCAATTTAAGCAACCCAAGCTGAATTTCAAGAGTATTCTATCTTTCACATCATCAAAATAATTGACTAACTTCAAACCAATCCTCAACGGATTAAACTCATATTTCAAATCTTTAAAGAATCGATTTCCAAACATTACATTTCACAAGCCACACAACAATTCAGCCAAACCAACATCCATAGTCATTCGAGTCAATCAAATAATACATAAGGCAAATACAATCACCAAATACACAATATCTCACACCAGTATCCATATGTAATAATTTCAATACACAAAACATAGTTCTTGGAAAGCGCCCCTACCTCAAAACGCAATTCCATAACCCAAACGCGTCACAGAGTCCTTCCCGCCTCAACCCGAAATCGACAATCAAACTCCCGGCTCCGCGTGTTTTTTCTCAAAAGTAGAAACAGCCTCAACGCCACATATAAGCTCAGTTACTACTTCCTAACACATCATTATCACGAAAATCTTAAAACTCATAATCTGAAAACAAATGGCGAGCATTCCGAGATAAAAACACTTACTGAAATAAAAGGAATGGCACAGCAGCCTCCGCAACACTTATGCGACACGCAATCATCAGAATTCAAACCTACATTACCAAGCCTCAAGGTCTTTAACCAAACACAACCGGACGCTAAAGCAGGGTTTTCGAAACGTGAGATACTCACTGAATTACCAAACGAATTAGCAGCAACAGTAAGAACGATTATAGCAGCAGCGGGAAAACGGCCTTCTCCACCACCTTGGTCCGTGATTCCAGTGGCAGCAGCGGCAAGGAATTTACAATAATCACCTCATCCCATACAAACAATTTCAGTGACATGCTCCAAGGTAGAAATAAACTGGCAGAACAAGGAAGCAGAAATAGGGGAGAGCTTACCCAACACAGCGGTGACTTTAATGGTGGTTTCCTGGGTGGCTGAGATACTGATTCTCGGTGGCAGAGGGTTCTGGTAACTCACCTCTAGCAGTGGCGAAGGAACATGTGGCGGCAGTGAGAGGTAGTGGCGGAGCCGGCTTCTCCCCCATCGCGCTCCGTTTCTCCCGCACAGTTCTCTCCTTCTCGTCGGCGACAGTGACAGAGACAGCCCCAGCCACGGAGGCAGCAAGGCCGGCTCGACTACAGCAGAGCGCGATCCCCTCTCACCTGCGTCGTTCTCTACTCCACGGAACTCAGTGGCGGTAGCAGTCCGAGGCGACAGCGACAGCACACAGCGACGCGGCTCCGCGCGGTGGTCGGGCTCCCAGCTCGCCTCAGATCTTTCCCTCGTCTGCTCTGCTCCCGAATTCTCTCTCTCTTTTCCGACGAGAAGGCAGCGACAGCCCAGCATCCTCACGCGCGGCGGTCTGGCGATGGCTCCACGGGACGGCGATGGCACGATTGGGTAGCTCGCGGCGAGGCATGGCATGGTGGCGGTGGTGCCATGGCGCTGCGGACAGCTCCCCCTCCAGCTCGACAGCGACGAGACGCACCTCCCTCTCTCCCCCTCCCGCTGGCTCACTGTTTCTTTCTTTCCGGGAAAAGGAAACTTTGTGTGAGTTGCCGATGGGAAAAGAAATGGGTGGCAGCTACAGGGTTTTTGAATCTGAGTTTGCTGAGGGTAAAAGGGGGAACCGGGTCATGGATTAGGGTTTCAGGGTTAGGGTTTTATTTTCAAAAATTAGGGTTAGGGGCATTTTAGTAATTTCAAATGAAATTGGGAAAAATATGGTAATTGAAACCCAATTTAAATCCAACACTAATTATGTATAGAAAATACTATTTGCTCACCAATTTCACAAATTATTTTCAATAAAATGCCCAAATCTAAAAATTAGAAATAATATACTTAGTTTCTTTATTTTTTTCCAAAATAGCAGTATTACTATTTAAAATATTAATTATTTAATCCAAATCATATAGAAATCCTTATTATTTCACAACTACCAACTTTATACTCTGAATATAGAAAATAATCCAATAATTGTGAAACTGGATAATAATCATAACTTATCTCAAATCCAATAAATCAAAACTTGCCTTGATTATCTTTAATAAAATAATTTCTGAAATTAAGGCTATAAATAACTATATGATTTGAGACTTGATCATAAAAAGACTTTTCAAAGATTCTGGGTCTTACAAGTACTCAATACTCAAATCTTTAAATTTCTTTCTATTTCAATTTTAATAATGTTTGTCATCAAGGGAGAGATTGATGAGTTTGGAAAACTCTAATTTGAATTTGATGATGAACAAACATTATTGAAATAATTAATTGCAAAATTATTAATTCTGATTTTCATGAAACTATATTAATTAATAATTTTGTGATGCAGGTTTTATCATTGGGCCGAATATAAAAGAAGAATTATTGCAAAGCCCAATATGCTTAAAACCATTCAGCCTTGTTTAATGTTTCCTATATTAAGTGGCTGAAGCAATTTGTGATTATTTGGGCCAGAATTCAAACACTATCATAAGCCCAAAATTATTTTTCATACTTGGTCCGAAATCAATAAGAAATTGGGCTAGAATGAGTTTTATTGCTACAAGCCCAAGTTGATATTTATTGCTACATGATTCAATGCTTGATCCGAAAACAATTAACCAGGAAAGCAAATGTTGATTTTGCTTTATGTCTTCAATGGATCTCTTCTTTAAAGCATGTGATGGAACTCAAAATTTTATTAAGAAGAATTAAAGCATGCATCGGAAACATAAATGAGAGAGAGAGTATGAGTGACATGATTGATTTGGTTGGTACTGCACGCCACTCAAGCAAGGGAAGTAAAAGCAACATTTTCCACCTAATTTGTTTAACTCATTTAATTGCTTTTCTTCCAAATTGTTTCTTCTCTCTCATGTCTTCTTTCATCACTTCGGTCATGTCACAGGGAACTATGGAAGCTAAGTTGAGCTATCAGAAAGAAGAAGAAGCTACATGTTTTAAGACCATCACAATGATGGCGAGAAAACATAAAAATTGTAGTGTCTAAGATCTGCAACCATGAAAAGAAAGATATGGTGATGAGATCTTGACTTCTCCATACCAAAAATGGTTGAAGGAGATTCGGCCAACAAGGAGAAGATCCTTGGAGAGATGGCTTGTCACTGCTTTTGGATTCACTCATCACAGAAGGTAGCTAGGGTGGCTACGTGACGGAGGAAGCAAAAGTGGAGCAGAAGAAGTCATCATCATCATGAAGCATCAAGGGCCAGAAATCCATCTTAGAGAGCAAGCCAAGGATGGAGCGCTCGGATTGATGAAGAGTGATGACCAAGGAAGGACTAGAGATAATTGCATGTTGGGTTTTGCATGGGTTATCTCTTCTCTCTCTTTGGCCGAACCGGTTTTGTTCTTGGAGAAGAAGAAGTTGGCTTGGTTTTTGGCTTCAAAAGTGGAGGCTTCCCTCTTCTATAAAGAGAGAGAACAGCCATGGTTTAGAGCAAGGAGAAAGTGTGAGAGTGCAAGGCACAGAGTTCTCAGAGCTACCTGAGCTAACAGATTTCTCTTCTCCTTCAATGTATTCTATTTTGTATTTTTCTGTTTAATTTTGTCATGTCTTGAGTCTCAAGGAAAAAGGCAAACATTGAGGTTTGTATGAAAAAGCCATAGAGCGAAAAAAGGCAGAGAGTGCAAAATTAAAAGAAAAAGCCATAGATGTCCTTAGAGTTCCTTTGTTCATCTATGTTGTGTTTCATGATTCTGTGGGAATCCCCTTGTAAGTTGGGTTAGTACTTTACAGTCTGTAATCAAGAAGATTATAGTGAAATTCCATCATGGTTGTGATGGAGACTGGATGTAGGCTGCACTGCACTTAGCAGCTGAACCAGGATATATCTGGGTGTAATTTTCTCTCTTCTCTACTCCATCTCTGTTTCTACTGCACAGGAGCTAAAACTGAAAAATATCTCGTGTCAAGTGACGAGACAAAAATAAAAGTCTCGTGCCAAGTGACGAGACAAAAATAAAAGTCTCATGGCTAGGGACGAGACAAAAATCAAAAAGTCTCCTGAAGACCAACAAGTGTTACTTTGCAAAAAAAGGGGGCTAAGATTCAACCCCCCTTTCTCTTAACCACTGAAAACCATCAAAAACAATAACAATCTGGTTGGGGAGAGCGGCGTCGTTGAGTACTAGTGTGGCAATCCATTGCTACATCACTGTCGCCAGAAAACAGTTTAGACGGAAAAACAGGAAGCGACCAAATATGTGCATTTTTTTCAATTCTAAAGACAAAAATAGTACAATTAGAAAGTTAAGGACCAAATCAATACATTTCATAAATTTCAGGGACTAATTTAGAGTTTAACTCGTCACGTGCATGCACAAGGATTCATTAATTGTTTAATTTAGTCTTCATTCCATCACCTTTGTTACTTATAGTAACTTTCATCACATTCATTAACGTTAGACAATGCCTTTATTTCTTCTGTGCCCAGGTGGTCCAAATAAAATTTCAAAAATAGGATCGATAATTTATTTGATGGCATGGACAGTCTATTTTGTCTTATTTAAATGAGTGAAATTATGAATTGGCCTCTAATAATTTTGTTTCAAATAAATTAGCCTATAAAAAAAAATAACAAAGTAGATTTTAATCTTATAAAGTTTCAAATAAATTCGTCTCTAATTACAGAAAAAAAACAAATACTTCTCTAATATTTTTTTGAAAGTGACAAAATTAGCTAACCTTAATTTTTCTTAAAAATAGTATGTTGATTAAGTTGTTTGAATTTTGAAAAGATAAGTGTCTAGTCTTTTCTTTTCATATTATTAGCAACTAATATGTTCTAAAATAACAAGGACTAATTTATTTTGTATGGACTAATTTATCCAAATAAAAATTGTTAGCTAAGGACTAATTTATAGAATATCACTATTTAATATTTATATATTGCGTCCTATCAACAAGAATTATTTGTCCATATGATTTTAATAAATTTAATAGCATAAAAGTTTAATATTTTCGTCAATGAGTTATAGCTCAAATAATATATATATATAATCTCTTCATATTTATCTAAGAGGTTGCGAATTCGAGTGTCCTTATCTTTGGTAAAAAACAAAAAGAAAAGTTTAATATTTTCAAAAAAAAAAGGTAAATTCTAAATATAAGACTGTGTTAAACCCAATGTTCTGAAAACCGGACCGGACCGGCCGGTTCAACCCGGTTAACCGGAAATCGGTCATGTAGCCGGTCCGGTCCATGAACAAAACCGTGCTGCAAAAAATCGGCGGAAAAACCGGCCAAATCGGTGGTTAACCGGTGAACCGGGCGAACCGGACCGGTTTTTATACGTGCCGGTTTTTTCCTCTACTAGTCAAACGGCGTCGTTTCTTTTAAAAAAAAAAAAAAAAGAAAAAGGGGATGAAGAACGCGTGACTTGCTGAGGCTGCCACTCCCAAAATTAAAAACCCAAAGCCAAAATCCCTAATCTCTATTCTCCTTCTCCAAAATCTTCGAAGAAGTGAAGGCTGAAGAGTGAAGAACTGAAGATTGAAGAACCCTCCACCGCCACTCCCAACCATCAGCTCCACTCCCAATCTATTTTCCACTCTCCAACATTGAAGCAGCTTCTGCATACAACGGATCAGAGGACGCCGTGAAGAACACCCGACGTTCGGCCACCTTCGGGCACCGTCGCCGACGTCCGCGCACCGTCGCGCACCGTCGCCCACGCTCGCGCACCTGGGTTTCTGGGTTTCTCCGTTTCTGGCTTCTAGGTTTCTCCGCTTCTGGGTTTCTGGATTTCTGGGTTTAGGGCTTCTGGGTTTGTGGCTTCTGTTCGTGGCTTCGTGCTGTGTTGTTTTCTGGCTTTTCTTCGTTCTTCTCTTGAGGTAAGATCGGGTTTCTGGCGTCTGTTCAGTGTATACTGTTTCAATTTTTTTTTCTGGCTTCTGTTCTTTTATTTTTTTTATATGATTAATCAAATGTGGAATGAATTTGTTGTATACTTGTATGTTGGATTTGAGAATAAAATTGATGCATGTTGAAATTGAAAATTATGTTATGCTCTGTTCTTCAATTTTTATTTTTTTTGAATCTTTTCAAGTCTGCTCTGTTTAGTTTTTTTATTTTGTCGATTCTGCTCTATTGAATGCATATAAAATTATAAATTGTATGAACTTTGAACTATGAATTGATATATTGGTCTGGATTCTGGGTTGCTGGCATTCTGAATTTAGATGGAACAGTCAGAAAATGATCAACAACAACAACATAATGCTGGACAAGAATCTCAGACAGCTTCATCGGTTCTTGTTCTGTTTTTCAATTAAATTTTTTTATTTTGTTAATTATTCTTGTTTTGTTTTTCAATTTTGTTTATTTTGAATTTCGGTATATAAATTCAATTCTGCTATGTTGGATTTGGCTATATTGAGTTTTGTTTATTTCTGCTCTGTTGAATACTGCTGTGTTGAATTTTGGGGTTTAAAATTTAAATTCAATTCTACTCTGTTAATTATGTTGAATGAATGTCGTATGAGTTATATGGATTGATATATTTTTCTGGATTCTAGATTGCTGTCATTTTGAATTTAGATGGAACAGCCACAAAATGATCAGCAACTACAACATAATTCTGTGGGCATCTTCAAGGCTAGAAATTATGGAATTAGCCCTCTCTAGTTGCTTGTTGAGAACCATTGTGAGAACCATTGTATTTTGATTGACTTCATTTAGTGATTTTGTTCAGGTTCACTTTTCTTTTCAACAATCAATATTTAGTCATTGACTGTAAATGTATTTAATTTGTGTAAATTTGTGTTTGTAAATTGTAGTTGTTACTAATTAGAAATTTTTATTTTTGAAGATAGAACAACTAGATAGTGATCAAGCATTACATATATTAATTTTTAATAATTTTATTTAATATTTAATTAAACCGGTTGAACCCCGGTTGAACCCCGGTCGGACCATTGAACCAGTGAACCAGTTGTCTTACCGGTTCATTGACCGGTCCGGTTCTCGCAACCTTGGTTAAACCATAACACGGAGAATTTCTTTAATTAGGCACATTTACAACCGCAGCAACAAAAAAGCTACAATTTGACATGTAAAAATCAGATAGGAAAATTAAGACGGCTTTTCTGCATTTAATTTATTTATGTTATTAAGATGCCCTTTTTTCTTAATTATATATTTTTTTTGGTAATTCTTTTCTTAATATTATTGGTGACAATAAGCACGTAGCTTACATTAATGTGACAGATCAGCCCGATAGGAGCCCATACCAAGAACTAATTAGGCCTTTCTCTTAATACCACTTTAAGCAGTGACGGCCAAAATTAAACAATTAGCAAGCTCCCAGAATTAATATTATTATACTTATGAAAGTAATTCCATTAATTATGAAAGATATGATTAACTACCCTCAAAAGACGGAGAAGAAGATATAACTAGGAATAGAGGAAGAAATGAAGATGAAAAATAATTAGAGTCACAACTCATTCTTCTAATTATTTTTTAAATAAATAATATTTTGAATGTTTTTATTTTCTGATATTTTCAAATTAAAAAATAATATATTTAATTTTTTAAACATTTAAATATTAGAAAATGATAACAAATAAATTAAAATTTTCAAGGGTTATTAAAAAATATGCAAAGGGGAAAAAAAAATAGCAAATACATTTGAGAACTACTTGCATGGCATGAATGAAAATTTATCACTTCATATTTACACAAACAATGCTCTTTATATGTGTAACCAAAACAAAGATCTAATTCGGCTATGTGCATGCATAACAAAAAGAAAAATAATTGGGTATATTTTGGTCTTTTTTCTTCCTAATAATATTTGTTAGAAGTTTTAAATCACTCTTAATGATTAATTGATTTAATTTTTGTAAGAACCGCAAGAATTATGATATTTATTTAAAGTATTTTATGTAAAAGAATAAAAAAAGTTAAATACTTTTTTCGTCTGTAACATCTTTAGTCAAAATCAAAATTATTTCCAACCTTTTTTTATTATTATCATCATCTTTAACGTTAAACTTAGTATTAAAATCACCGTTTTTTAATTTTTAGACTAAATTACCCCTGATAAAACAAAATAAAATAACTAAACCCCTACTAAAGAAAATTCTATCCACCCTTCCACCACACCAGTATCACTGCCATCATCACTCTTCATGCACAATTTAATTTTTCTCTCCTTCCAATTCAACCACCCGGGTCACTACCGCTACTGACGGCTCTAATCCCAACCCACAATTAAAAAATTACTCATTACAGATAGATTATAAATTTTGTCTATTACAGATTTTTAGTTACGGACAGATTTTGTCCTCTGTTAAGGTACAAATTGTATATTTTATCTATTGTAAATATCTTGAATTTTGTAGTTCTTGAATATTGTCCTATCTCAGCAACAATAGTATTTCATATAGCACAATTTATCAACATTGCAAGAAGAGACATGCAATTCATGTAGCCACCTGCTTTTAATGCTAAACATTAAAGGAATTTTATGGAAATACAATAATGTGAACATGTGAAGCTAATATATCGTGCATAATATATTCTTGAATATTGCCCAGTTAACTCCTTCATCACTGCAAAAGATAAAAACCAATTTGTGAAACATGAGGGTTTATATAATGCAGCCTCCACTGATCAGCTTGTACCAAGTGGAACAAGATGACACAATCATACAAGCATTATTTTGCTACGAATATATATCAAGATGATACTAGTAACTCAGTTCTTTCTTTAGACCACGCTAATAAAAGTGGTAAAAAAAATCAAATAAAACTACCAAATATCTGTATTAAAGACCACTAAAAACGTCATGAGACTAAAATTGAGGAAAAACTGAACAAGATTAACATAGTTAATATTCAAAGATGAGTTCATGCACACTTACGCTACAGTTATATCTCCTTTTTTGGTGAAAGCAGGAATAGCACTGAACACGGTGGAAAAACCAAAAGGGTAGAGAATTGAATCACAGGTTTGACGCGTGAGTATTTTTCTATTTTTTTTAATAATTTAGAGATAGATTTGTTAAATTTTTATGAGATTTTGGTGTTTTAAAACATCATGAATGTTACTTTGAGTTGCATTACCATTTTGTTGATTATAAAAAAATTCGGCTAAATTTGATAGAGTTTGTGTAGAAAAAAAGTAAAAAAAGTAGTTGTTGTTAAGCTGGCGCCGGCGTTTAGCATCACAGGCCTCGTGATTCATACAAGTATTTTGTGAAATTGGTGCTAAATGCCACAACTCAGCGTTTAGTGTCGGGTACTTCGTAAATCGTGCACAAATTTTGTGAAGGTGGCACTAAACACCATTACCCGGCGTTTAGCGCCATGTGCCCAGAAAGTTAGAATTTGCATTTTGTTTGATGGGACTAAATGCCACTGCTCGGCATTTAGCGCTAGGTCTGCGTATTCAGGTAGGGACCACACGTGTAGCAACAATCCACCAAAGGCTTCTTTTGGTTTTTAATTTAATTTTTTAATCAAGAAAATTTTTTTTATAGGGTTTTAGAAATTTAATTTTGTATCAATTAGGATTAGATATAAAAGGAGAAAAAATTTTGCCCTTCGCACTCTCTTCTCTTCTTCGACTTCATTCCGTACTTTACACTTTTTTCTTTGAGCCATGAGCAACTAAACCTTTATTGTTAAGGTTAGGAGCTCTGTTTATTTTAATGGATTAATATTATTGTCATTTTACTCTTAATTAAGCACTAATTTAAATTCAAGAATTTATTTCGTTCTTCATCCTAGGAATTAAAGTATATTAGAAGATAACTCTTTTTCTATATGAATTCTTATTAAATCTTGAAAAAGTTATATCACAGCTTAAAATTAATTCCTCATAACTCTCTAACTATCTGGATTTAACGCGATATGTGACATATAATCGCCTCATTTTTGGGTACTTAGGGTTTGTGTGACTCGTAGACTAGAATTGGACTTAATCTTCTAATTTAAATTAAGTGACCAAGGAATTGGCGGTTGATTGAGTTAGAGGAGATTAAACTACTAAGAAATTAAGGTTTGATCACTTAAGATTTGCTATGAATTGAATCTTTACATGATTAAAGTAATTGATAAGAATTGTTATTCCGGAATTTTAAACATCTCCAAAACCTTAACTATTTTCTCATACTATTTCTATCAATCATAAGAATTGTTATTCCGGAATTTTAAACATCTCCAAAACCTTAACTATTTTCTCATACTATTTCTACCAATCATTCACTGTTTGCTTTCCTGCATTCTCTGATTTACTATTTTATGCTACTTGAACTTGAAACCACTCATTTTACCTTGTCTAACTAGTTTAATCACTCAACTATTGTTGCTTAGTCCATTAATTCTCGTGGGATCGACACTCACTCACCTGAGTTATTACTTGGTACGACCTGATGTACTTACCGATTAATTTGTGGTATTCAAAATTCGCATCAAATTTGTGGCGCCGTTGTTGGGGATTAACTGCGATTGACAAATATCTATTATTTGATTACCTAGATTAGACGTTTTCTTGCTTTAATTTGCTTATTTTTCTTCTTTAATTTTTGAAATTTTTGTGTTAATTTTCCTTAGTTTTATTCATTTTATTTTCTTATTTTTCTTCCTTAGTTTTAAAATTTTTGCTTAAATTTTTTTCTATTTTTCTTCTTTTATTTATTTATTTTATTTTATTTTATTCTACTTTTTTTATTCTGTTTATTTCACTGGAAATTCTCTTCACTCTAAGGTAGAGATTCTCACTTTTCTTGTTTTCTATTTGTTTATGAGTAGGAACAGAGATAAGGAACCTCTTCTTAATTTTGATCCTGAGATTGAAAGGACTATTAGAAGATGCCAATAGCAGGCTAGAGCTTATAGAGCTATTGAAAGTCTCAAGGAGAATTCTGAGGAGGAAATTGAAGAAATCACTATGGAGATAAACAACATCAACGTTGTTGTTATTCCTAAAGCTCTTAATGCTCCTGAGCAACCTAGGAAAACTCTAGGTTCTTACACTGCTCCAAATCCTAGTTTCTATGGCAATAGCATTGTTGTGCCCCCCTATAAATGCTAATAATTTTGAGTTGAAGCCTCAACTCATTACTTTGTTGTAATAAAACTGTCAGTTTCATCGACTCCCCTACGAAGATCCAAACTTGTTCATCTCTAATTTTCTGTAGATTTGTGATACAGTGAAGACTAATAGAGTCCATCCTGATATTTATTGGTTGTTGCTTTTTTTGTTTGTTGTACGGGACCGAGCCAAGCAGTGGCTTGACACACAACCCAAGGAGAGTCTGGATACATGGGACAACGTGGTTAACGGATTCTTGACTAAATTATTTTCACCTCAAAGGTTGACCAAGTTAAGGACTGATATTTAGATCTTCAGGCAACAAGAGGGTGAATCTCTCTATGAAGTTTGGGAGAGGTACAAGGTTATCCTCAGAAAGTGCCCTACCGACATATTTCCAGAATGGATACAGTTGCAAATTTTTTTTATGAAGAGATTACTCAAGCCGCCAAAACTTTTTTGGATAATTTTGCAGGAGGATCTCTTCACAGAAGAAAACCACTGAGGAGGCTTTAGAGTTGATTGAGATGGTTGCTAACAACCAATATTTATATTCTTCTAAGAAAATCGCCATTAGAAAGAGAGTCATGGAACTAGATGCTTTGGATACTATTCTTACTCAAAATAAAGTCACGTCTCAACAAATAAATACCATTACTCAACACTTGGGTAAATTACAAGCCTCAGCTATTAACACCCAAGATGCTTCTTATGACATGAGTGACGGATTTTCTCAAGGTGAGCATTTTGATTATAGTCAGTTTCCCTCTGAACAGGTTAATTATATGGGTAATTCCTTCAGACCCCCCAATAATGACCTTTTTTCAAAAACTTACAATTTGGGACAGAAAAATCACCCAAATTTTGGATGGAAAAATCAACCACAGAGGCAACTAAATTTTAACAATAACAACTCTCCTCAGGACAATTTCTATCAGAGTAATTTCAACAACAACTATCAGTTTCAGTCCTTTCAACAATACCATACACCCATCCTTCTCAGAGATTCTCTGACTTGGAATCTTTAGTTGCAGAACTCTAAAAAAACACTAATAGTTTCATGCAAGAAACTAGAGCTTCAATTAGAAATTTGGAGGTTCAAATGGGTCAGTTAAGCAAGCAAGTAGCTGAGAGACCTCCTCACACCTTTTCTAGTGATACAATGCCCAACCCAATTGGAGTGGTAAGATAGCAGGTATAGAAGCACAAGTTAGTGAGGAGCTGGTTGAGAAAGAAGCTTTGGAGGAGGCTCAGGACAAGGTGGAGCATGCCCCTAAGAGACATATGAACAAGCCTAATCTGGTGGATGTTGAGCAATAAAAGTGAAGTCTCCAGTGTCTGAGTACAAGCCAAAAATGTCGTATCCTTAGAGGCTTCAGAAGGCATCCAAAGACAAGCAATTTTCAAAATTTCTAGAAGACTTCAGGAAGCTTCAGATCAACATTCTTTTTGCAGAACCTTTGGAGCAAATGTCTCTCTATGCTAAATTCATGAAGAAATTGTTGACTGTAACACCCTCACTATCAGAAGTCACGCTTCCGGCTGCGCTACTCTGATAGCAAGAAGTATTACGACTACTTTACATATTAAATATTAAAATAGGAGCCTGTGACTCAACACCGTATCGTTAATCACTTTATAAACCGGAAATACATACTTCATCTAAAATAAACAAGCAGGCATAGATTCATATACAAGACTTCTTACATAATATCTTATAATATAATATATATATATATATATATATAAAACATACAACTCCTATCCCTCTTACAAAATTCCAATAACAAAGACAAGGGAAGAAAATAATCTAATTAATGCAACAACATATAAACCAAACGCAGTATAACTCTTCTTAGTGCTTCTTCATTCGGTTCCTGAAAAGTAAAGCTGTAGGGAGGTGAGAACATAACCACACGGTCTCACCATGGAGTTTCAAAGTTGTCATAAGAAGATATTTAATAGGAAAACTGTTTTCAAGTTCAGTGATTATCATTGCCTTATGAATCTTTTAAAAAAACCAACAGGTAATCGTTCAAAACCTTTTCAAAGAAACAATGTTTAATCTTTCAGAAATCCGAAACCTTTCCTTTCTTATAAGAAAATCTCAATCAGAAACCAATCACGCAATCAAACAACACAATCATTAATTCAGTACCAAAGTTCAATCTCAAATGTAGCACGCCAGGACAAACACAGGCAAGGCAGACAAGGAAAGCACAAGTAGGCAGCAGTTACATCAAATAGTTCAAGTAGCAGTTACGAACAGTTTAGCAATTAGGCAAACCGAAACAAGCTCAAACTTAAGCAAATCAAACAAATGCATATGATGCATGCCTGTCCTATGGCTGATGAGGCTCATCTATCGGTTATCCAGCCAACCCGACAAGTCTGAATTGTACTTAGACTGTCCCCCGACGTGCATCCCCAAGAGTCTATGCATAGCTTTTTCTCAAATAATCAATATTACTCAATGGGGGTAACATTCCCGGGAATTTATATAGTGCCCGGTCACACACTTACGTCGAAGGGTCAACAGAGTATCGAGTTTTCAACCTGGTACACGTGGTGGCAAGCCACGGCACTTAATCCAGGGAACCTCGTATCTCAGATATTTCAAATTCATAAGCCATGTGAATAATTCAAAGTTCACATCTCAACATTCTCAACTTCATAATCATTTATTAATCCAAATCTCATTTCCAAGTTCATTTCAAAGCCATATTTCAAGTAAAATCCTCATCATCCTCTTTTTCATTCTGTTCGTTAACAATCTCAATTTCAAAACAAAATTCTTTCTTTGATAGACAAATCAATCTTAAAACGTATAATGCTTAAAAACAAATCTTTTTAATTAATTACTTTAAATAAAACTTTCAATTTTATAAAATTTCGGCAGCATCCCCTCTAAAACTCGGACACTGCCACCCTTTTCGGGTCCCATCCAAACATTTCTCAAACCTTTTCTCAATCATTTCCAAACCTCAAACATTTTCCATAATTGAACCTGTTCCAATGTCAAATTATTTTCAAATCAACCAATTCTAATAATAAAACTCTTTTTAAAATTGAATCAGCTCAAATATTAAATCATTCATAAAATCAAACCAACTCACAATCAAACCGCTCCCAGAATCAATTTATTTTCATATCTCAAATTATTTCCAAAATCGTTTCATTTATGTTACTAAGTAAATTCTAAAACCAAGAAAATTCACCTTTCTTAATAATCAAGTAAATGACATTCTAAACCGGTTTTTATCCACAATCACATACCACTCACGCAATCAAGCACCCAATAACTCAGTCCAACAAACCATCACATCCATAAGACAAATATAATCGCAGAAGTAAATCCCTTTGCATCGATATCTATTTATCACAACTCTGTAATATAAAATAGATTTTAAGAAAACCCCTACCTCAGAAAGTCGAATCCGTAGGAATTAACTGTGATAAATCCGTTTATTTTAAATTCGCAGCAACAGTGATAATTCCAATGAAATCGAGGACACCGCATCCATTGGAACAACAGCAACGTTAATTTTGCGGTGATGATGATGGTTGCAGCAGGACAAGAATTTTGAATCTAATATGATCAAGGACAGAAACAGCCCTAGGAATTCAAGACAAAGCAAAAACTAAAATTGAATTAATACAAAAATATGATAACTATAGCAATGACAAAACAGAACGTGCAAATGGATTAAGCCCAAGGGAAAGTTTAGACCAGTACCAGGATAATAGAATCAGAACCAGCAATAGCCCCATCGTTGGTTTTCAGCAGCGGCAACACCTCCACCAGTGACTCCAATTGAGACAAACCCCACCAAACAATATAGCCAAGGACATCAGAGACAATACAGGGTATTTTACAGAGCAATAAGGGTTCAGAGATGGTGTTCTCATGGCTAGGACTTAACTGACTCACCATTAATGATGGCAGCGACGACTCCAGCGTGGCGACACGATGATTCGATGGTGGCGACGGCAACCGGCGCAGGAAGCTGCACAGCGCGGCGACCCTCCTTCCTCTCCTCTTCCTCTGTTCCCAGCCTCTGTTTCCTCCAATCTCACTCTCCCTCAGCTGGCCCAGTCGACCGTGACGGCGACGCGGGTTCAAAACGGCGACGCCTCTCCTTCGACATGGCTGGACGGCGACGCGACACAGCACGGCAAGCGGCGGCGAGGTAGCTGCGCGACCTAGCAACGCGACCTCTCTTCTGCCAAACCTTCTCTCTCTCCCATGGCTCCCTCTGCAAACGCCCTCTCTCCATGGTCCGACAGCGACGCGACGGCGGCGGTGAGGCCCAGCGCGCCGGCGCGGTTGTCTTCTCCGCCCTCCTCTGCTCTCCCTGTTTCTTTTCTCCCTTTCTTTCTTTCTTCTTTTCTTTTTCCTAATTTACTGAAGCTGAAGAAAGGGTGCATCTGGACAAGGACGGTATGGGAAAGGGTATGGCGGTGCAGAGACAAGGAAAGGGAGAAAATGTAATAAAATTAGGGTTTTGGTAAAAATTAGGTATAGGGATAGTTTGGTAATTTTAATAAAATTGGAGTATAAAGTATTAATATTTAAAAACTAATTTAATCTCTAAAATTACTTTAAAATATTATTTGTGGTATAAAAGTACTAATTGATTATCAATAAATTACTCTAATTGAAAATCCATGGTAATATAATTAATTTCTCTTTATCTTTATTAAATGATATAAATTAAATTATCATAAATCAAATCATATAAAATTATTATTATTTCATAACTACCAATTTTATAATTTAAATATAGAAAATAATTCAATAATTATAAAATTAGACAAAATTCTAATTTAAATAGCCAAACTCCATTATTTTCAAATTTCTAGAACATTAAATCATAAATAGGAAAATAATTCTTAGGTATAGAGTTTAAATAAAAAAAATCTTAATTTATTTCAAATCCAATTAATTGCCTTTAATTATTTTTTAATAAAAATAATTTCTGAAATTAAAACTATAAATAAATATATATAATTTGGAATTAGTTCAAAATAGGACTTTTCAAAAGTCTTGGGTCTTACATCCTACACATCTTATAAAAATTTCGTCCTCAAAAATTGATACAAAATGAAAGAGATTTTCATATTACTTCACTCGTGAACTTATTTAAGGAAGAACTTATTTAAGGAAAAGGCAAAAAGTTCTCAGTATATTTATTCATATAATTCCAAATACCAGAATTTTCATATGGCATAAAGGTATAAAGGGTATAAGTGTTATGCGAAACAGAAGTTACAAGATAGGCGTGATGTACAAGGCGATATGTTTCAAACATGTGATGGTAAAGTAAGGCGGCAAAAGGTTATAAAACTAGCCGGAGTTAAAACGATGTGCTTAACGTTCGTATACTAATCTCATACCAACTTCAGAGACTCAACTATTCAAACTTCAACATAACTTATCTCCATCATTCTTAACCGTACTTCATTGAGCAACTCATCCGAAGGTTCTCAACTTTGTTAAACACTTTGCAAACCTTACTGCTGGTCTTAAATCCCACATCAACAGAACTCTTTCACGTAAAACAAGGTTTCACAACTCCCTATGATGTCGTATACTTACGAGTTTCACCTTTTACGTTCACCAAACGTGTCCTAAAGGACTAATGTATCGTTTACTAAGTCTAACAGTCGCAAGAAGTTTACTCAGAAGGATAATAGACCATAGAAAAGAAAGAAAAACACCAAGGACCGCGTTCGCGAGAATTTGAAAGAATAAATACAATTGCATGTAAACAAGGATGCTCAAGTAACGAAGTTTGCTAGAAAAAAAATCAATTGACAACTTCAAAGAAGAAATTCAGCACATTAGTTTGAAACATATCCAAGCTGAGTTGAAGAAGTATGAGGTTTCATAGAAAAGGAATGATTAAAGACTATGGTGACGCATTATCGCGGAACAACTTCAAATGATGACGGGGGTTTCATAGTTTGTGGAGGAATATGATATTAATAGCCATGTTGCAAGAGTTTTAACATAGTCAGAAGTATAAATAGTTAAGATATGCGTAAGGTACAAATGGCGAAGTAAGGAAATTTAAATTACATTTCAAGAAAAGAGAAGGAGGAACGACATATCAAACTGAGTGACACAATTTAGAACACATAAGCCAATACAATATAATAAAAGGGGGGTACTTTACATTTCAAAGATTCAAGGGTCGGCATCGTACCCCAAACGATTCCAATGTTATATCAGGAAGTACAAAATTCATAAAGAGAAGTATAATGACAAGGGTAGACGTTCTGAAAGATTCAAACGGTAGTTTACGAATAAGAGGCGGACGCATTGAGAGTTTAAAGGACTTTAATGGAAACAATGAGAGAAAAATTTTGCATTTATCAGAATTAAAGTCAAGCTGAATCAAAGTATAAGATTTACAAGAGAAAAATGATCAAAGTCAATGGCGTCGTTGATGAGCGGATAATTTATACGCTTTTTGACATTGTTTTTAGTATGTTTTTAGTAGGATCTAGTTACTTTTAGGGATATTTTCATTAGTTTTTATGTTAAATTCACATTTCTGGAATTTACTATGAGTTTGTGTGTTTTTCTGTGATTTCAGGTATTTTCTGGCTAAAATTGAGGGATTTGAGCAGAAATCAGATTTAGAGGTTGAAGAAGGACTGCTGATGTTGTTGGATTCTGACCTACCTTCACTCAAAGTGGATTTTCTGGAGCTGCAGAACTCGAAATGGCGCGCTTCTAATTGCGTTGGAAAGTAGACATCCAGGGCTTTCCAGCAATGTATAATAGTCCATACTTTGGCCAAGAATAGACGACGTAAACTGGCGTTCAACGCCAGCTTTCAACCCAAATCTGGCGTCCAGCGCCAGAAAAGGAGCCAAAACCAGAGTTGAACGCCCAAACTGGCACAAAAGCTGGTGTTCAACTCCAAGAAGGACCTCTACACGTGCAACACTCAAAGCTCATCCCAAGCACACACCAAGTGGGCCCCGGAAGTGGATTTTTGCATCAATTACTTACTTCTGTAAACCCTAGTAGCTAGTTTATTATAAATAGGACATTTCACTATTGTATTTGAGATCTTTGGACGTCTGGTTCTTGGATCAGAGGGGCTAGCCATCTCGGCCATGCCTGGACCTTTCACTTATGTAATTTTCACGGTAGAGTTTCTATACTCCATAGATTAAGGTGTGGAGCTCTACTGTTCCTCAAAGATTAATGCAAAGTACTACTGTTTTCTATTCAATTCATCTTATTTCGCTTCTAAGATATTCATTCGTACTTCAATCTGAATGTGATGAACGTGACAATCATCATCATTCCCTATGAACGCGTGCCTGACAACCACTTCCGTTCTACCTTCGACTGAATGAGTATCTCTTAGATCTCTTAATCAGAATCTTCGTGGCGTAAGCTAGAATGATGGCGGCATTCAAGAGAATCCGGAAAGTCTAAACTTTGTCTGTGGTATTCCGAGTAGGATTCAATGATTGAATGACTGTGACGAGCTTCAAACTCGCGAGTGCTGGGCGTTAATGACAGACGCAAAAGGAGGGTGAATCCTATTCCAGCATGATCGAGAACCGACAGATGATTAGCCGTGCTGTGACAGAACATGTGAGCATATTTTTCACTGAGAGGAGGGGATGTAGCCACTGACAACGGTGATGCCCTTGCATAAAGCCAGCCATGGAAAGGAGTAAGACTGATTGGATGAAGATAGCAAGAAATCAGAGGTTCAGAGGAACGAAAGCATCTCTATTCGCTTATCTGAAACTCTCACCAATGATTTACATAAGTATTTCTATCCCTATTCTATTAATTATTATTCGAAAACACCATTATCAATTTATATCTGCCTGACTGAGATTTGCAAGGTGACCATAGCTTGCTTCATACCAACAATCTCCGTGGGATTCGACCCTTACTCACGTAAGGTATTACTTGGACGACCCAGTGCACTTGCTGATTAGTTACACGGAGTTGTGAACCATGGTCTTGGCATCATGTTTTTGGCGCCATTTCCAGGGAAAGAAAGAGCAATGAATTTTACATAATTAAAGTGTAATCACGATTCCGCGGACCAAGTTTTTGGCGCCGTTGCCGGGGATTGTTCGAGTTTGGACAACTGACGGTTCATCTTGTTGCTCAGATTAGGTAATTTTCTTTTTGTTTTCTTTTCAAAAATTTTTCAAAATTTTCTCCTGTGTTTTCGAAAAAATTTTTAAATAAAAAAATTTGTTTTCAAAAATATATTTTTCTTCAAAATTTTTAAGAATGAATTCTAGTGTTTCATATAACATGTTTTAGCTTGGCTGTCTATTAAGCCATGTCTAACTCCCAGGATTTTGATTGAGGATTATGAATTCATTGCTTCCTTTTTCCCAAATATTTTCGAAAAAAAAATAATACAAAAAAATTAGAAAATCATAAAAATCAAAAATATTTTTTGTGTTCTTGTTTGAGTCTTGAGTCATGTTATAAGTTTGGTGTCAATTGCATGTGCATCCTGCATTTTTCGAAAATTCATGCATTCATAGTGTTCTTCATGATCTTCAAGTTGTTCTTGGTAAGTCTTCTTGTTTGATCTTTGCATTTGCATGTTTTGTGTCTTTTCTTGTTTTTCATATGCATTCTTGAATTCTTAGTGTCTAAGCATTAAAGAATTCTAAGTTTGGTGTCTTGCATGTTTTCTTTGCATTAAAAATTTTTCAAAAATGTGTTCTTGATGTTCATCATGATCTTCATAGTGTTCTTGGTGTTCATCTTGACATTCATAGTGTTCTTGCATGCATTCCTTGTTTTGATTCAAAAATAAAAGAGAAAAACATGAAAATGATGTTTTTAATTTTTCTCTCTCATCATAAAAATTCAAAAATAAAAAAAATATCTTTCCCTTTTTCTCTCTTAAAATTTCGAAAATTAGATTTGACTTTTTCAAAAATTTTTAAAATCTAGTTGTTCTTATGAGTCAAATCAAATTTTCAATTTAAAAATCTCATCTTTTTCAAAAATCTTTTTCAAAAATCAAATCTTTTTCATTTTTCTTAGTTATTTTCGAAAATTTTAAAAATATTTTTCAAAAATCTTTTTCTTATTTTTTATATCAAATTTTCGAAAATAACAATAACAATTAATGTTTTGATTCAAAAATTTCATGTTTGTTACTTGCTTGTTAAGAAAGATTCAATCTTTGAGTTCTAGAATCATATCTTGTGATTTCTTGTGAATCAAGTCATTAATTGTGATTTTAAAAATCAAATCTTTTTCAAAACTAATTTCAATCATATCTTTTCAAAATATCTTCTTATCTTATCTTTTTCAAAAATTTGATTTCAAAATATCTTTTCTAACTTCCTAACTTCTTATCTTTTCAAAATTTGTTTCAACTAACTAACTAACTTTTTGTTTGTTTCTTATCTTTTTCAAAACTACCTAACTAACTCTCTCTCTCTAATTTTCGAAAATATCTTCCCTCTTTTTCAAAAATTTCTTTTTTATTAACTAATTATTTTTACTTTTGATTTTAAAATTTTCGAAAATTACTAACCTTTTTCAAAAACTATTTTCGAAAATCACTAACTCTTTTTCAAAAATTATTTTCGAAAATTCTCCCTCTCCCATCTTACTCTATTTATTTATTCATCTACTAACATCTCATCTCACATCTCTACCCTCCTCACAGTTGTGTTTCTTCCATTACATTACATTCTTTGTCTCCCTCTTTTCTCCCACTCACAAAGGGATCCCTATACTGTGGTATAAAGGATCTCTATTATTATTATTTTTCTGCGCCCTCTTCCTTGTCATATGAGCAGGAGCAAGGACAAGAACATTCTTGTTGAAGCAGATCCAGAACCTGAAAGGACTCTGAAGAGAAAACTAAGAGAAGCTAAATTACAACAATCCAGAGATAACCTTTCAGAAATTTTCGAACAGGAAGAGGAGATGGCAGCCGAAAATAATAATAATGCAAGGAGGATACTTGGTGACTTTACTGCACCTAATTCCAATTTACATGGAAGAAGCATCTCCATTCCTGCCATTGGAGCAAACAACTTTGAGCTGAAACCTCAATTAGTTTCTCTGATGCAGCAGAACTGCAAGTTTCATGGACTTCCATCTGAAGATCCTTTTCAGTTCTTAACTGAATTCTTGCAGATATGTGATACTGTTAAGACTAATAGAGTAGATCCTGAAGTCTACAGGCTCATGCTTTTCCCTTTTGCTGTAAGAGACAGAGCTAGATTATGGTTGGATTCTCAACCCAAAGACAGCCTGAACTCTTGGGATAAGCTGGTCACGGCTTTCTTAGCCAAGTACTTTCCTCCTCAAAAGCTGAGCAAGCTTAGAGCTGATGTTCAAACCTTCAGACAGAAAAAAGGTGAATCCCTCTATGAAGCTTGGGAAAGATACAAACAGTTGACCAAAAAGTGTCCTTCTGACATGCTTTCAGAATGGACCATCCTGGATATATTCTATGATGGTTTATCTGAGCTATCAAAGATGTCACTGGACACTTTTGCAGGTGGATCCATTCACCTAAAGAAAACGCCTGCAGAAGCTCAAGAACTCATTGACATGGTTGCTAATAACCAGTTCATGTACACTTCTGAAAGGAATCCTGTGAGTAATGGGACGCCTATGAAGAAGGGAGTTCTTGAAGTTGATACTCTGAACGCCATATTGGCTCAGAATAAAATATTGACTCAGCAAGTCAATATGATCTCTCAGAGTCTGCATGGAATGCAAGCTGCATCCAACAGTACTCAAGAGGCTTCTTCTGAAGAAGAAGCTTATGATCTTGAGAACCCTGCAATAGCAGAGGTAAATTATTTAGGTGAACCTTATGGAAACACCTATAACTCATCATGGAGAAATCATCCAAATTTCTCATGGAAGGATCAAAAGCCTCAACAAGGCTTTAATAATGGTGGAAGAAACAGGTTTAGCAATAGCAAGCCTTTTCCATCATCCACTCAGCAACAGACAGAGAATTCTGAACAAAATACCTCTAATTTGGCAAACTTAGTCTCTGATCTATCCAAGGCCACTGTAAGTTTCATGAATGAAACAAGGTCTTCCATTAGAAATTTGGAAGCACAAGTGGGCCAGCTGAGTAAGAGGATCACTGAAATCCCTCCTAGTACTCTCCCAAGCAATACAGAAGAGAACCCAAAAGGAGAGTGCAAGGCCATTGACATAAGCACCATGGCCGAACCTGTGAGGAGAGGAGAGGACATGAATCCCAAGGAGGAAGACCTCCTGGGACGTCCAGTGATCAATAAGGAGCTTCCCTCTGAGGAACCAAAGAACTCTGAGGCTCATCTAGAGACCATAGAGATTCCATTGAACCTCCTTATGCCCTTCATGAGCTCTGATGAGTATTCCTCTTCCGAAGAGAATGAGGATGTTACTGAAGAGCAAACTGCCAAGTTTCTTGGTGCAATCATGAAGCTAAATGCCAAATTATTTGGCATTGATACTTGGGAAGTTGAACCTCCCTTGTTCATCAATGAACTAAGTGATCTGGATCAACTGACATTGCCTCAGAAGAGACAGGATCCTGGAAAGTTCATAATACCCTGCACCATAGGCACCATGATCTTTAAGGCTCTGTATGACCTTGGTTCAGGAATAAACCTCATGCCCCTCTCTGTAATAGAGAAACTGGGAATCTATGGGGTGCAAGCTGCTAAAATCTCATTAGAGATGGCAGACAGTTCAAGAAAATAGGCTTATGGACAAGTAGAGGACGTGTTAGTAAAGGTTGAAGGCCTTTACATCCCTGCTGATTTCATAGTCCTGGATACTGGAAAGGAAGATGATGAATCCATCATCCTAGGAAGACCTTTCCTGGCCACAGCAAGAGCTGTGATTGATGTTGACAGAGGTGAAATAGTCCTTCAATGGAATAAGGACTCCCTTGTGTTTAAAACTCAAGGATCTCCCTCTGCAACCATGGAGAGGAAGCAGAAAAAGCTTCTCTCAAAGCAGAGTCAACCAGAGCCCCCACAGTCAAACTCTAAGTTTGGTGTTGGGAGGCCACAACCAAACTCTAAGTTTGGTGTTGAACTCCCATATCCAAACTCTAAGTTTGGTGTTGGAGAGTCTCAACAAAGCTCTGCACATCTGTGAGGCTCCATGAGAGCCCACTGTCAAGCTATTGACATTAAAGAAGCGCTTGTTGGGAGGCAACCCAATTTTTATTTATCTAACTATATTTTTCTTAGTTATATGTCTTTGTAGGTTCATGATCATGTGGAGTCACAAAATAAATATAAAAATTGAAAACGGAATCAAAAACAGCAGAAGAAAAATCACACCCTGGAAGAGCATCTGTCTGGCGTTCAGCGCCAGAACAGAGCATGGTTCTGGCGCTGAACGCCCAAAATGGGCAGCTTCTGGGCGCTGAACGCCAGAAATGGCACACAAATGGGCGTTGAACGCCCAAAATGGCCACCAACCTGGCGCTGAACGCCCAGAGTTGTGTGCAAAGGCATTTTTACATGCCTAATGGGTGCAGGGATGTAAATGCCTTGACACCTCAGGATCTGTGGACCCCACAGGATCATCTCAGGATCTGTGGACCCCACAGGATCCCCACCTACCTCATCATCTCTCTTTCCATTCATGATCATCCCTTCTGTTTTCCATTTACCACTCACATCCATACACCCACTACCTTCAAAATTCAACATCTCTCTCCCACCCAATCCCACCCATATGGCCGAATACACACTCCCATCCATCTCCTCCATATCTTCTTCTTCTTCTTCTATTCTTTCTTCTTTTGCTCGAGGGCGAGCAACATTCTAAGTTTGGTGTGGTAAAAGCATAGCTTTTTTGTTTTTTTTTTCCATAACCATTGATGGCACCTAAGGCCAGAGAAACCTCTAGAAAGAGGAAAGGGAAGACAAAAGCTTCCATCAAGGGTCTATAGCTCAGTGGTAGAACATTTGACTGCAAATCAAGAGATCCTTGAGTTACCTCAGGGGATACATTTTCTTCCACACAATTATTGGAAGCAACTAAGGGTGGAACATCAAGAGCACTCCATCATCCTTCATGAAATCAGAGAAGATCTAAAAGCAATGAAGGAGGAGCAACAAAGACAAGGAAGAGACATAGAAGAGCTCAAGGACATCATTGGTTCCTCAAGAAGGGAACGCCACCATCACTAAGGTGGATTCATTCCTTGTTCTTATTTCTTCTATTTTTCGTTTTCTATGTTATGTGCTTATCAATGTTTGTGTCTTCATTACATGATCATTAGTAGTTAGTAACTTTGTCTTAAAGTTATGAATGTCCTATGAATCCATCACCTCTCTTAAATGAAAAAATGTTTTAATTCAAAAGAACAAGAAGTACATGAGTTTCGAATTTATCCTTGAACTTAGTTTAATTATATTGATGTGGTGACAATGCTTCTTGTTTTCTGAATGTATGCTTGAACAGTGCATATGTCTTTTGAAGTTGTTGTTTAAGAATGTTAAATATGTTGGCTCTTGAAAGAATGATGACTAGGAGACATGTTATTTGATAATCTGAAAAATCATAAAAATGATTCTTGAAGCAAGAAAAAGCAGCAAAGAACAAAGCTTGCAGAGAAAAAAAAAATATAGGCGAAAAAAAAATATAGAAAGAAAAAAAAAAGAAAAAGCAAGCAGAAAAAGCCAAAAGCTCTTAAAACCAAGAGGCAAGAGCAAAAAGCCAATAACCCTTAAAACCAAAAGGCAAGGGAAATAAAAAGGATCCCAAGGCTTTGAGCATCAGTGGATAGGAGGGCCTAAAGGAATAAAATTCTGGTCTAAGCGGCTAAACCAAGCTGTCCCTAACCATGTGCCTGTGGCGTGTAGGTGTCAAGTGAAAACTTGAGACTGAGCGGTTAAAGTCAAGGTCCAAAGCAAAAAAAGAGTGTGCTTAAGAACCCTGGACACCTCTAATTGGGGACTTTAGCAAAGCTGAGTCACAATCTGAAAAGGTTCACCCAATTATGTGTCTGTGGCATTTATGTATCCGGTGGTAATACTGAAAAACAAAGTGCTTAGGGCCACGGCCAAGACTCATAAAGAAGCTGTGTTCAAGAATCATCATACTAAACTAGGAGAATCAATAACACTATCTGAACTCTGAGTTCCTATAGATGCCAATCATTCTGAACCTTAATGGATAAAGTGAGATGCCAAAACTATTCAAGAGGCAAAAAGCTACAAGTCCCGCTCATATGATTGAAGCTATGTTTCATTGATAGTTTGGAATTTATAGTATATTCTCTTCTTTTTATCCTATTTGATTTTCAGTTGCTTGGGGACAAGCAACAATTTAAGTTTGGTGTTGTGATGAGCGGATAATTTATACGCTTTTTGACATTGTTTTTAGTATGTTTTTAGTAGGATCTAGTTACTTTTAGGGATGTTTTCATTAGTTTTTATGTTAAATTCACATTTCTGGACTTTACTATGAGTTTGTGTATTTTTCTGTGATTTCAGGTATTTTCTGGCTAAAATTGAGGGACTTGAGCAGAAATCAGATTTAGAGGTTGAAGAAGGACTGCTGATGCTGTTGGATTCTGACCTACCTGCACTCAAAGTGAATTTTCTGGAGCTGCAGAACTCGAAATGGCGCGCTTCTAATTGCGTTGAAAAGTAGACATCCAGGGCTTTCCAGAAATGTATAATAGTCCATACTTTGGCCAAGAATAGACGACGTAAACTGGCGTTCAACGCCAGCTTTCTACCCAAATCTGGCGTCCAGCGCCAGAAAAGGAGCCAAAACCAGAGTTGAACGCCCAAACTGGCACAAAAGCTGGCGTTCAACTCCAAGAAGGACCTCTACACGTGCAACACTCAAAGCTCAGCCCAAGCACACACCAAGTGGGCCCCGGAAGTGGATTTTTACATCATTTACTTACTTCTGTAAACCCTAGTAGCTAGTTTATTATAAATAGGACATTTCACTATTGTATTTGAGATCTTTAGACGTCTGGTTCTTGGATCAGAGGGGCTGGCCATCTCGGCCATGCCTGGACCTTTCACTTATGTAATTTTCACGGTAGAGTTTCTACACTCCATAGATTAAGGTGTGGAGCTCTGCTGTTCCTCAAAGATTAATGCAAAGTACTACTGTTTTCTATTCAATTCATCTTATTTCGCTTCTAAGATATTCATTCGTACTTCAATCTGAATGTGATGAACGTGACAATCATCATCATTCCCTATGAACGCGTGCCTGACAACCACTTCCGTTCTACCTTCGACTGAATGAGTATCTCTTAGATCTCTTAATCAGAATCTTCGTGGCGTAAGCTAGAATGATGGCGGCATTCAAGAGAATCCGGAAAGTCTAAACCTTGTCTGTGGTATTCCGAGTAGGATTCAATGATTGAATGACTGTGACGAGCTTCAAACTCGCGAGTGCTGGGCGTTAGTGACAGACGCAAAAGGAGGGTGAATCCTATTCCAGCATGATCGAGAACCGACAGATGATTAGCCGTGCTGTGACAGAGCATGTGAGCATATTTTTCACTGAGAGGAGGGGATGTAGCCACTGACAACGGTGATGCTCTTGCATAAAGCCAGCCATGGAAAGGAGTAAGACTGATTGGATGAAGATAGCAGGAAAGTAGAGTTTCAGAGGAACGAAAGCATCTCTATTCGCTTATCTGAAACTCTCACCAATGATTTACATAAGTATTTCTATCCCTATTCTATTAATTATTATTCGAAAACACCATTATCAATTTATATCTGTCTGACTGAGATTTGCAAGGTGACCATAGCTTGCTTCATACCAACAATCTCCGTGGGATTCGACCCTTACTCACGTAAGGTATTACTTGGACGACCCAGTGCACTTGCTGGTTAGTTACACGGAGTTGTGAACCATGGTCTTGGCATCATGTTTTTGGCGCCATTTCCAGGGAAAGAAAGAGCAATGAATTTTACATAATTAAAGTGTAATCACGATTCCGTGTACCAGTCGTTTACCGAATTCAAGAGAATGTATAAGATTTTCATATGGGAAGACCTTTTTAGCTATAGGGAGAGTCCTTATTGATGTGCAAAATGGTGAATTGACTCTGAGAGTCAATAATGAAGAGGTTGTTCTTAATGTGCTTGAGGCCTTGCAACATCCTAGTGATTTTGAGGGATGTATGAGAGTTGATTTAATTGAGCCATTAATTGAAGAGGTTTTTGAAGCGGAAGAGCTTGATAGTGTTTTAGAACCCCTTGAAAGGATGGTTTGCTAGAGATTGATGATTCACTACTACAAAAGGGAGAACCAAACACGCAAACTAAGGAGGAAGGGCCACCCAAGTTTGAGTTGAAACCCTTGCCTCCCTCTCTTAAGTATGCTTTTCTAGGCGAGCAGGATTCCTATTCAATGATTATTAGCTCCTCTCTGAGTCATGATGAAGAGGAGGCATTAGTACACGTGCTTAGAAGCCACAAAATAGCTCTTGGATAGACCATTAGTGACTTGAAAGGAATAAGTCCGGCTATGTGTATGCACAAGATTCTACTTGAGGAGGATGCTAAACCTGTAGTACAACTACAAAGGCGGCTAAATCCAACTATGAAATAGGTGGTCTTTGCACCCATCATAGCTCCTCCTAATTGGGATTTACCATTTGAATTGATTTGTAATGCCAGTGATCATGCTATAGGAGCTGTCTTGGGACAGAGACAAGCTTGTGCATGTCATTTATTATACTAGTCGTCTGTTAAATGACGCACAAAAAAATTACACAACTACAAAAAAGGAACTATTAGCTGTAGTTTTTGCATCTGATAAGTTAGGTCCTATTTGATTGGTTCTAAGGTTATTGTTTATACTGACTATGTTGCTCTTAAGTACCTTTTGACCAAATAGGATGTTAAATCAAGATTGATTAGGTGGATGCTCCTTCTTCAGGAGTTTGATATTGAGATTAGAGACAGAAAAAGGTCAGAGAATTAAGTGGCTGATCATCTTTCCAAGATTGAGCCTAAAGATGTTGTGCAATAACCCACAGCTGTGAATGAGACATTTCCTAATGAGCAACTCTTTGTTAGAAAAGCTTCATTTTTGAGTTCTAAAGTGTCGAGATCCAAACTCCAAAGCTTCAAGGTATGGGTGATCAAATTCAAACTGATTCAAATTAAACCGTTCATCCAATTCAATCCAAATTGAAAATTGATTAAAACCGCACTAATTTGGATGTGATTGGATTCTATTTTTTGTAAACCGCTAGATCGGATCGGATTTTAGGTCTACTTTTCATAACCGATCCAATTCAATTCAAACCGCACAATGTGCTATAATATTATTATTTTATTATTATATTTACAATTATACTTATAACATATTTAACTTGTTATATATTTTTATATTATTATTATTATTATTTAATAAATATTTGATGTTTAAAATGTGATTTATTTATTTATTTTAACTAACCTATAATTTTATTTCTATTGTTTTGTTATCGTTAGTTTTTAAGATATTGTTGAGACTTGTTATGTCATTATTAGTTATTTAAAAATTGATATTGAGACTTGTTATATATATTTAATTTTTTTAATTTACAAAACCACAAATCCAATCTAATCCAAACTGTATATTTGAAATTGGATCGGATTAGATTTTTTTAAAAAAAATTATCCAATCCAAATCGCAACGCAAGTAAAATTAATGTTCGAATCAAATAAATTTTTTATTCAAAATCAATCCAAATCACATGACAAACACCCTACTTTTAAGGTACGGAAAAATTTATTGACCGGAGAAATATATCCATATGAGCTAAAATAATTATTGTTGTGTAAATGTTGTAATTTATTACGGGTTCTTGTTGATTGATTAGAGGTTTCGAAAATTGGAGAGCTTGAAAAGCGAGGTAAGGGATTTTTAGTCCAATTATTTTATTATATATAGTTGCCATCAATTAATGTAGAGTATAAATAAATTTAGTTGATGAAATTTTATGAATTTAATTGGAGAGGTTGGAGGAAGTAAAAATGGATAGTTAAAGTGTAATGATTAAGTAATGGTAAACTTCGATTACAAACAATGCTTAACTAGAAATTTCGCATACAACGTTACAGGCTCAGATACATACACCTTATAATCAATTTCTTTAGAAATTGTGTAATTCTTGATTGCTAATTTGCTATGACTATGATTACAGAATTCTTGGAACCGAATTTCATTTCAATAATAAATTTGCCATCTTGAATAGTTAGAACACCTAACACACAACAAAATCACCCAGTAAAAATATGTATCGTTAAAAAAAATATTATCATAATAAAATATAAACTATATAAAATAAAAAATTATAATTAAAAAAATTAACTACATATATCTTAAGAGTACATGATAATTGATAAGCTTATTATTAATAAAAAAATTTAGATATTTTCATTTAATATATATAAATATATAAAATAAATACATTAAAAATTTAAAATTTTTATATTTTTAATAAAAATTTTATTAATTTATAAGTTTAACATGAGCTCTCAAGACATAAAATAGATAAATCCTTAAAACAATACACATTCACATACTTAAATAGTTTATATATTTAGAAAATTCTAGTACATGCATAATATAACTAACTAAAATATTTGTTATCACAAATAATTATAAGATCATTTTCAGACTCAACATCACATAATGCGAGATTCTATTTTTAATATTTTCAAAAAAATTATATAACACCTCTCATTGTTTAAAAAAAGAAAAACTTACTTCTCGCCCAATCCGAAAGAGAAAAACTCTGCGTACAAGCAATTAGGGCTTGTAAGTATTACAAGTCAATTAAACTCTAATCCCCAAAATTCGCTGTAAGTGCTACATTCTTTACACGCGCTACATCCCTTCTTCTTCTCCTTCTTTTTCGATCGTTCTTTTCTCCCCCTTTCTCACTGGTTTGTTCTTCGTCGTTGACGTTAGTTCCTTCACATACTGTTACGGCACGTTTTCATTGCACCTTCTTCTTCTTCTTACTGCACGTTCTTCTTCTTCTTACTGCACGTTCTTCTTCCTCTTCCTCTTCTTCTTCCTCTTCCTCTTCCTCTTCCTCTTCTTCTTCTTCTTCTTTTCTTCTTCTTCTTCTTCATTGCACTTTCTTTTCTTTTTCTTCTTCTTCTTCTTCTTCTTCTTCTTCTTCTTCTTCTTCTTCTTCTTCTTCTTCTGCACGTTCTTCTTCTTTCTTTTTTCTTCTTCTTGCTGCACCTTCTTCTTCTTATTCTTCTTCTTTTTTCGTTATTATTGATTTCTATTATTTTTTGACATCAAGCTCTGAAATCGTTTTTGAAGAAGAAGAAGTAGCAGAAGATGAGGAGGAGAAAGAGAAAGAGTTCTGAATTATGCATGATTTTGGGTGTATTTCTTAAATCCTTTGGGTGTATTTTCTGTAATCTTTTGGGTGTATTTCTATAATCGTTTGGGTGAATTCCTGTAACCGTTTGGGTGTATTTCTGTAATCTCTTGGGTGTATTTTATGTAATCGTTTGGGTGTATTTCTGTAATCTCTTGAGTGTATTTTATGTAATCGTTTGGGTATATTTCTATAATACTTGCTATTTTTTCTGAAATGAAAAATACACCCATAGATATCAGTCAGATATCACTCAAATATACCCAAATGATTACAGAAATACACCCAAAGGATTACAGAAAATACACTCAAACGGTTACAAGAATTCACCCAAACGATTATAGGAATACACCCAAAGGATTTAAGAAAATACACCCAAAGGATTTAAGAAAATTCAGAACTCTTTCTCTTTCTCCTCCTCATCTTCTGCTGCTTCTTCTTCTTCAAAAACGATTTTACCATGAAAAATCGAAAAAAAAAAAGAGAAAACAGCGAGAAAAGACGTAAATGAAGAAGAAGAAGAAGAAGAGGAAAACGAGGAAGAAGAACGTGCAGAAACGAAAGAAAAGGAGAAGAAGAAGAGTAAGAGGAAGAAGAACGTGCAGCAAGAAGAAGAAGAAGAATTTCAGAAACCATGAAAATCGAAAAAAAAACGAAGAGGAAGAGGAAGAGGAAGAGGAAGAAGACGAAGACGAAGAAGAAGAGAAGAAGAAGAAGAAGAAGAAGAAGAAGAAGAAGACGAAGAGGAACCGTTTGAGTGGGGCGCGTGTAGTTACGCTCCATTCAAAATGAGTTAATGCGCGTGTTAATGAAGTTTGGGCTGATAACTTGTAAAATTTGTACGGCCTTTTTACTTGTATGTGTAGCAGGTCCAAAAAAATAATAAAGTAAAAAAGTGAGAATTTAATTACTTTTAAATTAAGGTAGTAAGACTCACGCATAATAAAAATTACAAGCTAAATGATGATTAATATAACTTCTTTCTACGGGTATTGAGTGGGCTAATTTAATCTAATTTGTTTGACCATCGAACTACGATCAATTTGATTATTATACAATAATGGCTTTATTTTTTATATAAACATTCATAATTGATTATTTGCTAATTTACTTTTTGGTGTTACATAACATTCTTATACAAAATACTTAATGATACATGTCTTTAAACTCCAACAAAATAGACCATTATATTAAGGCTTGTCCGGTAAAACTTTTTTAAGATGAGTTTGTGTTTTTCTAAAGGATAAGTTTTTTATTTTGTATTGTTTGTTAAATCAAAAAATCATGAACTTGTATTTTTAGCTTTTAAAAAGTATATATATTTTTAAAAGTATTTAAGGTAAAGCTTTTTAAATTTAGTTTGTATTTATCAAAATAAAAAATTTAATTAATTTCTAAATTTATCTCTAATATTTATATTTAAGTAAATTCTATTCAACCCTCTCTTAAATAAAGGGTAAATTACCTTCTATGATAAATCTAATAGTTATTGGATGAAGTAAATTATATCATCAAGACGATTAATATTAATTCTTAATTTAACTTAAGTTTTGACAACCAAACTAATTAGTTATAGTAAAACCATCCGAACTTCATACCTGTAAAATCACACAATTCTTATATCAATTCCATTAACAACTATAGAATTCACCCTTATTCAATTAACAATTTATCTTCTTTTTTGGTTATTTTAAATTTGTAATTCGACCTTTTAATTTTTCTTTTTATTTGTTCTTTTTAGTTTTTTTAGAGTTTTTTTTGTATCGTTAGATCTACTTAATATATGTGTGGTTTTAAAAAGATAAAAAAGTTATAAAATAAGATCTTTTTTGGAACTCTAATAATTTATAAAAAAAATATTATATTTAATTAGTTGTCAAAACTTAAGTTAAATTAAGAGTTAATGTTAACCATAATGACATAATTTATTTCATCCAATAGTTATTATACATGTCATAGAAGATAATTTATCCTTTATTTAAGAAAAAATTGAGTAAAATTCACTTTATATCCATTATAATATTTTTAAATTTTAAAAATTATTTTATCAAACGCAATTGTTATTGCTTTTACTTATTGAAATCTATTTTTATTTTGATTTATCAAATATAGATACTACAATTTAAAAAATATATATCTTTAATAACTAATTTTTATAAGTTACTTTTAAAAATTAGAAGTTTTATTAAACCACGTCTAAAGACTAAAGCAGCCTAAACTTTCATCATATGTTAAATTATTATTATTACATTTATCATCAATTGCATTATTTAAACATAACATAATTAGAGGATTTAATACTATCAGATTTTTTTAACATCTTCAGTAATTAAATTTAGAATTAAAACCTTAATAAATAGGGCATTGCTATGTCAAATCTCTACAAAATAACAAAGTATTTTTCTTCATGGTAATGAAGAATGAGAGCTTTTTTGTTTTGTTTTTTTAAATGAAGAATGAGAGTTATATCTACGACTACCATCCACACAAAAAGGGCCCAAGTCGAAAATTTGGATGTCAAAGCAGCAAAATGTCCATGGACAGGAAAACCCAACACCTTGATTATCATCATTGACAATATTCAAATAGTACATATCACAATTTGAAAACGTGAAATTTACAATGTGCTCAACATATAGAACCCCCCAACCATCACACTTGAAATTAACAATATGCTTAACATATAGAACCCCCAACCATCACACGAAGACACGAGATGGTGTTGGTAGTAGTGGTGGTTTGTATAAGGGTAAGATTATCATTTTCATAGGATTGTTATTTGTATGTTATGACATATATTTAACTACCAAACAAATTATGTTTCATTACGCGCGCCGAAGGCGGCACGACGGACCAACAGCGTGCACAGGGAACAAAGGAGTAACTGCAACCTCAGTGTAACGCCGCTTTGGGACGTTGCCGTGTCGCACAGCCGCTGGCGACGGACGAAGTAGAGCCAGACGAGGCACAAGGCACGGCTCGATGGTTTGACACACACACAAAAGGGGATAGGGTTTTATTTTAAGTTAAGTATAAATAGAGATATTTTGGTAACTTCAATCATTTCGATCTCTGCTTTAATCTCAAACCAAACAGGATACTAAGACATAACTAAACACAATACTTAAACTTAGTTTCGTCTTTGTCTCCTAATCTCAGTCTCAGTCTCATTCCAAACGCAGCCTTAGATCGTTCAAAGAAAAACCTACAGAACATCAAAAGAACTCAAACAAAAGCTCCAATATTCTCCTCACCAAAAGCCAATTAAGCAATTTTCTACTCATACAATATGCAATAAAATGAATTGTTTCGAGTTTTTGTTTAAAGAAATCCTCAACCATCTATTCCTTAAGAGAAATAGAAAGAATATAGAAAAGTGCAGAGTAATCTCCATCAAACAACCATTATTGAACAAAATAAAAAGTGGCATATATAACACAAAATCGGGAGGCATATAACAAAATCGCGAGGCATATAACACAGCAACCAATTAGTTTAAATATGAACCATACTAAAGATGCACTTCATCCCGTTTCAGACAATGTATCATTCTTAGCTATCTGAAAATAATATAGAAACGGAGAAACAAATATTCTTTGTAAAAAAAATAATCTATCCATTTAACTATTTTCAGTCATAAAAGGATTATTAAAGTTTATTTGCTTTTAACTTCAAGAGAAACATAATTAACAGATAATTGTTTGACTTCGCTTGGTATTCTCTTTCATTGTTTTGTTATGTAATTCTCAAAGCTGAGTTATGTTTCTTCTTGAAGTTAATGATCTGCCATGGAAGTATGCCAAATACTTGAAACTTAAAAAGTTATATCTATATACAGAATTTTGTTAAAATTGCTCATAATCTTACTATGACAGAATAAGAACAAGCCAAACAAACAATAACGTTAAAACTAAGCTGCAGGGAAATCAAAATTGAAAGATTGTCAAATTGGTCTTTTGTGAACAAGCTCTTAATCTTACTATAATTTTTTACTACAAGCCATCCATTTTGCCTCCCTTTCCTCCAACTCCCAAACACAAAATTCTTGAATCAATGGAGATAAATATATATCATAAAATACTAAAACGCGACGAACCTAAACATACCAAAATAAAATGAAAATGCCAGAATCCAAAAAAACAAAAAAGCAACCAAGATATATTATACCTAGGAGGACGAGGAGCTATTTGCTTGACATAGTAACTTAGCCTGTTCCGCATAGAATTCAGCTATCTCCGCATACAATTTATTTTCAGCATCTTCGAACTTTCTCCACTTATCCTCGATCTCTTCCCTCTTTGAGACTCCAAGCAACTCTATTCCCCTTCTAATATAGTCTTCACCGTAAGGCTTACCAAAAGTCCCATCGTATTTCAACATTGAAGTCAAAGCTAAACTAGTCCCAGACAATTCACTCATCCTTGAATCCAAAGGTTCAGATTTCATTTTGGACTTTGCTTCAGCTTTCTCATTTGAATGGGGCACTGGCGCCTTCTTGGGGGTACTCTTCCCAGCCTTATCCTTTTTCGAAGCTTCGTTGCGCACCGTTTTACCGCCACGGCCATCGTGGCCCCAAACATTCTTTCCCAACTGAAATGCTTCCAACTCGTGCGGCTTTAAAGTTGTCCCCTTGCCGTTCTTCTCTTTGGCTAGGTTGTTCTCAAACTTCTTCTTCAGCCGGTGGATCTTATCCTTCAATTGGTTGCATGATGCATTTGACCCAATCAAATTCGATCCCTTCAAAAAATCGTAAAATTCTTCAGCGCATTTATAGGGTTCCTTCCCTGTTTTTGCGTTGAACTCAGCCAGGCCTTTCAAGATACCTATCTCATCTTTCTCGCTGAAAACCCTCTGAAAGAGGGATTTGGACTCGTCACGTGATTTCTTCGGATCCTCTTCATCAGAGGCCGCGTGATCCTCCTGTGCCTTCTTCCCACGTTTTGTTTGGTTCGAGTGATCGATACTGTTCTTCGCTGCGCGCTTCGACCCGGATTTGGCTTGACTCACAGCAGACGAAGGTGGAGACTTCAACTTTGAAGAGGGTTTCGCGTTTTTCAATAGAGCCTCGGGCTCGGGCTCAGGCTCCGGCTCCGGTTCCGGCTCTGGCTCTGGCTCCGACTCCGAATCGTCTTCAGAAGAAGAAGACGAGGGTTTGGAAACCACTTGCGGTTGAGGCTTCCTGGGAAGCAGCACGTGCTTGTCACGTTCATCTTCGCCTTCATCGGTGTCTTCGTCTTCCTCAGATGAAGTTGCTTCATCCTCTTCCTCGCTGCTATCTTCTTGTTCGAGCTGAGGCTTTGGAACCTGCGATTCGTCGTCAGAGTCTTCGGGAGGAGCGACATGCTTCGGCTTCCCCATGGAAACTCGGAAAATCAGGAGGGAAAATGTGAATTTGGATTAGGGTTTGTGTTAGGTTCACTCTGTGGACTGCGGCTCACTGGCTTTATAAATATAGACAGCAATCTCGCGAATTTTAAAAGCATGGTTAGTAAAGTATAATTAAATATTTTTTAATGTGCAAATAAAAAATTAAAAAAGACAGCAAAAAAAATAGAATAAATTATTAAAATAGTATCTAAAAATTTATAACAATGATAAAAATAATTCAAAAAATATTAACGATAAATAAGTTTTTCAAATATTTAAAAACCTGACAAAACGAATTATATATTAAATTTAAATATATATTTTAAAAAAAAAAATTAAATCTGAGTATGATACAATTTTTTGTAAATATTAGTAAAAAAATAAAATTTTATTCTTAAATTTTGGTAATTTTATGTGAAGTAAATTTTTTTTAAATATTTTATTGTAAATGATCACATTATTTTAAAAATAAAAAATATACATAGAGATTGAATTTGACTCTAAATTTTTTTGTACATCTTCTGAATATTTACTAAAATCTTGTTGAAAAATTTTGAATGAAATAAATAAGTTATTTGCTAAATAGAAATTTTTTTTGGTTATTTATTAAAAATAGAGTAAAGTATCATTTTTATCTTCAACGTTTGGGGTAAGTCTTAAAGTTCTTCCTAATGTTTAACTCGTCCTATTTATGTCCACAACATTTAAAAATTGATTCAATGTTATCCTCTCGTCATCTATACTGACGAAACACTAACAGAACTGTCTATATGGATAATGAACGTTACTAGCCCCAAACATATGTATTGACACGTATGTCCCTTCGCGCCTATTATTACTTTTAGCATACGAAACACTCTCATTCAGATGATTGAAAGAAAAACGTAACACTTCAACTTTTACATTCTCTAAATCCTACCATTTTTTCCACTCTTCTTCGAGCTTGATCATAGTGGAAGACAACGGATTGAAAGTAGTTTGGATTTTGATTTTTCATGCGAAGGAGAAGATTGCTTTATCTTGGTCTTCACAACTTTTGAAACAGCACAGAGTAAAAAGGTATGTACAATCTATGTTTGATCTTCGTTTTAAGTGAATAGTTCATGCAAGTAAATCTGTTAATGCATAGGATTTTCGTGATTGCAATGTTATCATTGTTAGGGTTCGGGATTCTTGATGGTAGCAGAAAGTTTTTATTTTACACTTTCTGTCTTGAACATTGATTACCTTTTTTATGATGTTTGAAGCTTGTAATAGGAAAAGTAGCATAAGAGATGAGTGATTTTATCGTAAAAATTTAACATCAAGGTAGGTTTCTTCTTGGAGTGGACCATAGATTTTGTGTCAGACATCTATATGCAAATTTCAAGAAGAAATTTTCAGGACTCCAACTGAAGCTAATGATGTGGAATGCTGGTGCGGGAAATTGAATTTTCGTAACTTCACTGGCAAGTGCACCGGGTCATCCAAGTAATACCTGAGGTGAGTGAGAGTCGATCCCACGAGAATTGTCGGACTGAGCAAGCAATGGTTATCCTTTTGGACTTAGTCAGGCGAATCAGAAAAGAGGTTTGGTGAGTTGTAAACGCATAAACAATAGCAAGGGAAATAAAGAAAGCAATAAACAGTAGGGGTGTTCGCGGTGTGGTTTGGTTCGCTTTTTGAGAGAAAAGTCATCCGATCCGATCGTTTAATTTAATTGCGGTTCGGTTTGGTTCGGTTTTTTTATCGAAGCCATCCGAACCAAACCAAACCAATTAAAATCGGTTTGGTTTGGTTCGGTTTGTTCGGTTTTTTTAATCAATTAAAAAAAAATACTACCATACTATTTCACAAAGTCATAACATTGAAATCAACAAACACAAATACAATAACTAACAAAGTCTTGGTCTAATAAAATTTAACGACAAAAGGAATTCAAATACAACAATTAAAGAAGTTTAAAAGTTTAATAGTCAACACAACTGAAAAACAAAATAAATTTCCATTAAAAGATAGCAAAGTTATGGTGCCTTCTCTAACAAAACAGCTAAACTTCTCAACGCAATCCAACCTGAAATCAAAAAGCAGTTACATAATAAGAACAACAACAACAATAATAATAATATAACACTAGTAGAAAAACATTCTAATCTAGTTATACATTCTAATAATAAAGAGAACAATTCATACCATGATACATGTGCCCGAATCAATGAATCAACTCAAAGTTTAAGAGCATATAAGTCATGCTAACTACATACAACTCGGCAAGAATATTCAGTAAATAAATATTTATCTCTCTATTCTTAATTCTTAGTTGGTACTTTGGCCAACGAAAAAGGTGAATCTTGAATCATATCAGTTATCAGAACCTTCTATGCAACAATAAGAGCAAGACTGCAATTAGATCCATCAATCCAGCAACCATTTAATCAACCCATTGATACATACATACATACATACTTAAGAGTAAGCACTCAACATGATAAAGAATAAAGACATCTACAAAATTTTTTGATTTGATTAATAAAGACATCTATTTAATTCAGAATTACCTCATCAATAATCAATAATAGCAGCAGTGAACCCTAAACTCAAAATAAAAAACAAATTAAAATGAAGAACAAATTAAAAAATTAATAATAGCAGTGAACCAAAAACAAAAATCAATAATCAAGAACAAATTTATAACAAGAAAGCCACAAATTTGAATCGAATGGAAAGCAACAAGAAATGGTGTTGGAAAGTCCAAGTAAAAGCAGAGGCTCAACAAAATCAGACAGCAGCATAGAAATAGAAGTGAAACATATTCAAGGAAGGAAGAAGAAAAAACCGAAATAGTGCTGAGCAAGAGTGCAACAGATATAAATACATAAAATTTATTGAACAATGAATCAACAATGATAGCAAGTCAGCAACAATAAAAAAGCAAAACAACAAAACTAGATATTAGATAATTGGATAATTCATAAAATGCAGGCAACCACCCAAAACAAGGAAGAGCTTTCTATGTTAATTGTTAAGGACATCCTCTGAGCTTGAATATTGGACCATGAACAGTGAACAACATAACAATCAGAAGCAATTTCAGGAAATCAGCAAGAAGTAAATTAAACCATGAACAACAATCAAAAGTAATTTCAGTAAATCAACAACAAATAAATTAAACCATGAACAAAAACCAGCAACAAATATATACTGAAATGGAAATTGAACAACAATATACAAAAATCAACAACAAATTAAACCAAGAACAAAAATCAGCAACAAATATACACTGAAACAGAAATTGAACAAAAATGAATCAATGATTATTGAACAGAAATTGAATACCTGAATTGGAGGCTCTATATCTGACTTTGACTCGGTGGCTGGGTGGTGGGTGTTGTCCGCGTCTCCGTGAGGCCAGAAACAATGCTATGGGTGGCGGCGGGGGTGGTGCTGGCTCCGCGACGATGGTGTCGGCTGGTGCTGTTCGCGAGGAGGTGCTGGGACGAAGGGTTTGGCGGCGCTGTGTGAAAGCTAGAAGGGTTCGGCGGCGCTGGGAGGTGGTGAGAGGAAGGGGTTCGTCTGCACAGGGGGATGGTGGGAGGAAGGGGTTCACGCAGGTTGGGAGTGGGAGGTGCTGGCTGTTGCGAGAGTGGGAGTGGGTTTTGAGAGTAGAGAGCGCAGAGTGAATGTAAGGGTTGGCGGCTAGGTTAGGTCACGTTGTGGGGGGTGGGGGGAGGGGGAGGGTTGGTTTTGTTATTTTTGAACCGGTTCGGTTCGATTCGGTTGGGGTTTTCATTGTTAGAGCCGAAAACCGAACCAAACCGCAATAAAAACAGCAAAACACAATTTTTTCGATTTTTTCAGTTTTTGGTTTATTCAGTTTTCGGTTTTTTCGGTTCGGTCGATCGGTTTTATTCGGTCCGGATCGGTTTTGAACACCCCTAATAAACAGTTTGGTGTGAGAACAATGTGAGAAAATTGTTAAGGTTTCGGAGATGTTTACTTTTTCCGGATTAAAACGTCTTACCAACTATTTTAACAATGAATGATTCATTCTATGGCAAACCATAAGTGTCTGTTGTTAGACCTATTCTGATTGGTTCCACCCTGATTGTTGTGGAAGCCCTGCTGGGGTCTTTGTGGTTGCTCCCTCCATGAAAAATTAGGGTGATTCCTCCATCCCTGATTGAAAGTATTGGCATAGGAATTATTGTTGGGATTTCTAGAGGAATTTTCCATGTAATTAACTTGCTTAGTAGTGGCTTGAGCATAGCCACTAGGGGTGTTTGCGGTGCGGTTTCGTTCAGTTTTTTAGAGAAAAGTCATCCGATCCAATTGTTTAATTAAACTGTGGTTCAGTTTGGTTTGCTATTTTAATCGAAATCATCCAAACCAAACCAAACCAATTGAAATTGGTTTTGTTTGGTTCGGTTTGTTCAGTTTTTTTAATCAATTCAAAGAAAAACCTGTCATACCATTTCACAAAGTCATAACAATAAAATCATAGAACACAAATCCGTAATAACTAACAAAAGTCTTGATCCAATGAAATTCAACGGTAAAAAATTAAAACACGACAATTAAAGAACTTTAAAAATTCAATAGTCAACACAATAAAAATAAATTTCTAGCACCATTGAGACCCTCTTCACGAGCAAGTTCAAGCATGACACCTCACATGAACTACAATCTCCAGCCCCCTTCCCTGTAAAAACAATGCATATATTTAGTGGCAAATGATAAGATTGGAAAAACATTAAATATCTCATATGTCATATACTCAAAACCATGGTTCTGAAAATCGAACCGGACCGGCCGGTTCAACTAGAAAAATCGAAAATCGGTCATTTAATCGATTCGGTTGACTATAAAAACCGTTTTGCAAAAAACCGGTTCAAAAACCGGCCGAATTTTTCTAGAGTTTTCCGGTTCTGTGGCTACCTCAAAACGGCGCCGTTTAAGTTTATATAAAAACAAAAAAAATCCATGCTCTGCCCCAATACCCCCGTATTTACCATCCCAGACCCCACCCTTCTCTTTCTCTCTCTGAAAACTGGAGAACCCTAATCCCCAAACGGCCAAACTCCTCTCCTCCGAACTTCGAACGCAGCCCATAGCCACCATTTCTCTTCGAAGTCATCGTCACTCTTCTCCTCCGCACAGACAGTGGGTGCGGTGTCGCGTGTGGAAGGCTGGAAGCTCTGTTCGGTGGAAGTTCGAACGCAGCCCGCAACCGCCATTCCTCTTCTCATCCTTCCTCATTTCGCCGCTGTCGTAGGAAGGTCTCCTACTCTCCTCTCCTCTCATCGTTCTCGGTCATCGTCTCCTCTGTTCGAGCTCTCTCTCTGTCTTTGCCGGTAGTTCCCGCTCCTCCGCCGCCGTCACTTCCTTTCTTCCCTCACCGCCAGTAAGCACTGTTGCTTGGAATTATTTTTGCTTGCTTTGTAATTTGCACTGTTATTAATAATATTGAGTTGCTGAATGCTGATTTGCAGATTTTGTTAATACTTTTGTTAATACTGGATTTGCTGATTTTGTTAATTTGAACTGGCTTTACTGATTTTCGGTTGCTGAATGATTCTGTATTTTTTTCTGAGTTAATTTTGGTCATGTTTTTACACTTCAGGCTCTCATGTTTTTGCTTTTCTTTTGTGTTGATGTTGAAAATGTAATTCTCACAGTGGATAGAGTAAGTTTCTAAACCCAATAAGAAAGCAGTTAATAAAGCATTGTTAGGTGCAAAAGAAGCTATGCTTGGGATTAGATGAGGCTGCAGGTGTTCCTGTAAGTTCTTTTCATTGATTTTACACTTATTATTATGCTTCTTCTGTCTGAATGATGTTGATTATAAATGGGATCTGCTGCTAGTAACTACTATTTCTTTGCAGTTCATGCAGATTGAACCAGAATCACAAACAAAATTTTTGGATGCTACACTGAACTTGGAAGGAGTTTTGTTGGCTGGAGTTCCAGGAGCAGGAGGATTTGATGTTGTTTTGCTGTTACTTTGGGAGATTCAAGCAGCAATGTGAAAAAAATATAGAGCTTACTCAATGTTATTTAATATTTAAAATTATTGAATTTAATTATTTGAAATTGTATATTAAATTTTTAATAATTTTATTTAATATTTAATTAAACCGGTTGAATCCCGGTTGAACTTCGATCGAACCGCTAAACCAGTGAACCAGTCACCTTATCGGTTTGTTGACCGGTTCAATTTTTGCAACCTTGTTCAAAACTGACCCTTCACATTATTATTTATTTATTAAAAGACCATATATATATATATATATATATATATATATATATAGGCATTACAAGGTAATTTGTGGGACCAAATGAATTTCTTATGGGGTAACTACATCATCATAACAAATACCGCAGTGTGTGATCTAAAAGAAAATGTAACAAATAAGTAATGAATCAGCACAGAGTTCATAAGAGCTAAAATGCTAGAATCAAATTTCAGTAAATAATCTCAACTAGAGAAAACAGCACATGGTTCATAAGGTATTAATTAATGACAATATATAACACTAATAAGTAATGAAGAAGAACACATAGTTCATGAAATTAATAAACAAACATAGATTACAGCTGAAGCAAGTTTGATAATCAAAACCAGGGCATTCAATTTTATAGCACACAAATCTCAAATCTAGCATTTAATTATATATAAAATGCAATTAAATATACTTTCTCTAACTATTAGAACCTAGAACCTAACAATCAGAAATATACCTTCTCTAACAATCAGAACCTAGAACCCTAACAATCAGAAACAATACACATTCAGAAACTAAAACCCCCAAAATTAAAAACCATATAATCGCAGAACCTCCCCAATTCATAGAACCAAATTTAGGGAAAACGAAACATACCTTCTTTGTCTCGTTTGGCCATTGTTGTTCATCATCATCATTATAGCCACACGCACCTTCTTCGACACTAAAACGAGAGAGGGAGTGAGGCAATCAGCAAGAAAGAAAAGATAGAGAGTGAGCCAGAGAATGATTACCTAGTGAGCGCACGATGGTGAGCGACGATGGGAGGAAGGGGTTCGGCGCTGGTGGGAGGGGCTGGGTTTGGCACTGCTGGGAGCCTGGGAGGGGTTTCTTTGAGCTTCACTAGGTTAGAGTTTCTTTGAGTGCATCTGATTTGGGGGTGGGATAATGGCAAGGGGTTAGTGGTCTAATGGTTTTTTAGGATTCTTAGTTGACCAGTTCGGTTCAGTTCAGTTAAGGTTTCAGTATCAAAATCAAAAATCAAACCGAACCGCATAAAAAACAACAAAACATGAATTTTTCGATTTTTTTTGGTTTTTGATTTGTCTGATTTTTTATTTTTTCAGTTCGGTTAGTCGGTTTTGTTCGGTCTGGATCGGTTTTGAACACCCCTAATAGCCACCAGCGTCCCCTTGGATGTAGCTTCCAATCATATCATAGGATGCATCTTGATGGTTGGCTGCTAAAACTTGCATCCCAGTCAAGTGTTGAGAGATCATGCTAATTTGTTGGGACATGATCTTGTTTTGAGCCAAGATGGCGTCCAGTGTATCTGCCTCCATGACTCCTCTCTTTTGAGTAGTCCCAGTATTCATAGGGTTTCTCTCAGAAGTGTGCAGATACTGGTTGTTGGTAACCATCTCAATAAGCTCATCTGCCTCTTCAGGCATCTTCTTCATGTGTAGAGAACCACTTACAGAGTAATCCAATGACATCTTTGCCATCTCAGAAAGGCTATCATAAAAGATCTGCAGCCTGGTCCAATCTGAAACCATGTCAGGAGGGCATCTCCTGATCATCTGCTTGTATCTTTCCCATGCCTCATAGAGTGACTCTCCATGTTTTTGTCTGAAAGTTTGAACATCCACACTAAGCTTAGCCAGCTTCTAGGGTGGAAAGAATTTAGTTAGAAATCTAGTGACCACCTTCTCCCATGTGTCCAAGCTCTCCTTGAGCTGAGAATCAAGTCACTGCTTTGCTCTGTCCCTTACAGCAAAAGAAAAGAGCATGAGCTTGTAAATCTCAGGGTTCACTCCGTTCGTCTTAACAGTGTCATAGATCTGTAGGAAGTCAGATATGAATTTGTTGAGGTCCTCCTGCGGGAGTCTATGAAACTGACAGTTCTGCTGCACCAGAGTGACCAATTGAGGTTTAAGCTCGAAATTGTTGGTACCAATGGCAGGTACAGCTATACTACACCCATAGAAGTCAGGTGTGGGTGCAGTGTATGAGCCAAGCACCTTCTTTTCTTGCCCTTCAGAATTCGGATTCCTTCCATTAGCTGCCATGGTGGGTTCTTCAACTTCCTTCTCAAAAGTTTCCTGGAGATTCTCTCCGGCTTTGTAAGCTTTAGCTTGTTGCAAACACCGCCTCAAGGTTCTTTTAGGTCTAGAATCAAACTCGAGAAGGGGTTCTTTGTCCCTGTTCCTACTCATAAACAACAAGAAACAAAGAAAAAGTGAGATTCTCTATGTCAAAGTATAGAGAACTCCCAGTGAGATATCCTATGTAAAAAAAAGAAATTAAGTAAAACAAAATAAACAATTAACCAAAAAAAATTGAAACAACAAGTGAGAAAATAACTTAAAATTTTTTAAAAACTAAAAAGACAATAACCCTAAAATTTTTGAAAATAGAAATAAAAGAAAAACCTTAACAGGACACCAAATTTAAAATTAAAAATTATATGAAGATTAATAAGATAAAATTCGAAAATCAAGAAAAATAAGCAAAATATAAAATCAAAAATTAAGAAGAAATTAAATAAACAAAATCTAAAGAAAAGAGGTTTGGTGAGTTGTAAACGCATAAACAATAGCAAGGGAAATAAAGAAAGCAATAAATAGTTTGGTGTGAGAACAATGTGAGAAAACAGCTAAGGTTTCAGAGATGTTTACTTTTTCCGAATTAAAACGTCTTACCAACTATTTTAACAATGAATGATTCATTTTATGGCAAACCATAAGTGTCTAATTGATCATGACTAGCCATAAAGCAGATTTGTGCTTCATATTCAGAATCTTCATCCTCATCCGAATCATTCTCTAAATCCTCCTATGAAGCCATGAGCATTTTCTTCTTTTCTTTCTTCGCCTTGTCTTTCTTTTTGAGCTTTGGGTAGTTGTATTTGAAGTGACTTGTCTCTTTGCAATGATAACATATGACTTTTCTTATATCCTTCTTTTGCTCCTTTGAACTTGATCCCTTAAACTTGCCTTTACTCTTCATTAGCCTTCTTAATCTCCTAGCAAAAAAGACAATTTCATCATTTGAAAAACTATAATTGGAGTTATCATTCAATGATTCAACTTTTGATTTTAGGGCCACTCCTTTCTTTTTCGTGTCTTGGCTGGCGTATGTGATTTCACATGCTAGAAATTTCACTACAAGAAAATGGAACATTTGTAACAAAAATTTTGTATCAAATTAAAAATTGTTACAAAAAACCCTTTTTTTGTATTAATAGTTGCTGATTGTTACAAAAAAAGTATGTTTTGTAACAACATTACAAGTTGTTACAAAATATCCAGATATTTTGTAACAATACATTTTATTTTGTTACAAATGATGGTAGTTTTTGTAACGCGCCGGTGTTTTGTTACAAAATATTGAAATGTTTTGTAACAAAACATAAAGTAGTTGCAAAAATTCGTAGTATTTTGTAACAAAATAGTTTTTTTGTTTCAAAAAATCAAATATTTTGTAACAAAATATTTTTTTGTCTGAAAAACTTAAATTAATTTGTAACAAAAAATTAATTTGTCACGGAATTTAATATTGTTTGTAACAAGTTTTATTTTGTGTCACAAAATATGTGTATAATTTATACATTTTTTTTTCAAAATGTTAAAAACTTTAAGAATTAAAAAAATTGTCTTTATATTTTTTTAAAATAATTTTATTTTGTTTCAGAAATAAAAAATTTTGTTTATATAATTCTTTTAAAATATATTGTATAGATTATTTTTTACATATCCATTAATTTTTAAATGATGTAAATATTAATTTATATTCCTTTAGAAAATTAGTATATAATTTATAATAATCAGAATTTTAAGATAACTTAAAACTAATTTGTAAAATTAAAATTTTTTTTATTAATTTATAAATATAAATAACAAAGAGTTAAAAATATTCCAAGAAAATGTAAAAAACTAAATGCAATGTTAAAAAAACCAAGGGCTAATAGCTAGTGAATGTAAAATGGTAAAAAAAATCCTAAGGTTCCCCCATTCCCCCACCTCACTCGAAGCCTCACACTCAGTAACTCTCAACCCATGGCACCGTCAACAAACCCTATCTGCGAGGGAAAAAGGAGCTGCTTGCGGGAGAAAGAGTCACCGGCGTAGCCCCTCGGAGACGTCTCCGGCTGCGTCGTGGTCCTCAAGTCGCTGGTCGAATCTGGTTCGTGGGTGCCACTCCTCACCTCCGTCTCTGTCGGCGTGGCCGTCTTGGCTCCGCTGCCTTCCGCCTTCTCTGCCTCTGCGTCTAGCCTCTTCTGTTTCTGCTACCACCGTATCTGTGGTCGTCTTGGTGGGTGAGTCCTCTGCTGGATGTGCGCTATTCCTGCCGAAGCTCTGCTCGTGCCAAAGCTCTGATCGTGCGGTCACATCTCCTCGCCAGTGGCCTGCGTCTTCGATGGTGGAACGGCCCCAACCCGTCGCTGAGAACTGAACTTGGATCTGCTTCTGCCATTCTTCAGTCTAGAGGTGATGATTTTTTCTAATATGTAGTTGTTGTAAATTAATTTTGTGGACGTAATTCTTGCTGTTTTATTGTAGGTTTAGAAGAGAAAAATTGATGCTAATTATGTAAAAATAAATGATTTAATATGTTGTTCTGTTTGTTCTTTTTTCTTTCTTGAGGGTTGTATACTAAAGTTGAAAAACCTGAGTTACATAATAAAGTAGAAGAAACCTCTATTAGCACTAAAAAGTTTGTCTTCTAGCTTGATAGTGAAATGATGAATTTTTAAAAAAGGGTCTTCTTCTTTAAAGTAGTTAAACTTTATGAATTACATCATTTTTGCATTTGCTAAGTTCTTCAATCTTTATTCCACTTGTTTAACTTTTTTGAAAACTATAATATATTTTGAATCAAGTACCAACTTTTATTGATGTGCTTTCCTTTGTGTAATTGTATATTAAACGATGTTGCTATTTTTTTATTTTATTTTTCTAATTTTATCTCTGTTAACTTTATTGTAGATTGCGTAACATAATGGCTACACGGAGATTGACAAGGGCTGCTGCATCTGGTTATACACCACGAGCACCTGCCACGGCCCCTGCAGCGCGTGCCCCTGCCCCGCCCCAGCCCCGGCAGCCCCTGCAGCACCTATCCCAGCCCCTGCAGCACCTATCCCAGCTCTTGCAGCCCCTGCAGCATCTGTCCCAGCCCCGGCAGCCCCTGCAGCCCCGGCAGACCCTGCCCCAGCCCTGGCAGCCCATGCAGCCCCTGCCCCAGCCCCAGCAGCATCTGTCCCAGCCCCGGCAGACACTACTTCAGCACCACCCACTGCCCCTGTTGATAGGCGTATTGGTAAAAGGGGACCTTCACGTGGGATTGCAACAAATAGGGTTATCAAAACAAAGACAAATGGGAAATTGGAATTGCCGATATCTTTAGAGAACTTAGTTCCTAATGGCATCCATGCTGATCTGTTTGCATCTGAAGTGGGTATCGTTACAAGACAAAATGCTCCTTTGGATGTAGAGAAATGGAGCCAAGTTGGAGATGATGTCAAGCAAAAAATATGCGACATCGTTTTGGTAATAGATATTTATATTTTCTGTTATTCAGTTTATTATAGAAGTTATTTCTGCTAACTAACTTTGACAAATCATTTGTAGGAAAAGTTTGATATAGCTGATACGCAAGTAATGCGCAATATGATTTTAGCTAAGGCTAACATATGTTATCGAAGTTGGCGCTCAAGATTGCGTTAGCACTATGAGTTGTATCAAACTGATGAGGAGCGCCTTCAAAATCCACCAAACAATGTTCTACCGGAGACATGGGAGACTTTGGTGTCCTACTTTGGAAGTCCTTCTTTTCAGGTTTAAAATTTTCATTGTGACAACCATTGAGGTTTTTTTTATGTTGTTTTGCTATTTTAGGTCAATGTAAATTATTATAGCTGACCTCCTTTTGTCTTTTGTGAGTTTGGTCTTCTATAGGAAAAAAGTTTAAGAAACAAAGATAATAGAAAGCATCATGTTGTACCCCATATTGTTGGTCGAAGGACATTTCAAGTTGTTAGACGTGATCGGGTAAATAGTCTTAAAGTTTTAATTTGGTCTTCTATTTTTTGCTATATCATGTTTGCACTTAACTACATGCTATATTTTACACTTTCAAAAAATTTGCAGCGCCATCCTAGAACCGGTGTCGAGCCTGACATTCAAGAATTATGGCAAATTACTCATCAAAAGAGTAATGGAGAATGGGTGAATGAAAAAGCTAAACAAATTGATGTAACATTCTTAAGCTTTTTCTCTTTTTGTTGCATGGAAGTTAAATATTATCTCCATTTTCAAATTACAAATTGGATTGTGTAGGATGACATTAGCACTATGCTTGATGACTCCTATGATTTGGAAAATTCTCTCACTCCAAATGAAGCTTTTCTAATTGTGAGAGGTGACAAAAGTGGTGCAAGTTATGGCATAAAGGCTTCAAAGTCTAAGTTAAGGATTCAAGCACAACTTCAAGAGGAAATTCAAGACCGTGAGGAGCTAACAAAGGAAATAGATGTGCTCAAAGAAAAACTTGAAGAGCAACGAACACGGCAAGAGGAAGAATTAGCTCAAATGAAAGCTCAATTGGAAGCTCAACAAGCTGTTGTCAACTCCCTCATAGTGCGCTTTGACAATGAAACAAACTAGACCCTAAAGGTACTCCTAAAGTTGCTTATGTTTTTAATATATTTTTGTAGATGATTCCCATTTTATATTAGTATACTTTAATTTGTATATGGATCTCTTTATCACATTTTACTTGTGTCATGGTTGAAAAATGACAAATGTCCTATTGATTGCTTTGATAAATTTGGTTGGGTATGGCTGAGACATAAGTTGCATATTGGTTGTGTTTGTTGGAACCGTGAACGGTGGAAATATCCAATTTTTAGGGGAGGTTCTGCCGAATTTTTTATAAACAGTTTGGATAAAACTTAGTGGAAAAATTATAGATAGTGTTATATCTTGTTTCTAACTTTTTGGTTTCGGTTTTTCTTATTTACAAGAGTGCTGAAAGGGTGACCATATGCAACCTTGAGGGCTCAAGAATGTTTTGATGCATAGAGACACTAATCTATGTTAGAACTTTTATGTTTTGGTTGAACTTTTATGTTAGAACTTTTATGTTTTGGTTGAACTAATCCATGTACTCACTAGCTAATGTTATTTTGTTTCAAGACAATTTTAGCTAGAAGGATCTTGTTTGACTTATGTATGTTTTTGCATATTAAATAGATGTAAACTAGCTTATTAAAAGCGTTATTATATTAGTTAATTTAAAAACTAATTTACTAAATTATGCACGTAATTTGTAATAAAAATAAAGTTGTTACAAAATAACTTATTCGCTTTCGTAACTGAAGAAAAAAAATGTTACCAAATCATGTTATATTTTGTAACAAATTTTTTTGATAGGAAAAAAATTTACTGTCACGAAAAATACCTTCAAGATTAAAATTTGTTACCAGTTTTGTAACGGCTTCTGGTTTTTTGTATCAGAAAAAATTGTTACAAAATATGGTATTGAATTGTAACAGTTCCATTTTTCGTTACAAAAACTTTTTGTAACGGGACTTACTGCAATGGACCCTTTTTTTGTTACAAAAAACTTTTGTGTCAAAATATCGACGTTTTGTAACAATATTTTTTGTTACAAATACGCCTTTTTCTTGTAGTGTTTGCTTCTCAACTTATCATAGGTTAAAGGATTTAGGTTGTTGCTCTCGGCTAGGACAATAGCTTTTGTTACAAAAACTCACAAGGGTTTGTTTAGTGTAGGTCATGCCTATAGCATCCAAGCTGTTTATGATGATTGAGAACCTCTCAAAATATTTCACGAAAAATATTTCATACTCTTTTCACAGCATATCAATCCTTGTTTCTTTGACTTGTTTGATACCTTCATGTGTGACTTGGAGTTTATCCCAAATCTCCTTTGCTGTCTTGTATCTAGATACCTTCCTATATTCCTCGAAGCTGATAGCATAGTACATCAAGTTGATAGCTTTGGCATTTAACTTGACTTTCTTCTTATCTTCATCATTCCATTCGCCTTCTTTCTTTGGAGTCACCACTCCATCAGAACTTGTCTTGGTTGGCACTTTAGGACCACTCACAATGATTTTTCATATGTTGTAGTCAATGGATTGAACAAAGATCCTCATTCTTTCCTTCCAGTAAGCATAATTCTTCCCATTAAAGAAAGCATACCTATTGTTTAACTAACCTTCTGTTAGAGTGTAGGCCACAATGTTTGCACTCAAGTTGTTAGCTATTGGACTTTTCCCCCAAGTTGTGAAGCTTGATTCTTGAGACCTAGCTCTTGATACCAATTGAAAGTTCTTGTTGGCTTAGAGAAGGGGGTTGAATCTATGTCCTTCTTTTAAACTTGATTAATTTTGCCTTAAACCAGAAAATATAACTTAGCTTCTATTCTGTCTACGAGATGGATTATACAGAGAGAATTTTATTTTGTCTCATAAATCATGAAAAACAGAATCAGTGCAGGGAAGAAGAAGATGACACAGCCATGTATCTTGGTTCAGTTGTCTCGTGTAATGCAACCTACATCTAGTCTTCACCACAACATCAGTGGAATTTTCACTATCATATCAAATATTACATACACCAATTCCCTAGAATTCAACCTGATTCTATCTGGGACAAATCAAGCTTCTACCTAAACTTGACTTGACTAGAAAACTTTCTAGGCTCTTAACACTCTAAGTGCTTACCCAACTTAGCAAAAGGATACAACTCAAACATCAGAAACAAAACAGAGATACAATCAAAGGAGATTTGAAATAAATATTGGCTTTTCTCTCCAAGTTCCTCTCTTTACCTTTTCTCTCAATGGTTGTTTTTTAATGCCTCTCTTTTATGCCTTTTACCATTGAATAGAAACAAAGAAAGACATAACATACAAATAGAATACTTAAAGATAAACTATGAAGGAGATGATGATTTACAGCTCAAACTCTATATGCTGAACCCAAATTCTAAACTCTCAAATATAGCTATTCATCTTGGCAGAATGCTCCCTTTAGTGTAGGTGTAATGCTTCCAAAACTTCAAACTTAGATTTGTGAGGTTTCTCTCTTTTCTTCTCTCTAGTTTTCTCTCCTTGAACAAAAGTGAAGATTGTTTTTCTTTTTGTATGAACTCTATTTCCTCAACTAGCGGTTGTTCATAAGGTCAACTTCTTAAATCTTGAGATGTTTGAAATTTCTCTTTCTTTTTCTTCCATTAGTCCAAAAAATCAAGGATTACAAATCAGTGTTAAGCACGATAGCAGAGGAAAAAGTAGCGGCAATTAGCTTTCTCAGAGATCTTGACAAAATCTAAGCCCTTAATCTTGTGCTTTGTCCTCAAATTTCGTCATCAACCATTGAGTTACAACAGAGCAAGATAGCCACCACTTTCTTCAACTTACTCAAAATAGTGGTGCAGAGGAAAGGAGAAAATGGCAAGCAATTGACTTGCATGTAAATGAAAACAAATTACCTTTAACATTTCTGATTGTGCTTAACTTGCTCTTTTTGATCTTAATTTGACATGACTTCCTTGATTTGTTTTTCCTTTCTTCCTTTTTGGTATTAGAATGAAAAAGTAAAACTCCCTTTCTTCTCTGTGATTTATCCCAAGTGAACTTAGTAAAAGCTTAGGGTTGCTTTCCCTTTGGCTTGATTGGCATTGGGTTGGGTTGTGGTTTCAATTTCCATTCAGCCATCTTCAGATCGCTTTGCTTTTGCATTTGGGCTGCATACTTAATATGAGCCTGCAACACTAAGTCATTTCATCACTCCAATTGGCCTTTTAACCCAAACAACACTATGTTTGTCATCACCAAAATGTTATTATTTGTTTGCTAAACTCAATATTTTGTAAATCATTTCTTTACTGTTGCAGGAGCATATTCGAAGCATGAAAGGTTGAAAATATTTGCTCTAACATAATTTTATCAGTAATAATTTTCCCACACAATTTTAATTGTGAGGTTGTTTTGAACATTGTGAAATTATATTCATCGATGGATTTAAAATCTTGTAACCGCAAATGTAACCATTCATATCGGGCATTTGAAAGAATCATCGGGGTTTTGGTGATAATACCTTTCTGTAGGTTCTTTCATAGTTTTGCTGAATTTTTTATAGTAAGATATTCATTTTTCAATCCTTTGTCAAGATGACGACAAAGAAAAATCATTGTCGTAACGCGATCTTTTCACGTTGTATTATTGTTTATCTTAATGGCATTATGAAGACCCATTGAATCAAGGTAAATTTCATCATCTACAATATTCGTGTTAATAACGTGTTGTGAAATTAAGATAGATAGATAAAAATAGAGCTAGAAAATTATAGGAGAGAGTAAGAGAACTTTGTTATTAATTTTCAATGTGTCACTCAATATAGCATAGCACATTCACACTAATATTGCATACACAATATTCTTCTCAAAGGAATTAAAATACTACTTGAGATAAGTAGTTATGTGTATTCTCTTCTATGTGTTATTCTTAGTGCGTCGAAACCAATATTCTAAAAACCAGACTGGTCGTTGAATCGTTCTAGTTACTGGTTTACTGGTCTAACCAATTCAACTGTGGTCCAACTAGAAGAACCGTTTTATAATAAAATAATAAATAAAATATAAAAATACACTAAAATATAATTATATCCTAATAGAAACCTTAAAATGTCATCCAAATTAAAGCAGTACATCAACCAAAGTCTTATAGTCTCATTAAAATAGTTAATAACAATTATTTTTTGATAATTTTAGAACTCACAAAACTCCCAAAGAGGGATGTGAGATCTTACAAAAATTATAGACATCCATAACAACTCCAACAACCTTAAAGCTAGCAAGACATATCATAACATTTCATCAAGACAACATCAAAACATAAGAATAACAAATAACACCTCCAACTATCAGCCTATATAGGATAAAATACCATTATCAACTAATAGATAGCCTGCATATCTCATTGCTTGAGATTATCTTTACTGAATAGATATCTTCTCTCCCTACACTCCTACCACCAAAGATTTTCAAAGAACTGGGTTTTATTTACAAATGCCTCATAGTTCGCTTCCTTCTTCAGGAAAACGCCACTGTTATGAGCTTTCCAAGCACACTAAATAATTGCAGTCACACTATCGCAGAGAATTAGAGTGGTAGAGAAACTTGTAGTCACAGAGCCAGAGAACTAGAGAAGCAGAGAGTCTTGCACTCGCAAAGTCATGCTCACGCTGTCCAGCCACCACTAGTCCAATTTGACAACACTGGCGGCAAGCCTCACGACGACACTCCAACTTGAAAATTTTGGTCAGGAAAAATTCAAATTTCAGAGGGATAGAGTCAGAGATTGAGACTTGAGAGAGGGATAGAACTGAGATAGAGAAGAGAATAGGGAGGCAGAGGGAGACAGAGAGAAGACAAGAGAATAGCATATATGGCGCGCAATGACAGCGACGAGTGGAGAGAGAGGTTGCAGTGAGTGACGGGCAGTGAGGGTGACGAATAGAGATGGAGGCAGCAACGAATAGTGCAGGCAAGCAACGAGACAATGCGGCGACGTAGAGGGGTCGGCAGGTGACGAGATGGATGCCGGTGAGAGGTGACGACAGAGAAGGTTAAGGCTTTGAGACCTTCCTCTGCCGTATTTGAGTGTTGTGAGTGTGGAAGACTAGGTTAGGGAAGGGGGCCGAGTGGCGTGGCTCCGAGACGAAGGCCGATGACAGAGAGGGTTGAGGAAAGCTTTGCCTCTGTCATGTGTTGAGTGTTAAGAGTGTGAGAGAGTAAGGTTGGGGAGGGATCTCCGGACATGAGAAAAGAAGACCAACTTGCGTTTGAAAGTTTTCTTTATCTTTAAAAAGAACTATGCGACGTCGTTTTTTGAAAATTGACCGGATTCTGGTTCGGTTCGATCAGCCGATTTAGCGGTTCTCAAACAATTTTTAATTTAGCAGTTTGTTTGTTGGACCAAATCGTAACTACTTCTAGTTCCCAGTTGGATCAGTCCAACTGGCCGGTCCAAGCTAATTTTCAAAATTATGGTAAAAACTTTTTTTAGAATTTTTATAAATGAAAATTTTGAATTAAATAATAATAGGATATTATTTATTTTTCTAATCCACTTACTAATTAGTTTAAACACATTATAAAAAATTATGTCCCATTAATTATTAAAGTTTCATACTCTATTATATATGATAATGCTTCATTATATGACAACGACGACGACGACGATGACGACAACAACAACAATATTAATATTAATAATTTTATAACAATTAAAACCATATTTTGAAATATGATTGTTTTGCAATCGAAGCTCGCCAATTAGGAGTGAAAATAGAACAAGTCGAAGCGAGCTTTAGCTTTGACGAGTCTGACCCATGTTATAAATAGATAGTTTAAGTCTAAGATATTTACTTCTCATAAGCTTTTTTTTCAACTAGAGTCCGACCTGTTTAAAACCCAACAAGCTCACAGTCTATTTGAAAAGCCTGTTTCGTGAATTATAATTCAAAATAATAAACTTAAAAATTCTAAGTTAACATTAAATACATTACAAAATTTATAATTCATAATTTCTAAAGCATAATTCATTTATATATCAATCGTTAATAACATATTATAACCATACCATTCATAAACTTTTTTTTTAAACAAAAAAATACAATCTTGACTAATGTTGAGGGTTGATTTTTTTTGTTTTGTTTTGTATTTAATACAAGTAAATAATTAAAAGTCTAAATTAAAAATATTTTATTTTTTTAAAAAAAAATATTTACTAACCCAGCCAATGTCATATATTTTTTTAAAGCCTATAATCTGAGATTTTTAATTAATAGATTTTACCAAAAACACAAATTTTGTCAATTTAATAAAAGGAATCAAGGTGAGTCGAACTTAAAACAAGTTAGCCCAGCCCACTCTCACCCTATCGCCAATTAATGGGGTAGCCTGGTCAAACTCCGCGAGAATGCCGCACGGGTCAGCGAAGATGCCAAACTTTGCCTGCCTTCTGTGCCATTCTCCAATTCTCTAATGAATAGAGTCACAGAGATAGACTTACTAGTAGCAAAAAGTACATTGAATACAGATAGACTTCGAAGTATTGAAGTTGAAGTTTTCTTCTCTCTCTCAAATTCACTCTTAGATTAATATCCATTTGATTATTGTATTTATGAATGGATAGAGTATTAAATTGCTCTCTTGTGTAGTTTTGTGTTTAAAATGTTTTATTTGAATTTAAAAAGTTTTATTTAATTTTAATGTAGTTTTTTTAAAATTAAAATTAAATAATTAATAAAATATTCTACATGACAATAGTATAAGAATAAGGTTAATAATTTAGAGAATAAATATAAGTTTTAAAGACATAAAATTAATGATGGATGCATTAATATATTTATTTATTATTTTTTTTAGTTTTATAAAAAATATTTTATTTAAATTATAAGAAGAATGATAAATAAATGTATTAATGCATCTACAGTTAATTTTACACTTTTAAAATTTGTATTTATTCTTTATATTATCGATCTTATTTTGTATTACTACATATAACACATTTTATTAATTATTTAATTTTAACTTCATAGTAGGATCATACTAAAATTAAATAAATTTTTTAAAATTCAAATAAAATATTTTAAATTTTAAAACCAAAACAAAAATTAGATCCAAACCGATATAAAGACCAATTATTCACAGATTTATATCCATATCTTAATCGTATTTTCCATTTACAGTTTTCATTCACATATACAAATACTCGCATATTATTTGTTGAACTCTATTTTTTTTTGTGGGTATAGATTGGACCCTTGTTTTTGTTCCGACATTCCATAGGTTTTTTTTATATTGATCCATAGATATGTAATGCATATAAATGGGTCAACAGTGGTGTAATTCTTGACAATGAAAAAAAAATAATAATAAAAAAATCATTGGGTGTTAACTTATTAGTTGTTGTTTATATTCGTTTACATTTAAATTTTTTATTTTTTTTCACACGCTGTCCTAACCATACCTTAAATCGTCCTCATCATGCATTAAAATCATTCTAGTAATTTCTGCTTTTTTTTTTTTTTTGTCTTTTTGCTTTTTCTCTATATAAATTGTCGAGAACAATTTCTTTAATTTAAGACAATCTCTAATATATTTAGGATTGGAAGTGAGTCAAATCAACTCATGAACTAGTTCAAATTCGACTTATTTATAGTTTAATAAGCTGAACTTGTGAATTGGTGAGTCGAGTTTGAATTTGGATTTGATCTTATAAATTAAATAAGTCGAGCTTAAACTTGGATACGCTTAGCTCATTAGCTCGTGATCTAACTCGATTATATATATAATATTAAAAATATAGATTAAATGTATATAGAATATGCGTATTAATAATTTAATATATATATATATATATATATATATATAGAGAGAGAAAATAGTAATATATAATTTTTACATATATATTAATGTTCTTAATTGTTTAAAAATTTATAATCATTTTTATATATAATTTTGATGTAGGACATAAATAAAAAATTTTTAATTGATAGATAGACAATATATTAAATTTATTTTTTTAATATTTTTAATATATATAAGTTATAATTTATTGATATAGAATTATAGATTATGTACTTATTATTTGAGCCAACTCGTGAGCTTCCATTGAGCCAAACTTGAGCTTACGAAATAGACTCAATTGTTAATGAGTCGAGTCGTGAGTTAAGTTTAATTTTTGTGAGTCGAACTTGAACTTGATCTAACTCGACTCAGCTCGACCCACTTCCAACCTAAATATATTAGTAAATATATAGCCACATCATAATTATCTATTATACCAATTTTTACACATTTAAAAAAATGACCCTACTCATTACAATACGCACAACTTTTTTTGTTTATTATAGCTGTCATACTTTATTTGTTAGTTACCAAAAAAAAAGTAGAGCACACTTATTAAGATATTCATCTCTTATTATTGTAGTAACTATTGTATTTAAAATTTTATGATTGTAATTACTTCATTTTCTGATTTACTATTATAATCAAGGTTCTGAGAATTGAATCGGTCATTGAACTGCTCTAGTTATTGGTTTATTGATTTATAGGTTCAACCGATTCAATTGTAGTTGAACCGAAAAAAACTGTTTTATAATAAAATAATAAATAAAATATAAATAAACACATTAAAATATAATTATAGTCTAATGTAAATTTTAAAATATCATTCAAATTAAAAGTACTACATAAACTACTAAAATGTTATAATCTCATTCAAATACAAATTCAAAAGTCAAATAACAAAACAACCAATCAAACATAAAATGGCAACATCAAAATGATCCAAGTTTGTCATCAATACTTTAATATACAATACTTATGTGCTTATTGAATGCGTCACATTTATATCGACCATTAGATTTGATTAGATGAAAATCAAAGGCTAATATGAAAGAAGAGCATTGATGGACTCTAATAAATACAGAATATTTTAGTACATAAATAAATACTTTAAATGACAATACTTTAATATACAATACTTTAAATGGTAATAGAATCTTTTATTTTTAAATAATTAAATATAAAACATAAATACAAAAATATGAGTATTCTTTATTCAATAAGATTAATTATTATGCAAAATTTTTTTATGATATTAAAAAATTATATTAAAATAAAATTTTAAACTGTAACATAAAAATATAAAATAATTAAAATTTTATTTTATATTACTTGACAAATAATTAGATTATTATATTCAAAATTTATTAATTAACTAATTTTGTTAAAGATATTATTATATAAAATAATTTTTTATCAAAATATTTTGAAAATATAATTTATTTAAAATATTATATATAATACATAAAAATATTAACCTTTTTTATTTTTTTCAATTTTTTTTAGGAAAACGGAATGAAAATAATATAATTCTAAATACATGCCTATTACATTATATATTTATTTATATTAGTAAGGCCTAAACTAATCAAACTTACATAATTAAAAATATAAAATATATAAATATAAAAAATAAATATTTTTTATTTATTGAAATTAACATTTAAAGTTTCATATATATAATATTTAAAATTATATATTTATAATAAGATCATTTTTTATTGTTTTAGTTAAATTTTTTATTTTCTAATTCGACCAAATTTATATATATAGGTAAATTCTACTCAACACTCTCTAAAACATGTAAATTAGCCTCTATGACGTGACACATTTTAATTAGATGTTTAATTTTAATTTGAGTTAATTTTACTCAATGAGAGTTCACATCTTAACTAAAGTAGGACCATTTTATAATTAAATATTTTTTTAAGATGGATAATTATATAATTTTTGTAAATATTAAAAAGTAAATTTATATTCTTTTACCAAATCATTATTACTTAAATTCGTTTCACTCTTCTATTGAAAAATATATTCTCTGTTGACTGAAGTATATTTCCTCCCTTCCACTGTTCCTTCATCACTCAAAGCGCGTTGAAGGAACATACCCTGTAACTCGAAGCAGGACGAAGAGTAAAGATGCAAGTATCCTTTGAATATCTAATGCAACGGATCTTGTGTACGATCCAATGATCCATAGCTATTCCAAAGAACGGCTTTGATCTAATTGATATAGTCTAATTTGAATTCTAATAGACGGATGGATCAAATACATATCTAATTCAAGCATCACTTTAATATATGCAATAATTATATATCACAACCCTAAATCATAGATTAATGTATCCTGATAATCAAGAATTTATATGTGACACGAAATTATGTGAACTACAAAATAGCAGCACGACCAAATACACTATCTTCAAATAATCACAGATCCACTACAAATTGAAATCAACACAGAAGAGTAATCAGAGAGAGAAACAATGAGGTTGCAGAGAGCAAAGATTCAGTTTTTAGTATTTTATCAAATTATGCATTTATTCTTTTAAATAATTTTTTAATTACAAAATAGCTTAATCATAGTTAACATAACAACCAATTAGAAAGTAACATGTCATATAGGGTAATTTACATGTTAAAATATAAAGAATAGAGTAGAATTTACCATATATATATATATATATATATATATATATATATATATATATATATATATATATATAATTAGTGTACAAATGTCATAATATTTCCAAAATACTTTTATTTTTTTGTATTTATATGTTTTATATTTTTAATTACGTAAGCTTGATTAGTTTAGGTCTTACTAATATAAGTAAATATGTAATATGATAGACATATTTTTAAAATTATATTATTTATTCCTTTTTTAAAAAAATTGAAAAAAAAAATAAAAAAGTTAATATTTTCATGTATTATGTATAATATTTTAAATAAATTATATTTTTAAAATATTTTGATGAAAAATTATATTATATAATAATATCTTTAATAAAATTAGTTAATTAATAAATTTTAAATATAATAATCTAATTATTTATCAAGTTATATGAAATAAAATTTTAATTATTTTATATTTTTATGTTACAGTTTAAAATTTTATTTTAATATAATTTTTTAATATCATAAAATTTCTTTCATAATAATTAATCTTATTGAATAAAGAAGACTCATATTTTTGTATTTATATGTTTTATATTTAATTATTTAAAAATAAAAAATTCTGTTAGTATTTAAAGTATTGAGTTACTATTTCTAATTATTTAAAAATAAAAGATTCTATTAGTATTTAAAGTATTGAGTTACTATTTTTAATTATTTAAAAATAAAAGATTTTCTATTTAAATCATATTTTAATATGATTTTTTAATATCATAAAAATATTTAATTATAAAATGGTCATACTTTTGTTAAGACGTTAGCTCTCATTAAGTTAAATTAACTCAAATTAAAATTAAACATCTAATTAAAATGTGTCACGTCATAGAGACTAATTTAATGTTGTTTTAGAGAGGGTTGGATAGAATTTACCTATATATATAAATTTGGTCGAGTTAGAGAATAAAAAATTTAACTAAAATAATAAAAAAATACTTGAAAATAATAAAAATAAAAATGATCTTATTATAAATATATAATTTTAAATATTATATATATGAAACTTTAAATGTTAATTTTAATAAATAAAAAATATTTATTTTTATATTTATATATTTTATATTTTTAATTATGTAAATTTGATTAGTTTAGGTCTTACTAATATAAGTAAATATATAATGTAATAGGCATGTATTTAGAATTATATTATTTTTATTCCATTTTCTTAAAAAAAATAAAAAAGGTTAATATTTTCATGTATTATATATAATATTTTAAATAAATTATATTTTCGAAATATTTTGATGAAAAATTATTTTATATAATAATATCTTTAACAAAATTAGTTAATTAATAAATTTTGAATATAATAATTTAATTATTTGTCAAGTAATATAAAATAAAATTTTAATTATTTTATATTTTTATGTTATAGTTTAAAATTTTATTTTAATATAATTTTTTAATATCATAAAAAAATTTTGCATAATAATTAATCTTATTGAATAAAGAATACTCATATTTTTGTATTTATGTTTTATATTTAATTATTTAAGAATAAAAGATTATGTTACCATTTAAAGTATTGTATATTAAAGTATTGTCATTTAAAGTATTTATTTATGTACTAAGATATTCTATATTTATTAGAGTCCATCAATACTCTTCTTTCATATTAGCCTTTGATTTTCATCTAATCAAATCTAATGGTCGATATAAATGTGGCGCATTCAATAAGCACATAATGGTTGTGCTCGTTTTAGACATACCCATTGTAGTAACTATTGTATTTAAAATTTTATGATTGTAATTACTTCATTTTCTGATTTACTATTATAATCAAGGTTCTGAGAATCGAACCGGTCATTGAACTGCTCTAGTTATTGGTTTATTGATTTATAGGTTCAACCGATTCGATTGTAGTTGAACCGAAAAAAACTGTTTTATAATAAAATAATAAATAAAATATAAATAAACACATTAAAATATAATTATAGTCTAATGTAAACTTTAAAATATCATTCAAATTAAAAGTACTACATAAACTACTAAAATGTTATAATCTCATTCAAATACAAATTCAAAAGTCAAATAACAAAACAACCAATCAAACATAAAATGGCAACATCAAAATGATCCAAATTTGTCATCAATCATCAAAATCCACCATAACTTGCTGCAGATTTGCGTCGTTGATATCATCACCTTCATTTCCACTACTTGGACCAGAAAAAGCAAGTGGTGCAGCATAAAATGTACTACTACTACTACTACCACCACCACCACCTTGATCTAAATCAGCATCAATCTCATCTAACAAAATATAACACATTATCAATAAATTAAAGATCAGAGCTATTATAATTTATTGTCTTTGTTCATTTATATAATTTATGAAAAGTTAAACCTTATGGTACTTGTATTTTTGCCCTAAGTTGAATCTATAGACATGGTTATTAAACCCATTTAACACTAGGGTCCTCACTGTTTCAACTCCTTGCTCCAATGAACTATCAATCTGTCAAAAACATATATATTTTCATCAAAATTCAAACAAGGGAAAAAAAAGGAAAATAAGTTGCGACAAATAATACAATAATCACATAACTTCGAGGATTTTACTCCTCGAACGGCATCTTGTAGGTTAGATCTGTTCAAATTTGTTAGGATCCATTTATAGTCTATTAGCCAAATAAGTTCTGAACTGTTTTTAAACTGATAGAATATATTAACTATCATAACATGAGTGTAATGTGCAAATTATGTACAAATATAAGAAGAAAAGTGTAATGCAACAATAAAAGAACTAAACCAAATCATGCTAGGTTGAAAGCCAGGAAGTATAACCTGTTTTCGCTCCGCTGAACTGAACTTCTGCAGAAGAAAAGCTTTCACATCCATACTTCTAGGAGGATTTCCAATTCCTATAAACACAATTTTAAACATACCACTAATGGATAAACTAGACACCATAGCAAGTCATCAACTGAAAGCAGATATATAGGAAGGAACTAACCTATGGAAAGCCGAGGAAACCCGTGGGAACCGTCCAAATGGCCCATTACATTTTTCAACCTGTAACAATCTAATACTTGCTATGCATGATTTCACAGATCAGTATCACTATATAAGTATATCATAGTTCATCAGTTCACATTTCAGTGACTTCAGTTCACAGAGCTTCATAAAATCAAACAACTATTCAATCATACTCATCAGGGAGACAGGGACATGCAATAGTTATTCAATCAAACAATCATATCTAAAAAAAATTACCTGGAAGCACGAAGACGCCTTCAATAGAGCATGCAACAGGGAGACAGAGACACTGAGTGACCAAGCAGTGGTGGAGCACCTTCGAAGGAACGACGGCGGCGACACGAGGCGGTGGCTGGACGGAGGTGAGGGACGACCGGACGACGAGCTCGATGAGTCACAGAACCCCTGTCGTGTGAGAGTCTGAGAGAGGCGTTCTCACTTTCTGGAAGCTGGAAGCTCGACGAGATTGGGAATTTAGGATCGAATTAGGGATTTAGGGCTAAGCAGAGGCTGAAACGGCAACATTTGGCTACCCAGCTAAAAAACCGGCCGGATCACAGTTCGGTTCGACCGACCGGTTATCAGTCGGTTCACCGGTTTAATTTCGATTTTCGAGATCCCCGATTTTGCTATTTGCCCAAGTCGCCTTTATGTGCGGTTTCCGGTTCAACTGGTTTGACCGGCCAGTCCGAACCGATTTTTCAGAACCTTGATTATAATTACTTCTAAAATCATCTATTAAATATGTTTTAGAAGTAATCTTGCATTGCTAGATTTATGTCATAAAGGAATCATAACAAGAGGTAAAGAGAAACTCTTGGCCAGTAATTTTTATTATTATTTAATCAGTACAAATATTAAACTATCTTTAACAAATAAAATTTAGAGAAAAGGACAAATAAGTCCCTGATCTTTTGCTCCGCAGACATTTTTATCCCTGACCATCGAAAAATATTTTTAAGTCCCTGACCTTCACAAAACTTGGACGAATCAGTCCCTCCGTCCAAATGCCTCCGTCAGGCCCAACGGAGAAGTCTGACGTGGCTCCCGTAATGCTTGTCACGTGTACGCGTGGTCACGCGTACGCGTCACCTGGCAGACTTTTCTCTCACGTGTACGCGTGGGTCACACGTACGCGTCGCCATGAATTCAAGAAACCCTCATTTATTCATGAATTCTCCACTTTGCATATTTTTTTCTATTTCTTTCAAGCCATTCTTGCCTTCAAAACTTTAAATCACTCAAACAAACATATCAAGGCATCGAATGGGAGAAAAGTAAATTAAATTTAGCAATTTAATAGCTTAGAAAACATATTTTCAATCATTAAGCACACTTAGGAGGAATTCACAAAATCATGCTATTTTTAGTAAATAAATGTGAAAAAGTTGATAAAATCCACCAAATTCAATACAATATAAACCATAAAATTGTGGTTCATCAACTTTCCCACATTTAAACATTAAGATGTGCTCATGCTAAACTCTTGTGGTTCATCAACTAATATATAAAATGCGTCTACCTACTTGGTTAAAATGAATCAATCTCCAAGAACATATATGAACAAGTAGGGCTAAGATAGTATGATGATTTATGAATTCCACTAATTCAAATCTCAAAATGAAGTATAAATATACTTGCAAAAAGAAAGCTCGTGAAAGCAAGGAATAAGGGATTGAGTATCGAACCCTCACCGAAAGTGTTTGCACTCTAATCTCTCTAGTGTTTGAGGGTCGATTCTCTCAATTCTCTTCTAATCTTGCTTTCTAAGGCTTTCTCTTTTTCCACCAATCAACATATATTCAATGCATGGATACACATATCAAGAGGTCTTTTCAAGAGTTGTAATGGTTATGGCTAAATTTAATTTACGTTTCTCCCATTCGATGCCTTGATATGTTTGTTTGAGTGATTTAAAGTTTTGAAAGCAAGAATGGCTTGAAAGAAATGGAAAAAAAAAAGCTTGCAAAGTGGAGAATTCATGAAGAAATGAGAATTTGTTGAATTCATGGCGACGCGTACGCGTGACCCACGCGTACGCGTGAGAGGGAAGTCTACCAAGCGACTAGGGCTGGCAATGGGTAGGGTAGGGTAGGGTTTAGACTCTACCCTAACCCTACCCGCGGGTTAAAAATCTCTCAACCCTAACCCTACCCTACCCGACCCTACCCGTAGAAACAAAAAAATTTTCAAATAAATATAAAATTCAACCATTCCGAATGTCACACATATTAATAAAATAGAAAATAAAAAACTAAGTTCAAATTAAAATTAAAAACAATAAATCTTAAAAAAATTCAACATAAAATTACAAATAATATGATCATTAACTAGTTTAGTGATTATTTCAAGTTTTTATAAGAAGATTGTGAGGACAAGACTCACTTTCTTCACTACATACATAACTTTTACATATATATTATATAATATATTAAGGGTGCGGATAGGGTATACCCACCCGTACCCTACCCTACCCGAACGGGTTGGTCCGAGTTGGGTACCCGCGGGTAGGGTATATATTGCCAGCCCTACAGGCGACGCGTACACGTGACAAGCATTACGGGAGCCACGTTAGACTTTTCTGTTGGGTCTTAGACGGAGAGACTGATCCGTCTAAGTTTTGTGAAAGTCGGGGACTTAAAAGTATTTTTTAATGGTCAAGGACGAAAATATCCGCAGGGCAAAAAGTCAGGGACCTATTTGTCATTTTCTCTAAAATTTATTAATTTATGTATGCAAATTCTAAAAAATATGAATACAAACTATATTAATTCATATGTGTAAATTCTAATAAATATAGGTGCAAATTATATATTTTTTCTGTGTAAAATCCTGTAAATAGAGTACATATTATTACTGGTTAAGTATTGATAAAAAATGATAATAATATTTGTTGGTCCAATAACATTGTTCAAAGATAAACACGAAACATTTCTTTTAAACAATGAACAAAATGTTTTTAAAATTTTATTTTAAAAGAATAACATATTGCTTGTTTGAAATAAAAGATATTTTATTGTTTTTAATGAAGTACTTTTTTAAAATAATAGTCAAACACCTTGTACTTATATAAAAGTATTTTTTAAATGAAAATTATACATTTTTCCTTAAAAAAAATCCAAACAAGCGACGTTATTTAGTCTCAAAATATAAAAAGCAACGTATCTTGAAACAATTTTTTTTTTTTGAAAAGAAAAATAGAACAAAAATAGTAGTTTAAAGGGATAAGTATGATTTTGGTCCCCAACGTATAGGTTGAAAATTTATTTCGTTTTCGGTCTTTTTTTCGCTATAAAATGATCCCCAAGATTTCAGTTTGTTTTAAAATCGTCCTTTTTACCAATTTTATTTTTTTATTACCAAATTACCCTTCATTAAAAAATAATAAAATAAAATAAATACAAAATAAATATAAAATAAATAAAAAAAAAAGAAAAGAAAGGGATAGAAAGAATTGAGGGAGGAAAAAAAAGGGGGAGGGTGGGGCGAGAGGGGGGGGGAGGGAAGAAGGGGGAAGGGAGAGAGCACCACTGCACCGCCGCCGCACCCGTCCTGTCGCACCGCCGATCCGCCACTGCCCATGGTGGGGGCGAGAAGGGGGGAGGGGAAGGGAAGAAGGGGAAAGGGAGAGAGCACCACCGCACTCGTCCTGCCGCACCGCCGATCCTGCCACTGCCCGTTTCTTTTTCTTCTTCCTCTTCTTCTTCTCCTTCTTCCTCTTTCTCGCCGCCCCGCCGCTCTGTCGCCCTGCACCACCGCACCACCACCATTTTTTCTTCTTCTTCGCCGCCCCGTCGTCCTGCCGCCCTGCACCACCGCACCACCACCATGTCGTCTTCTTCTTCTGGATTTTTTTCTGAAATTTCTGGATTCTTTGGGAAACTTGTTGTAGAATATTATTGTTGTTGCTGAAATTTGAATTTGGAATATTATTGTTGCTGAATTTATTGATTATTGTTTAAAGTTCATGTTGCTTGATTTTTCTGATGATAATGGTGGTGATTTTTTTGGATTTTTTTGTGAAATTTCTAGATTCTTTGGGAAATTTCTGGTTGATTTTGGTTGGTTTTGAAAAAAATTCTAATGATGATGATGATGACCATGATGATACTAGTGGTGGTGATGGTGGTTCTGATTGGGCATAGGTTCTGTTCTGGTGGTGGTGGTGGTTGATTTTGGGGTGAAAGGAGAAGGGTATTTTCGTCCGAAGGATGATTTTAAAACAAACTGAAACCTTGTAGACCATTTTGGAGCGAAAAAAAGGTCGGAGACGAAATAAATTTTTAGCCTCTACGTTGGGGACTAAAATCATATTTATCCCTAGTTTAAATAATAACAATAATATATATAACTATAAATTGTTTTCTGCTGGATTATGTCCATGCCCATCTTATAAAGGATTAAGGCTAATTTTGTCAAACTTAATTTAAATCCCAAACCAAAATAAATTGTAAACTTAATCTCACAATAGTTGCTCATATACCATAAAATACCTACTTATTATATATAGGATTAACTTAACGATGCAGGATTTTCACAAAGAATGTTTATTTCTATACATTAATCATATAATGTTATGCCCACTACTTATTTTATATGCACATTTTTTAATGTTAAAAGAAAATAATAAAAAAATGAAAAATACAAATTTGTTGTGACAACAAAGCGGAATTTGATTGTGTTTTAAGGGATGACATTGGAAACTAGATCAAAAGATGTTGTGAAAAGGTTTCTGGCGTGCGTGGTTTAAAAATTAAAGCTTTTCATGAGGGATTGATGCTGACTTGAGAAATGAAATTCAGAAAAGTTGAGTGTAAATCAGATTGTACAGAAGCAATAATCATGACTAAGAATTGGAAAGTATCATTAAATCATGTAGAGTGATATAATCACGAGGCAGGACTTTTAACATGAAACTTCCACATTAGATAGTTGGATTTAATATGTGTTTGACTAAATATAATTTTTATAAGAAAATTATAAAAAAATAATTAATTACATAGTGATGGCTTTATATGTAATATTTATATTTATTTTAATTAAATTAGGTCATTTAATAGTTAGTTTATTTATTTGATTTTTGAAATTGACCTCAAGTAAGAAGTGCGAGAATAATAACGGGTGTAATTCAAATTTTTCGTAAGTACTGTACAAAAGGTAACTGTCAGCTGATATTAGGTTAGTCTATAAATAGAGCTTTAGGTATACATTATGGTTCAATTCAGTTCTTTTGGAAAACACTTAGAAATCCAAAACGCTTTCGGTCTCTTGGCATCACAGAGTAAAATTGGGAATCTTAAGTAATTCCTCTAAACTCAAACACTTGTAATTTGTTTCTTTCCCGTTTTTATTAATAAAATTTCTCTACTTTTACTTGTTCTTCTTTATACATTTATGTTTTTTTCTTCATCTTCTCTTTAATTTCTCGTTTGTTTTAATTTCTGCAATTTACTTTACCACCGGCACCTTGCATTTATTTGTTTATTTGTTACTTTCAATCATTTTTAATTCTTATTGACAACACAATTGCGACATTGAGATACCCACATTTTCTTTTAAACATTAACAAAAATTTGAGTAAAACAAATTGGCACGCCTGGTGAGACCTTGTCAATAGATTATAGTTTGTCAAAAGAAAAAATCAGGAGTTTTGAATTTGTATGTGGTTACGTAGTGGGAAGGTTGTGTTTCCAGAGACCAAGAAATCAGCGTCAGTTGACATGTCAAATACATCTGCAACATCTTCTTCTACTTCCAACGATGAGACTAGAGGAAATGAGTCCGGGAATTCTCCCATGAGTTCAAATGCGGAGCCTACCTTGCTGTCAGTGAGGCATGATGGCATTGGCCATGCCCATCCAGAGTTAAATGCAACTCACATAAATACCGTGGGGTGGCCGCCTTATGACTTGCCATCGGGGTATGTCCCCCCTCCCCCCCCGATGGTGACACAAGGATTACCTGTGCCTCTCTACCCAACTTTTCTAAATCCTCTTTACCAGAATGCATATGGCATGTCAAATGTACCTATTTCTGGGGTGTCAGGTTCACATATATCACAGCAAAATTTTTCACATGCTATTAACACAGGAAATAACAGCGCATCTAATTCTACTACACCAATTGTTACTAGGGTAGAAAATTCCAGGCCTGTGTTTCCTGACATGTCAAGAGCAATGCCTGTTAATCAACCTAGTCAAATCGTTGGATCTTTAGCAAATATTAGGCAACAGATGGATGAAAGCCACCATAATCTAGTAAACATGTTAACTCATCAAATGGTGACGGTTTTGAATCCTCTTTTAGAAAACACAAACACTAGAATTGAACAATTAAACAGGCAAGTTAATAGAATGCTACGATGGTAAATTTAGAAGAAAATGATAACCATGGTTTAGGACTTGATAATGTCAACCAAAATAGTGGAGCAATTCCTAATTATGACATTCATATGCCTAGACATGGTCAAAATGCTGATGATATGTTTGAAAGACTTAGGCAAAACAACTTAGGGGGGCATTATAATCTAGCTAGAAATGTCGAACAAATTTTAAACTGTTTGAGATTTAATGTTGGTTGTTTAAATAGGCCATATTTTGTGTCTATTTTTCCTGAATGTGTCCAACAAGCAGAGCTTCCAAGAGGTTAGAAAATTTCAAAATCACTTACAAAATTTTCTGGAGTAGAAAATGAGTCTACAGTAGAGCATATTTCTCGATATACTGTTGAAATTGGAGAAGCAGCTTCTAATGAATATCTCAAGATGAGATATTTTCCTTCGTCTTTAACAAAAAATGCATTTACATGATTCTCCAACTTGAGACCAAATTCTATTCCTTCTTGGACTGAGTTAGAAAAAAATTTTCATGATCAATTTTTCTGAGGTGAATTGAAAGTTAGCCTTACAAATTTATTTTCTATCAAACGTGCAGAGGGAGAATCAATTGACACTTATTTGGCACGGTTTAGAAACATGAAAAATAAGTGTTTTACTCCGATTCCAGAAACTAAAGTTGTCAAAATGGCTACTAATGGGTTAGAATTTGGAGTTAGGAAGAAACTTGTCAATCAACATACTTTAGAACTTTCCCAGTTAGCTGAGAGAGTAAGACAAATAGAGCAAATTAAGAAAGAAAAAGAAAATTTTAAAAAGGGTTCTAAAAAGGTTGCATATGTTGATTGTTTTTCCGATAGCAGTGATTCAGATGAGAAAGAAATTTATAATGCTGAATTACGTGGGGGTCCTTCTTATGTATGCAAATCTTTGAAGCCTGTTAAAGGAAAAGAAAAAGTTTTTTCATATTCCAAAATTGAAAATAAGACCTATTCTTTTGATATTTCTAAGGCAGATCAAATATTTAAAGTTTTATTAAAAGATAAGCAGCTTATTTTACCGGAAGGAAAAAAGATGCCTTTAGCTGATGAAATAAAGAATAAAAAATTTTGTAAGTTTCATCAAGTATTCTCATACACCACTAATAATTGCGTCCGTTTCAGGGATTTGATACAAAAAGCCATTGAGGAGGCAAGGTTGAAGTTTGAGGATAAAACTGCTATGAAGGTGGACACCGAACAGTTTGCTGCTGATTCAAATTATGTTGAGCCATTCCATTTGTCAGTCAATATGGTAGGAATTGACGCTACAGTGACTAGTGCTCAAGATGAAAAATAAAGACCTGAGAATTATTGAACAAGACAAAAAGCCAATTTATCCTTGTCCTAGTGAGGATTTGTTAGACTTTTTGTTGAGAATTAAAGAATATGACAACACTATCGCTATGTGTCCAAAGTGCAGTGTTGTTTTTGACAAGGAAGCTGCAAAGGAGTTTGAAAAGTACAAAGTTGAAGAGAGAGAAAAGACTCAGTTGAAAAGGAAGATTGCTGAAAAAGAGAATGAAACCAATGAGCTCAAACGAAAGATAGCTAAGGAAAAACAAAAGTTGGGTGGTCAGACTTCTTTGAACAAGTGTGTCAACAGTGCTGGGATACAACCCGTCAACCAGAAGATGAAGACTGTAGTCATGATTGATGGAAAACTCGATGAATTTCCTCAAAAGATAAGGGTTCCTCCCACCAAAATTTCAAACAATAAATTGGTCCAAAATGTGAAAAATGTGCAGAATCAACCTACCGCTATCTCAAGAGGAAAAAATAAGTGGGTGAGGCCTAGACCTTTTAAGCCCAGGTACTACGAGTCTCAGTTATGGAACATGAATCATGCACAAGATGGAGGTAGTGTATATATTCCAAAAAATATACCTATTCTCTCAAAGCCAATTTATTCTTGTTATAATCCTAACATGCAGTAGGTTCCTAATTATTCTCCTTGGCTAAATTGTCAAACTATTCCAAAGTATTCTCTTTTTACAACCTTTGAGCAAAAAGAGAATATACTTGAGTATGTTCCTTTAGATCCATACAAGAGGCACGGTGTAGATTTTCCTCCTTTGCCAATCATGGCTAAGTCTGTAGAAATAGGCAATTTTTTCAATCACCCTAAATGCAATAAGAATATAAAGAAGAATGTTACTGGAAAGAAGGTAATGGTTGAAAACAAGAGAGAAAAAGATGAAGATTTAATTACTGACAATTTTGACACTGGTTTTGATGACAGCTTAGAAGCGATATTTGGTGTTAAGCAATCTATAGCTGTGGTGTCAGTACTGCCTAAGGAGTATAGTCAAGTCCGAGAAGTGGAATCATTAGAAGACGATTGTTATGATGTCTTTCCTGGAAGCGAATGCTTATTGATAGATGACAATATGTGTGGTGGAGGGTTGTTTGAGAAACCTACTGAAAATGACAAGAAACATTTGCGTCCACTGCATATCAATGCTCGTGTTGATGGAAGGATAGTCAACAAGATTTTGGTTGACGGGGGAGCTGCTGTCAATCTCATGCCTGAAAGAATGATGGGAAGTTTTGGAAAGACTGAAAAAGATTTGATCAAAAGTAGCATTGGGGTGACATATTTTAATGGAAGGACTTCTTCTGTTAGAGGTGTGATTCTACTATCAATTGAGGTTGGTTCTGTCAATAGGCCGACTCTGTTTGTTGTTGTTCCATCTAAAGCTAGTTTTGACTTGCTTTTAGGATGTGATTGGATTCATGGAATGGGTGTTATTCTATCCACTTTACATCAAAAATTGATTTTCTAGAATGAAGATGGAGGAGTAGAAGAAGTTCTTGCTGACAATAGTACCTGTTACTATGATGAGATGCATGTGGAGTTCAGGATGTATAATCCTGGAGTCAAGCCGCTGACAGTTGACACCAAGGCATTTAATCCTGAAAATATTGAGATGTGCAAAATAGATATGAATAGTTTTATTTTGGTCCCTAAGGTCGGGGCAGATACAGCCTCAGGACAGACTTAGATGATGAGTTTGACGAGCCAACTGGCTCGGTTGTCAGCCTATATGGCAGACAGAGAAGGGTGCATTGACAGTGTACCTTATGATTGTATATATGATGATGGCCCTTTAGGTTTTGAAAAAAATAATAATGACAATGTGAAAAAGATTGAAGTGTAGGATCCTTTGGAGGAGGTAGATATTGATAACGGTGATCATCCTAGACCAACATATGTGAGCAAGATGTTGCCTGATGATTTCAAAAAAGAAATGGTAGAGATATTAAAAGAATATTGTGAATGTTTTACATGGAATTATGAAGAAATGCCAGGTTTGAGTTGTGGATTAGTAGAGCATCAATTGCCACTGAAGGCCAATGTCAAACCTATCAAGCGGCCACTAAGGAGATTTGCTCCTGAAGTCGTGCAGAAGATTAAAGAAGAGATTGAAAGACTTCTTAAGGCTAAGTTCATAAGACCAACAAGGTATGTCAACTGGATTTCTAATGTTGTTCCTGTCATGAAAAAGAATGAAAAATTAAGGGTTTGCATTGATTTTAGAGATTTAAATTCTGCAACACCAAAAAATGAATATCCAATGCCTATAGCTGATATGTTGATAGATTCTACTACTGGTCATGAAATTTTAAGTTTTATGGATGGATATTCAAGTTATAATCAAATATATATCGCTAAAGAAGATGTGTCAAAAACTGCATTTAGGTGTCCAGGTGCTTTGGGAACTTTTGAATGGCTTGTAATGCCATTTGGGCTCAAAAATGCTGGTGCAACTTATCAAAGGGCAATGAATAAAATTTTTCATGACTTTATTAGAAATTTTATGGAAATTTATGTTGACGATGTGGTTGTCAAATCAAATGCTAAAAAAGAGCATCTAGAAAATTTAAAAAAAGTAGTATTTGAAAGAATGAGAAAGCATAAATTAAAAATGAATCCCTTAAAATGTGCTTTTGGTGTGAGTGCAGGAAATTTTCTTGATTTCTTGGTGCAGAAAAAAGGGATTGAAATTGACAAGAACAAAGCAAAGGCTATCTTAGAGGCTCTTCCTCCAGCTAACAAAAAATAACTACAAGCATTTATAGGGAAGGTCAATTACCTTAGAAGGTTCATTTCCAATCTGTCAGGAAAAACTAAGGTTTTTGCACCTTTGATCAAGTTGAAAAAAGAGGAAGAATTCCAGTGGAAGGTAGAGCACCAGGAAGCTTTTGACAACATCAAGACTTGACTAATCCTCCTATTATAACACCTCCAAGGCACGGAGCACCTTTAAAACTTTATGTGTCAACTTCTGAAGTAACAATTGGCAGAATGTTAGCTCAAGAAGATGAGGACGGCAACAAAAGAGTAATTTATTACCTAAGTCGTGTGCTAAATGATGTTGAGAACCGTTATTCTCCAATTGAGAAACTTTGTTTAGCTTTATGTAATTTAAAACTTAAGTACTATTTAATTCCTAGGAATGTTTATGTAATTTCTAAGTTTGATATTTTTAAATATATGTTGTCTTCTCCAATATTGCATGGTAGACTAGGAAAATGGATGTTGGTCTTAACGGAATTTTCTTTACATTTTACTCCTACGAGAGCCGTTAAGGGTCAGGTTCTAGCTGATTTTTTGGTTGACCATCCTTTTATTGATATTGATGAGAGTTTACTGGGTTTTGTTGGTTTGGTGCCTTGGAAATTATATTTTGACGGTTCATGTCATAAGGGTAGTATTGGTATAGGTATTTTAATTATTTCTCCAAGTGGTGAGCTAAGTAAATTCCTCTTTGAATTGAATTATTCATATTCCAACAATAAGGTAGAATATGAAGCATTAATAATGGGACTGGAATTATTATTAGAAAGAAGAGTAAAAAATGTAGAAATTTTTGGAGATTCACAACTTGTAGTCCGTCAAGTATCACTTGAGTATAGGTGTGTTAGTAAAAATTTAAGAAAGTATTTCAATGTGGCTACAAAGCTATTGAGCGAGTTTGACAATGTCATTGTAAGGCATGTTCCAAGGGAGTTAAATCAAGAAGCAAATGAATTAGCTCAAATTGCTTCAAAATATAAGATCAAGACCTCAACGCTAGAAAAATTGGTAAAAATAAAGGACATATTTATGCCTTTGAGAGAAAGAGAAGTGTTGTTATTAGAAAAACTAGACCCAAAAGATTGAAGAGTACCAATTGTGGAATATTTAGAAAATCCAAGTCTTAGTGTCGATAGAAAACTTAAATACATGGCTCAAAGTTATGTTCTAATGAATAATGTCTTGTTTAAGAAATCGGTTTATGGAAATTTTTTGACATGTTTAGGAGAAAAAGAAGCATATTTGGCTTTTGCCAAAGTGCATGAGAGAATCTGTGGTGCCCATCAGTCAGAAAAAAATGAAATGGGTGATAAATAGGAGAAGATTTGGCCAACTATACAAAGAGATTGTATAAATTATGCTAGGTCCTGTGAGAAATGCCAAAAATATGTAAGCCTTCAACATGTTCTAGCATCAGAATTGCATGTTATAATTAAGCCATGACAGTTTAGAGGTTGGGCTTTAGATCTGATCGAAAAGATTCACCCACCTTCTTCTAAAGGTCATAAGTTCATTTTGGTTGGTGTTGATTATTTTTCTAAATGGGTAGAAGCTGTCCCTTTAAGGGAAGTAACTCACAGTGAAATAATTGATTTCATTGAGGAGCACATTGTGCATAAGTTTGGAATTCCTCAGTCTATTACCACTAATCAAGGAACCATGTTTATTGGAAAAAAAGTCATGGAATATGCCAAGTCTAGGGATATAAAAATGCTTTTTTCTACACCGTATTATGCCCAAGCCAATGGATAAGTGGAGGCAGCGAATAAAATTTTGATTGCATTAATTAAAAAATACATTGGAAGGCAGCCAAGAAATTGGCACTAAACTCTCAGTCAAGTTTTTTGGGCTTACCAAAATTCTCCAAGAGGTTCTACTGGAACCACCCTGTATAAGTTAGTATACAGTCATGATGTGTGTTGTCAATTGATATTAATTTTCAAAGTATAAGGGTGGCTAGACAAGATGAGATACCAGTAGTAGATTATTGGAATTCTTTGTATGATGAGCTCAATGAACTAGATGATGAAAGGTTGATAGCTTTAGAGCGGGTGATTCGACAAAAAGAGATTATGTCAAAATCATACAATCGCCGTGTTAAAGCAAAGATATTTGCGGTTGGAGATTTAGTGTGGAAAATAATTTTGACTATGGAAAAAAAGTCAAAAACTTATGGTAAGTGGTCTCCAACTTGGGAAGGACCTTATGTGATTGACAAGATTTATTTTGGAAATGCCTATAAGATTATTGAAGTCGGATCAGGAAGAAGAATTCCTTCAATAAATGGCAAGTATTTAAAAATATATAGGTCAGGTATTCATGAGATAAACATTCCACATGTTTAAGGATACAAAAATATCCAGTTGAAGTGTCAAGGGATAAAATAAAGAGCTAACTAATATTTTCAATTTAGTTTGTAAAAGCTAACATATCCATATGATTTTCTATGAATTGCAAGTTACAATGACAGTGTAAAGCATTAAAGATTATGAGGCAGATATGTGTCTAAGGCATTAATTTAAAATAGGAGTCAATACAGAATATAACTTATCATTCCTTAAGTGCAGTACAATACATGCCAATATATAGAAATAAAAGGTTTAGTGAATAAACCTGTGTAAAGCTAGAAGCATGTCAACAAATGTACAATTGACTTACTTTGACAGCAATTGAGGCAGATGCACACGAGATGGCATACACCAGTGCAACCTAATATAAACAGATATGGAGGTCATCTCAAATGAAATATAAAAGAGGTCACTATGATATTAATAATTGGTTTAGTGTGAAGTAATATAATAACTTCACAAAGATAACAAGTGTCAACTAGTCTACAAGATAAAGATAAGGTGCATACAAAGACAAATAAAAAAAAACTCAAAGTTCAAAAAGTGAAGATTGTAGGAACATATTAAAATGACAGAAGTTCACAAAAGAAATACAAGACTAAGCTTTAAAGATCTCCTTCAAGCGAGTAATTTTAGTTTGGTGACCGGTTTGGAAGTTTCTGGCTTCTTTTGCGGCTTCATGTGAGGAAAGCATCTTCTCTTCAAGTGACTATAGGGATGCATTGCTATTGTCAAGCATGCTGCTTGCTTTGTCAAATTGACCTTCATTCTTTATCAAAGCAGCATCCAGCCTATTTTTTACTTCTCTCTTGACAGTCAGCTGTTGTTCTAAGTCTCGAATCTCTGCAGATAACTCATGAGCCTGATCTTTAGCTTTTGCAATATGGGCAGCCAGGGTAGTTTTGGCAGTCTCAAAAGATGAGGTGTCTTGTTTCAACTTAGAAAGAGTTTCATTTGATTGTTGATAGGATGAGATAGCCGCTTGAGAGTCCAAAATTTAACGTAAAAGTCCTCATAAACTTTTCGCAAGCGAGCCAACAAAGGATCAATAGTCACAGGATGTGGTGTGATTAAAAAGGTCTGAAGAATATCAGAAAGCTGAGCCTTAAAGTTCAGATCGGTGGAAAGTGTCAAAACAGGTTTGGATAGAACAACACTGAGTTGTTGGGCCAATGGAAGCAGGATGGATTTGTCGCCAGTCTTGGTTGTGGGGCATGTAGTGTGGAGCTGCTCTGTTGGAAGGTGAGTTTGAATGGTAGAGCAAGATGCAACTATGGCCTTCTGTGTATCCATACTACATGCATATGCTTCATTCAAACTTCCTAACTTAGCCAACAAATCATTCACCACATTAGGGGTCTGAGTATGAATGGAAGTGATTGGTATTTGTTTTTTCGACCACTCACTCTGAGGGATTTCAGAATTTTGAAGCTAAACGAAAATACAAAAGAAGGTGTCAACATAATAATAATAAAAAAGAGATACAAGGAAAAGATACTAATAATCAGGCTAAATGACATGTCATACTTTATCAGCGTTGGCATTAGGTGTAGGCTGGTTAGATGTGGCAGCCATTAGATTTTCAATGCTAGACACAATTAAGAAAATGGTAGGAGCTGCAGTGACCTAAAGCAAGAAGTGAAATGACGACAAAGGTAATTAATGAGAGTAAAAATCAGTATGAGAGACATCATCATCATTTAAGGTCTTCAAGATAATGCTATTTTTAATATGGATGATGTGAGAACATATAAAAATGCCTGAGAGGCAAGTTGACCACTGAGACTAAGGGCATTGACATCATTATCTTCCAAAGAGGATTTACTCACTGCTTTATCACTAGACGAGTTGCTCTCATTTTCCTCTTCATTTTCCTGAGAGACTACCGGTCCATCAAGGTTGCCATCAGATGCATTTGATGTGTCATCCTTGTCATCAGTATTTGAAGATATTGACACTGCAATTGGTTCAAGTCTTATCTTTACTTGACGGCTTGAGTAATTAAAATTGAGTTTGTTTTTTCCTACAAGCCTACCAGAAGTTTTCCTCAAAGGAGGATTGGCAGCAAGTGAGGTGGTCTTTTTCTCTGTGAAAAAAAAAATAATAATAATAAAATAATTAAAACAGGTGCCATTTTTAGAAGGCATTATGCATGAAGGAAATAACATTAAACAGAGAAGAGCATAATTTTATGAATTCAAATGGACAAATAATTTGGTTGTAATTACCTTTTTTGACGGTTGATGCTCTCCATACTTGTTGCATTATAAGAGCAGTAGTCATCCTTTGACAATAGGTACTAAAAGTGACCTTCATGGAAGAATAATAGGTTTTCCACCAAGAGAAGAATGAGCATGTGGTTAACAGTAGGGGTGTTCATGGTTTGGTTAATCTAAAAACTAAACCAGTTTTTTGGTTAACCAAAAATATAGTCTTGGTTATTAACCAAATTAGTTTTACATTATAAAACTGGTTATTAACCGGTTAGTAAAATTTAAAACTGGTTTTTAACTAGTTATTAAAATAAAAATCGGTTTTATAAAAATAACCAGTTTTTATATCAAAAAACCGGTTTTTCACTAAAAAATCGATTTTCACCAAAAACTAGCTTTTATACCAAAAAATTGGTTTTTACAATAAAAAATCGGTTTTTACACAAAATTTAATTTTTTTTACATACAAAGATCCAAATTTTTAACCTTTTTTTTAAATTGAATTTTTTATTCTAAAAATTAATTTTTTTTTTCTAAATGATACGAGTAACTTTTTCTTATTTCCTTCTCTCCATCTCTCTCCTTTTCTCTCCCATTCCTCTCCTCTCTTCCTTCTCTCTCTCTCCCCTTACCCTCTTTCTGCCCCTCCCTTCTCTTTGTCTTCCTCTCTCTCTCTCTCTCCCATTTTTCTCTCTTTCCCCTCTTCTCTTCCTTTTCTCTCTCTCTCTCTCTCTCTCTCTCTCTCTCTCTCTCCCATTTTTCTCTCTCCCCATCCTCTCTCTCCTCCTCTCTTCCTTTTCTCTCTCTCCCTCTCTTTCTCTCTCTCTCTCTCTCTCTCTCTCTCTCTCTCTCTCTCTCCCCTTCCCTTTCTTTCTCTCTATCATTCTCTCCCTCTCTCTTCCCTCCGCTCTTTCTCTCTCCCTTCTTCTCCCTCCCTCATTCCCTCTCCCCTCCGCTCTCTCTCTCTCTCTCTCTCTCTTTATGTATCTCTCTCCTCTCTTTCTTCTTGCCTTCTTTCTCCCCCTTTTTCTCTCTCATCTTCTCTCTCTCTTTCACTTTTTCTCTCTTCTCATCTCTCTCCTTTTTGTATCTCTCCTCCTCCTTCTCTCTTTCTCTTCTTTCTCCTCTCTCTCTCGCTTTGGAGAGAAGAGGAGAAAAGAGAGAGGAGAGAGATAGAGAGTGAGAAAAGGTTGAGAGAGAAAGAGAAAAGAGAGAGTAGGGGAAGAAAGAGGAGAAAGAGAGAGAAGGAAGAGGAGGAGAGAGAGAGAAGGGGAGAGAGAGAGAAAGAAGGAAAGGAAAGACAGAGGAGCAAGAGAGAGAGAGAAAGAAGGAAAGAAAAGAGAGAGGAGTGAGAGAGAAAGAGAAAGAGAGAAAAGAAAAAAAAGAGAGAGAGAGATAGAAAGAGAGGGGAGGGAAGAGAGAGAAGGGAAAGGGGAGAGAGAGAGAGAAGGGAAAAGAGAGGAGAAAGGAGAGAGAGGGAAGGAGAGGAGAGAGAAGAGAGAGAGAGAGAGAGGAGGAGGAGGAGATAGAAGAGTGGAGAGAGGGAAAGGGAGAGATGAGTAGAGAGAGGAATGGGATGAGAGAGAAAGAGAGAGAAGGGAGAGGGAGAAAGAGGGCAATGAGAGAGAGAGAAAGAGAGAGAGAGGGGAGAGAATGAGAGAGAGACAGAGAGAGAAGGAGAGAAAGAGAGGGGGGAGAGCAAAAGAGAGAGAGAAAGAGGGAAATGGGAGAGAGAGAGAGAGCATAAGGAGAGAGAGGGAAAAAAGGATAGAGAGAAAGGGAGAGAGAAAAAAAGGGGAGGTGGAGAAAGAGAAAAAGGAGAGAGAGAGAGAGAGGGAAAATGTGAGGAGAGAGAGAGAGAGAGGAGGGAGAAGGGCAAAGAGACAGATAAGGGAGAGAGATGAGGAGAGAAAGAGGGGAGAGAGAGAAAAAGAGAGAGAGAGAGAGGAGAGGGAAGGGAGAGAGAGAGAAAAGAAGAAGAAGAAGAAGAAGAAGAAGAAGAAGAAGAAGAAGAAGAAGAAGAGAGAGGGGAAGCAAGGGGGAGAGAGAGGGAGAGGGGAGAGAAAGAGGGGAAAAGAAGAGAGAGAAAAGGAAGAATTTAATTTGGTTTTGGTTTTGATTAACCGGTTAAAAATCGGTTTTTTTTTTAATTTGGTTTTGGTTAACCAATTCTAAAAAATATGGATATGGTTTTTAAAATTGTTTTATTAAACTGGTTAACCAAAATGTGGTTATGGTTTTTTAACCAGTTAACCATATTTTGGTTTTTTTATGAACACCCCTAGTTAACAGGCAAAGTTTAAAAGTGAATAGGTGGAATTTATTTCTCCGCGAAGCATTGTCCTTTTGGAAGTTCAACATATCTTCTCGTAAAGTAGCTTTGATGTGCAAATATTGAGACCTTTGAAGATGGTAAGGGGACGGAATGGCTTGAGCTAACCCAAACTGTCTAAAAACGGCATTTGGCATGTAGACTACGATCCTTAGGTCATCTTCACCTGGAAATTTAGCAAAAAGTAGTTGGGGAGTCAAGAATTGTGACCAAATAGTGATACTTTCCTTTTGTGAAAGCTTAGCTGGGGTAAGAGATTGCGTCAACCATTTCGGACCAGTTTGACAATTAGCAAAAGGAGTTAAATTGATGATGTGGTCTTTTTCTGACAAATAATAGAAAGTATGAAAGAAGTGTTTTATTTTATCATGTGAGGCCATCAACTTGTCGGAAAAAATTAAGTTGAGCAGATGGTGTCCTGCAATCACAAAATCTGTAGGACCTTTTTGGGTCAAACGCGGTTGTAGCTCAGACTCAAAAATGGCAGACAGCCACAATTGAAAGAAACAAACGGGACCGTCAACATTAGTGATTCTCTTCTTCTTCCTCATAAGGTCAGTGATCCAATCCAAAGTGAGGTATAGTCGACTTAGAAACAATTTGGTTAAACACAACTTCCTACCTTCGGTTAACATAATAGCCAATGGGAGATAAGTGACTTCAACTTGAATACTCCGGATACAGAAAATAATACCGCTCAACTAATAGAGAAGAAAGGCTATGTGCTCATTATCAGACACAGGTGCTTCATCTTGACCTCTGTTATTTAGAATGAAGCTCTGATAAGTGGTGGAAGAGATATCAATGGCATACTTAACTTCTGTGGTCGATTTGGTGGTAGTTAAAATTTCCTCTCCTAAAGGAGGTAGACCAGTTATAGCAGCTACATCCAGAAGAGTAAGCATAATCATACCATATGGGGTGTGAAAAGTGTGAGAAGTCTCATCCCAAAAATACAAAGCACCTCCCATCCTGAATTGACAGTGTAAGAGCTTTTACTAAGTTGAATTAGATCGTATATTCCAATCTCTTTTCACAGGGTCATCTTCTCAGTTTCAACCCTATCCAACCAAGTACGGTAACCTCCAATGTTGGTCTTTGAGAGATTTCTGAATAGCCTGTTATTAGAGTCGAAGTATCCAATAGGAATGGAGTCTTGAAAAGCAATGTGTTTTCTTTGAGGGTGACCAGAAAAAGAATTTTTTATCTTGTTGGCGACTTTAGGAGAGATAATAGGGTTGACGAAAGCTGAGTCTACACCGTCAATGGTGAAAGGGAGTAGCACCAGAGATTCCCATATATTTTATTTTGAGGCCTCTGGTTCAGGAGCAAAACCTTTGCTGTTTTTTACAACAAGCTTATCACAAATGACCACTTTAGATGAAGAAGGAGGACTTGTTGACAGATGGTAGCTTGAGGTTGCCATAAAAATGCAGATTGAAAAAATTCAAGTATTGGGTGCCGAGGTTGTCAACGATCAACAAACAAGCTGTAAAGGTAAAAAATAAAAAAAATGAATAAAACTTGAACTTATATGGATTTAATTTGGTTGAAGTAGTAAGCAAGGATTTAACATGAAATAAAACTTAATACTGCTTGTCAACACTCATTAATATTAGAAAAAAAATTCCATAAATGAAGCATATGAAAAAATTCATTATCTACTATATTGATCATTGCTAAAAGTAAGGAGAATGTGTATATAATATAAGCAAGATAGAAGCATATAATATAGGTATGCATCCCATTGTTTTCTATTTCATTTGTGTAACGTACTTCAGAGCATTGCCAGGGATCCTAGAATTGCATTTTTTATTAAGAAATCCAATGGCAAAAATATTGCATAAGCTAAATTATTCCTAATAAGTAGGGCCACAAGATAGCAATTATTTCTACTTACATTGAAAAAAGTTTAGTTAAATTAAAATATATCATATTAGTGAAGGGAAAAAACAAGTTCACTTACTATTGAAAGAAACTGACAAGTACATACACAAAGAAGTCTGGTAAAGCATCTCCTTCAGCAAGATCTCGAGGATTAGAAGACAGTCGAACCAGCGGAAAGCAAACTGAAGAAATTCAAGACCTTGATCCTCAACACGTCGTGAAACAGGTTCTGAAGCAGCACATAATTTTCAATTAGGGAACATCAGGTTATATCTGTAGATATAATAATATATATTACCAACAAAAAAAGGGGGGATGAAATTTTGACAAGTTTGTGCCAAAAAAATAAACTATCTCTTTTATCCTGTTTTTGAAAAAAAATTGACAGAAATATTCTTCTTTTTTCCTGCCTCCTTTTTCATATTTGAAAACAGAAAAAAGACAACAACATAGCAGAATTGAAGAATAGGAATTCAACAGTCAAATTGTAATTTGAGTCAAAGAATTTAAAAGAAAAAAAGAGAATACTCTTTAAAGTAAGATTCTAGTACTAATAGATAACACAAGGGATATTTTGCATACTATTTTTTGGGGTTAAGGTTCCTCTAAATCAACAATAAAAAAGAGAAAAATAAAAATGGAGCTAGAAATGAAATCTTACCTGAAATATCAGAAAGAGTTAAGTATAGTTGAACCCTTGTGAATGGAGGAAGCTCACCATAGTAAATAAAATTTGGAAGAATGAGAGACACAGAGTTGAAGAAGAAGCCTTTGGACGTTCAAACACTAACGTATTCTCTCTCTCACAAGTATTACATAACAATAGGGTATTGGGCTGTTTATTTTTGTTTAGCCAAAATAAAAATAAATAAAGAAAGAAATAAAATAACAAAAAAAAAGAAAGAGTACAAGTACTAAATGATATTTCAAAATGTCATTCTTGTCGACACGTGTTTTTATAATAATAATAATAATAATAATAATAATAATAAATATACGTTTGTATATACTCCTTTTATTATTATAAATAATAAAAAATTTTCGCTTTGAATTATTGTACGACTTCAAGTGAAAAATTTTGCGGGCATTATGTTAGACAAAATATAATTCTTATAAGAAAATTATAAAAAGAAATAATTAGTTACATAGTGATGTTTTCATATATAATATTTATATTTATTTTAATTAAATTAGGTCATTTGACAATTAGTTTATTTATTTGATTTTTGAAATTGACCTCAAGCAAGAAGTGCGAGAATAATTACGGGTGCAATTTAAATTTTTTGCAAGTGCTGTATAAAGGGTAACTGTCAGCTGACATTAGGTTAGTCTATAAATAGATCAGAGCTTTAGGTACACATTATGGTTCAGTTCAGTTTTTTTGGAAAACATTTAGAAACCCAAAACGCTCTTAGCCCCTTGGCATCACAGAGTAAAATTGGAAATCTTAAGTAATTCCTCTGAACTCAAACACTTGTAATTTGTTTCTTTCCCATTTTTATTAATAACATTTCTCTACTTTTACTTGTTCTTCTTTTTACGTTTATATTTCTTTCTTCATCTTCTCTTTAATTTCTCGTTTGTTTTAATTTCTGCAATTTACTTTGCCTCCGACACCTTGCATTTCTTTGTTTATTTGTTACTTTCAATCATTTTTAATTCTTATTGACGATACAATTGCGACATTAAGATACCCACATTTTCTTTTAAACATTAACAAAAATTTGAGTAAAACAATATGATACAAAGAGAAAGAGAAATGTTCGAGCTAATTTTCTTACAAAATGAGATATCTAGACAGATTCAAACTATGGTGGAATGGCTGGTTCTAGATGATCTTTCTCGAATTCTTTGAATTGATACTGTTTGTCAAGATAGTTATTTTTTTTTTTGGTTTTTCTTTCCTTTGTTGTTTACTAGAATTGAATGAGGTCTACCCATTTTTTTGAATAAATTACTATTTGTATCCATAAAAGATACAGACGCTAACAAATGTACCCATATAAAAATAAAATGACGATTGTAACCACGGAATATGGCTTCCATATGCCAAGAGTACCCGGAAGTTGGTTATGCAATTGGTCCATTAGTTTCTGAACCTATGTGGCAACAAAAACCTCCCAAACTAATGAATCAATTGCGTAACCAACGTCCGAGTACTCTTGACACGCAGAGGCCATCTTTCGCGGTTACAATCGTCATTTCATTTTTATATGGGTACAATTGTTAACGTCTGTGTCTTTCATGAGTACAAATGGTAATGTATTTTTTTTTCTCTTAATAGAAAAGGTAGATCTTAGTATTTAATGTGTATTTATTTTTGTGAAATAATGATTTTTTTTATATTTATTTGAGTTAAAAATTTGGTCTATTTGATTTTTTATCTTTTACTTCTCTCCAATCACCTAACATCTTATTCACAAAATCACATATGTGCACTTTTTTTGGTTATTTGAAAATTACTCATTTTGTTGATAACCATAATGAAATAGTTGAAAAAAAAAATAATTTAAAAATATTAAAATTTACATTTAGTATATAAAAAAAAAATAAGATACTAATGATATTTGTTTTTCAGCTTTGTCTTTGGTGAGAAAAGTATTTTTCGGATCTTGGTGGACCAAGTAGAAAGATGCCATTTTAATAGTGAGGATGGCTTCCATACGGAAATTCTTGAAAATTATGTATTTGACCCAAAGCTTGATCAAATTGCAAACCGATTCAGCTTGGTCTGGTTCGATTTGAATGATAAGATCAGGTTTATTAGTTTTTTTTGGATGAAATGGGTTACCTTTTCTCTTGTAATATAAATAAACGGCAAATAAAATTCAATAATTAAGCTCGAACACAGGATTTGAAACTTGAAGCTTGAAGTTAGAGAGAAGCGAAGAAGATAATCGCATTGGATCTGATCAAATTGAATAAAAATGAGTTTGTTGAGTCTAAAAACGGAGAAGTTAGTGAAAAGGGTAACCATTGCTGCAATCGTCACTGCTTTCTATTTTCTCTTGACTGCTGATTATGGCCCTCAGCCCAACGCTTTCGACCCTGTCTGTAATCTTTCTTTTTTTTTTTTATCATTCAAAAGCTTTAATCTTTATCCTTTTCTTCATCTGGTTCCTTTTCTATTTTATTATTATTATTATTGGATAGATGTTCTAGTTTTTCACAAACTTCTCAGTTGATTTTCTGGTTTATGGGCTATTACTTATTAGTTGCAAGTTTTATGGCTGCAATTTGGAATTTTTTGTGTTAAACAAATCTTCATACTATGATCATAAACATTTGATTCATCTTGTTGAGTGAAGGTTTTCTTTTTAGCCATTTGCATCTGTGAATTAATGTTGTCTAATAGAATGGTTTAATGACAAGAAATGTCCGTTATACTCATTTTACATGAGAAAGTGTGCCGAATCAAGTTCAGTACCAATGGCATAAATGGCATAAATATTTCGTTTATCTTTTGTTAACTTTTCTCCCCTTTTATTTGGATCCTGTGGCCTATCATATAAAATGATGCATTCACAAGTGTATATTTTCGTTATGAACTAACCTTCATATTGTGTAAAGTGACCAAATAGCTCTCATCATTATTGAATGAGCAACATATCCAACATTATGCATCTTAAGTATGATGAAGAAAGGAAAAACAAAAATACTGCAAAAAAATATCAGATATATGCTCTTCACCTATAATAATCGTTAAAATATTATTTATTATGTTTTATGCTCTTTACTCTTACTTTTTCTCTACAACCAACATATTATTATTTTCTCTCCAATTTCCTTTTATCAAGTAAAAGATAAGAAGAAAAAATATCTTTACTTTCTTCATCCAAGTAACGAGATCATAGGTATTTTTCTTCCCATTTTTTACTTCTCATCCAACCTTTTTTTTTCATTCAATCAAAAGCATTGATATCACAAGATTCAAGACACCAACAAATGAACATAATATCTTGGCATTTCATCAAAAAATAGTGAAAATACAATGCCATGATCAACAAAGCTATTCACTTTTCACACTTTCAACCTTTTATAAAATGAAAAAAAAAAAAAGAAAAATTTTGCCAGAAGTAAGGAGCCATGCTTCAATAAATCAAATCATAAACTAAACTGAACATCCTAACCAACCCAACAAAAAAGGGGGAAGGGGTTTGTCATAACCAACACTCATCCAATCCAATCACTGTTCCTTGAAGTAGTAGTCTTAAAAAAACACATTCAACTTTCTTGTTGTGGATCTATGGTGTAATTCAAAGATGAAATCATTGTAATAATTAATCTTGTGGGAGGGTGGTGGTTGTCATCATCATCATGCAGACATAAATCAGCAAGAAAAGTTTGTATCTATACAAAGCCTTATTCACTTTTTTTTAGCATTTGAACTCCTCTTAGCTTAAAGTGTTGTAGCTTCTTTAATTGCTACTTGTGCTTCATTCTCCATTCCAAGTCCTCCAAGTGCAACAGATTCAAGATAAAATGCAATGTGCCATACAGGAAAAATCACTCTTGTCTCACTACAAAAATTTTATTTGTTTGTGGTAGTTTTTAAATGGGAGTTACTAAAAACTTCTATAATATATTTTATTTGTGACAAATTATAAAACCTCCTAAAATAATTAACAAAAACTCCCACTTTTCTAATACTCTCAATCCAATCAATTATAAAAAAATCCAATTTAAACAAATATTCACTCCCCCATACCAAAAAAAAATTTCAAAACAAGGCTTCGAGATTCTGAAACCCTAGAATCTCAATGTCATTGCCACCGCATTCATCCCCTTGCCATTGTTACCGTCATTGTCTCCTTCGTCAATGCATCACTGGTGGAGTTATGAATGGAGGACGAGGTGATCGTGGAGCCTCTCAATCCGTGGAGCCCTCTGCACCTCTTCTGTGGATTTCGTGAACTGAATTGTGGAGAATGCAAGAATTGTAATCCTCAACTCAAACTTCTCACTACTTTCAAAGTGAACGATAACCGAACAATCACACAACTGATACTCTCATTCGGATTCAGGATCAGCATCTGCTAGAATTAATGATAGCAAGAAAGTTCCACGCTAAGACATTGAGCTTGTAAGCAAATCCTACTAGCTTGTCATTATTCTTCCAGGGGACCTACACAGTAAGCACGTTTACTCATAAACTTCTCTTTCTAATTCTTTTTACTTCTCTTAAGATGAGATATATATATTTATTATCCTTTGTCTGAATGTCTTTTGTTGAGACTAGATCAATTAGTAGGTAATCAACTTTGAATAAAAATAGGTAAATAACTCATTAAGCATAAGCTATCTAAGCAATAATAGCAGTAAGTAATTTCAATTTTGAAGCTCTCTATGCTTATGTACCAAGATAAACTCAATGCATTCATGTAGATTATTGCACTGCTAAAATAAATTGATTGTTTGCTTTACTTTATAATTGTAAACAAACATACTTAGTATGAACATTTTTCTTCCAGTGCCAATTGTATATAAAGTTGATCATATTCGAGATCGAGATGGAAAGAGCTTTGCTACGCAGAGAGTTGATGCAACTCAAAAGGAAAATATTGTGTTCACTTTGCTGGCTTCATTTCAAGTAATTTATGTTCTTCTTAAAGACAGTATTGAATGGACTTTCTCATGCAACAACTGAGACATGTTCATTTAACATATTCTCTTTCATAAATTCAGAGTATGCTTAAGTTATTTTTTTAATATACAGAAAGAAGAATTAGGATTTGACCACCAGGAGGTAGCCATGCCATCTATGCCTCCACCAGATAAGGTAAGTTACATGGTTATTTATATTAATTAAGATTTAAGAATGAAAATGGTGTTGCTGATTTCAGATTATTAATTGTTTCTAGCTTTTGTCAATGGAGGAGCTGCGGGAGAGATGTCTTACTGACCCTCGTCTTCCAAAATAAGATTTTGGAGGAGCTGCGGAAGAGACGCCAAGAAAGTTTCATGCCAAGACTTCGTTTTTCCACTTCCCATGGCTTATGTGCATCTCGTATATCCGCAAACACATTTTCACTCTCATTTTCTGGTACTTTTTTTTAAATCTACCTTTTGCTATGATTGATGCATAACCTATATTGTTCAATTTTTACAGAAGTGGTATCTTCCTTACTAGCAATTGTTGTGAAGGTTGTACTCTTGTGGGTTTCTGTTGATTTCCCATTGCTAATTTGTAATTATGCAAATAAAATTTGAAACTTTTATGCATTTTTCTGTTCTGTTTCATTCTGCCAGTTCTAGTCTCTGCTCTTATGGTGGCCAGAGAAGAGCTTGCTACCATCAACAGGAGTGCAACTGCCAGAAGCTTCTTCATTCTAAATTTTTGATACACTATGTGCAGTGGTAATAATGGGATTAATTAGCTTTGATGATTTAGATCAAGAAAACGCAGTGAAGTCATAAGTATTTGATAAATTTTAGCTGGAATTTAAAAGTTCAAATAAGGGATCGGAACAAAAGAATATAAAGTAGATATACAAGATATAGTTAGAACAACTAATACCAATTGTGATGGTTAAAATATTGTCAACATATTGGTAGTTCCTGCTCAATATTCTTTTCATGTATGCATACTTTCTTAATTTCTTTATTAAGTATAATTGGCTTCTACTTTTTTCCTAATGCAGGAGACTGGGCCAGTACCAATTGATCTACAATCTCACTTGACAGCTTGTGATATTTTTTGCAAGGGAAAAAAGGAATAAAACTTGTTTTGTTTTATACTCCAGAGTCCATATTATTTGACAACAGGGATGTTTGCATCTGAATCTTGTTTCTATGACAGGTGATGCCCTGTATGCATTCAAGACTCAGAGAATTGAAAGATCCTAATAATGTTCTTCAAACTGCCAATCTTGTAAATTCTTGCACATGGTTTCATGTCACTTGCAACCAAGATAATAATGTGACCAGCATGTAAGTTGTTTATGTCATTTTACCTGTGGTTTTATGTGCTCTTTGTGTACATAGTGAAACGTGTTTTTGTTTAGTCATTGATCTTGGAAATGCACAACTTTGGGGTCACTTAGTTCCAAAATTTGGTCAACTTCAGAATTTGCAAAGGCTGTAAGTTCAGCAACATATGATATTCAAAAATAGTTGAATGGCTGAAGAAAGCGTTATAAAGTCATGCAAGCTATAAATACATTTTTTGCTTGATTTTGACCAATTTCTTATCGTTCTTGCATCTTTTAATTATTCATGAAAAATTTTACCATGGAGTTATTAAAATTTTTTCATTTCAATGACAGGGAATTTTTTAATAATGATTTAACTGGGCCTATCCCAAATGAGCTTGGAAATTCGATAAATTTGGAGAAGTTGGATCTTTACTCAAACAACTTAACTGGTGTCATACCAGACACATTAGGCAAATGGTCGCAATGAAATTGATGTTGATAAGTACATACTTTTCTGCCTTTCTTCCTCATCTTGTGTGACTGTTATTGATATGTGTGCTTTTGATAATAGTACTAGAAAATTCATGATTTTCAGGTTTGACTACATTATTCGTGATTGTCGTGCTTGTGGCCTAGGTTGCAACTTTCATCCTGAAAGATATTTATTAGGATGAATGCTTTGAATTTGATAATGATTTGCCCTTTTGTGCAAAAATGTTACTCTACTCTTGATTTCTGAACTATGCAGAAGCATCCATACTTTATCCATATTTCTCTTTCAAAAGGGATGATAACTGAAAATAATTTTATTGTATTTTGCAGATTAATGGAAACAATGCAAGTCATTGATGATGAAATATATTATCATGCCAAAGATTGTTAGTATATTCTGAAAATTTTAATATCATTGTTAGAGTGGAACAAAAATAGTAATAGTTATGTAGAATAATACCATATGCAATTATGTTTGGAACTATTAATATTGAGAATTTTTTTTATATATAGAGTTATGTCTTATATTGAGGAATTGTGTTATAGAAAATTTAGATTTTAAATTTTGATATTAAAAAATAAATTTTTAATTTGAGAGTATGTAAATGAAATAAGATTAATGAATGATTTGAAATTAAAAATAAATAAATAATTTCAGGATTTCTGGGGGTTTAAAAATCTCACAAAATAATTATTTTTTAAATTTAAAAATCAATTTGTGGGGGTTTTAAACTACCACAAAAGTGATTTAGAATCGCCACAAAAGTCCAATATAAAACCTCCACTAAACACATAAAAAATTCCCACTGAATAGATTGTGGAGGTTATAGAAACTCCCACAAACCATTTGGTGGAGGTTATAAACCTCCACAAATAAAAGAAAAAACTGCTATAAATAAACAAAAACCTTGTAGTGTCTGCACTGCATTGTTCAGCTCTTCCTAATACATGTCGCTAATAAGATAACACAGACTACGTCGTGCATAGACTGTAGGAGAAACCATCATTCCAGCATCAATGAACTATGTATAATACAATTAAGTCACATTTAGATAAATATTATAGTCCGATTAAACATCTAAAAAGAATAGAATAAAAAATTCTACCAAAACTATTCCTTTATCAACAAAATATTGATGTGAAACTTTAGTTACCAGAAAGCGGGATATACGATTAGTAGCACTGGTCCCATTAGTGTTAACACTCTTCGGTGCATGAGCAGGATCATCCTGAATCAATTCTCCCTCCTCCTCTACCTTTATCAATTAATAAGCCAGAATGAACTTAAACTATATCTTATACTTCCTCCTATGATCTATTCTAATCCTCTAATGTGCAAAAAGAACCAAATTACATGAAAATGAGAAGATTATATCTTATTACCCTGACAACAGCAGAAGAAAGTCGGCGTTTAACAAGAGGTTGACCTTCCAGTTCATTCCTGTTTCCTTGTATGTCAAATTACACTATTTAACCAAATCCCTAAACTCATATTACAAGAAAGATAATATTTTCTGCTCTAAAAAAGAAGAGGGAGGGAGAGTGAGACTGACATGGGAGAAAAGAGTTGTCGGCGAGGAGCTGAGAAGGGTTCCCTTCGAAGGCCTCGAGGATCACGAAGCTGCTCCGTAATCTGAGAAAATTGAATAAAAAAGAAGTAGAATCGATGAATGAATTGGAGAGAGTGGAAATAGAGTGGTGTGGTAATTGGTGAGAGAGTAATGAGTGACCTCGCACTGTTGGCGGAAAAGCTCATCGATCTCATTGCGGAGCTACTCCTCCAACTTCTCCACCGCAGTACCTACGTCGACGGTTTTTCCATGTCATCCATTGCCTTCCGTCTGATGTATCTGAACTCGGTCAGGGCCCGATCTACGCCTCTATTTCGACGGTGCTCTACCACTCCTTTTGTTCCGTGGTGCAGTGCCGTCTACCACTTAGATATCCAACTCAAATTTTGTCATCATTCCAACCCAATTTAATTCTACATTTAAATCTGTCCCATATGTTAAATAAAAGTTTATTTGTGAACTTCTTATTATTACGAACTAACTCCTATATTTTTCATTAATTTCATTTATTACTTTTTCCACCGAAAAAAAGCTCCTTGTTTTCTTAGCAATCTCCGATATTTTAGTGAGGGGTGTCGTCAAAGTTGGCGTACGAATTCCATAATGTTTTTCCCACAGGCCACAGCGAATATACTGAAAGCAAAGTCGTTGAATATGATAATAAATATTCCTCAAAAGTTATACTACTTTTCATTAAATTCTTTCAATAATTAAAGACATTTATTAACAGAAGTAGCTCTAATAAAAATATTTTCCATGACTTGATTGATAGCAACAAGTTGGCATGAGCTGAGTTATCGATAAAGTTGAGTCCCATGAAAAGCCAGGGTGTGTCGTTTCAAATGCCTTCAGCAAACCATCATCATCTACCTATATATATTATAAGAAACACTAAGTGTAAATAATGTGTTTTCGTCGTTCATCCCAATCATAAAAGTATAGGAAACCACTCTAAATCAATAATTTTAAATAATTGTAATTAATAATTAATTAATATAGAAAACAATTCAAATATATTTATTAGTTTATTATTGAGTAAACCTCTATTAATTTAACAGGATTGATATACTTTATATATATAATAGTTAAAACTACGGAAACATCTGATTTCATAATACATTAAAATGCTTCCTATATTCTATAGCTTCACAATTTCACTACAACACGAACTAATTACCTTGATAATAAGGTGCCTCTTAGTCTTTAATAATAATAATAATAATAATACGACGACGACCACTACACCTAAAAAATAAAAATTGTACTTAAAAATTAAGGTTATATTTCTTTTGCTATTTGATAATAGAGTTATACTACGTATACACTAAAATTAGCCAGTATAAAATACATGTTGAAATATAAATACATATTAAAAATAAATTAAATCATATATATATATATATTTATACACAAATACATTTGTAACTGATTTTAGTGTTCAAATAGTATTTTTTTTATAATATTATCTTTTAATTCGGTCTTTTGCTATTTGATATCATTATCTTTTAATTCGGTCACAAGTTTTATTTTTTATTTTTTTAAATTAAAAATATTATTAAATATCAAAAGAGTGCAATCTTACATATAACTATATTTTTTAAATATTATCAAAATTTTATAACTATCATAATTATCGTAGTCATAATAACCACTATAAAATATATCTGATAATAATTTTGTTAACGAAAATCCTATGAATTTGGTTAATTTATCGTAAACTTAACTTTTTTTATATAATAAAATACTCTATTTTTTATTCTTTCAAAATTGTCATAAGGGAACACTAACAAAACCATAACGATGATAATACTAAGTAACTAAGATCCAATTTAGTAAATTTTTTATTTTTTAAAAATAGTTTATTAAATAAATTTCCTAAAAATACACTTTTTCAAAAGTTGTTGCAATTATGTTCGAAATTAAAATAAATTTGACTTTCAATAAATACAAGCTATAAAAATTATGTTTGATAAAATTACTTTATATGTAAAAGGTGTTACAAGATATTAATGTAATAAAAAAATAACAATAAATGTATTAATATATAAAGTTGTATTAGAGTTTTTAAATTTAAAAAATATAAGTTAATTTTTAAATTTTCAAAACTAAATATATAATCGCATAGTTTTTTAATTTATTTAATGCAAAATAAGATACTCATACTCTTTAAACAAACAAACACCTATAAAAAAGGAAAATTTTTGGAGGATAATAGCTTTTAGTAAGGAAAAGTATAGGTAAACAAGAATATTAAATAATGTGAACAATGAATATGTTTAAATGTTCAATTTAATATGTATACAGATGATTATGTTCATTATTTTTAGAGAAAGTCTAGGGGACTAGCAACTTTTGTGTTTTGTGGCTAGTTCTTAACCATCAAAAGAAAAGTGAGTGATCTCCTACCATTAGATGTAATCTCATACTATTAAAAATATTATTAATGGCTAATTGATGGTTATAAAACACAAAAGTTACTGACCTCCTAACACTCCTCTTATTTTTAATTGGATGGTTATTTTTTTTAATTCGATTTACTCATGCACAGTTAACAATGACTGAATGTTCAATTCATTAAATGTGCAGATGGTTATCCTAATATTAAGATTTATGAAGTAATTTGAGAGTGGAGTATTTTTTTTATTTTATTGGGTCAATTATAGTATTTATTGTTCACATTATTTACAAAAGTCATTGTCTACCTAACAAAACTTTTTTAGTAATTTTGATAAATATAAATAGGAAATTATTTTTAATAAATAAATTTTATTAATTTATATATACAAATTTTAATAAATATGAGTATAAATTATAATAAATGTAGCTGTAAATTATGTATGTAGAATTGCTTATAAAAAAATTTAGTAAACTGAACCTCGCCACTAGCAACAATAATGAATTGCATTGCATAAAGAAAACACCAAGGTCGCATCACACACGTACTTTTTTAAAATAAGATTTTTTTTTTTTGAGTAGGAATCCACTTTGACTTGATTTGAAACGAGTGGGCTTCATGCTCTCATATGATGCGTTTTCTTAACTTCCTATTTGAGCAAATCAACAAACATTTAAACAAAAATTCTGTGAGCTATATTAGCCAAAGGGGAAAATCATAGGACTGATGACGACTACCGTAACACTACAACACTCGACTAGTTTTGAATATCCTTTCATTTCATCACTTCTAATTCAACTTCTCAGTCCATCATTTCAAAAATCAATCAGATAACAAAAGAAAAAAAGATGATGGACGTGCATTATATAACATGTCTACTAAAGGGAACTGATGGTTCATCAAACTAGAATAATATCCACTCTCCATCACGAAAACTCCCCAAACACCATTTCATATTATATATATGATATGATATGATGATGATTCCAAATATTAAATAAATCAACCGGAACGTCTAGTTAAATTTTACTTTCAGCTAATTTAACAGGATGATATGTAATAAACTTTCTATTTATGGACAGGTTACTTTTACTCAATTAAAATATAATATATTGTAAACATTATTCAATCTTCGCCATTATCAGAATCTTTAATTCGTACATTATTAAATCAGAGGAACTTAAAAAACAAAAAATAAAAAAAAAAAAAAGCGAGAAAGAGAAGATGAACAAGAGAAAGTTAAAGGAAAACAAAATGGCATTAATCTAGCTAAGAGTTCAGAATAACAGTAGGTGCTTCAGATTTGGACTAAAAATCTAAGCTCTGCAGCAAATACTACTACTAATACGCATTAATTTAAAGCAGTTTCTTTCTCTCTCTTTTTCTCATATCACTCTCATAAAGCAAAAATAATAGAAAGAAAAAGAAGACTGTTCCACTTCCATAACACTATATACTATATACTAACAACAAGAAGTCAAGAACAAGAACAAGAAATGATCGATACTGAAAACAATGGAACCCTAATAAGTAATAATAATAATTAAAAAGAAAAAGGAAAGTTCATAAGCGAAGTGTGAGGTCGAGGTTAACGTTATCGGAAGCATCAGAAGAAGAAGCTGGAGCAGCAGAACCAGAAGCGTTATTGTTATGTGAAACAACATGATACTGATACTGAGGGGGATTGGTAGTAGTAGAAGTGGAAGATGAAGATCCGGAAGAACCACCTTCACCACCGCCATGGAAGAATCCCAGTGAAGAAGAAGGAGCATGATGATGATGATGATGATGATGATGATTCATTTGCTGATGCTGCTGCTGAAACTGCTGCAATGGTGGCGGAGGATCCATTTCAAGCCAGTAAGGGTTTCCAAAGAAACGGCCACCGCCAGCGCCGCCGTGATGATCAGCGACTTCCATTTCATGTTGAGGCATAGCCATGGCAGCGGCAACCATAGCCGCCTTGTTGTTGTTGAGATCGTTGCTGTTTCTGAGAAAGAACGGAGGAGAAGACTCCATGGACGGAAAGAGCGAGTGTTGTGGCGGCGGCGGCGGTGGTGGTGGTGGTTGGAGAGTGACCGTTACGGCGGTTCTTCTAGCGGCAGCTCGTTCGAGCTTGTGAGCGTTCTGATGGCCGCCGAGGGCTTGTGATGTGTAGAACTTGCGGTTACAGAAATGGCATTGGAATGTTCTAGAAGGTGGTTGTTGGTGAAACGGTTGAGTTAGTTGCTGTTGTTGTGGTCTCTTTGAAGAAGGAGGAGATGATTCTTTTGAAGAAGAATCACAAGTTGGGTTCAAGAACTCGTATACGGCTGTTGGGTCTCCCATTTACAAATCAATTCAAAACAACAAAACCAGGCTAAGAGAGTGTGTGTGTGTGTATGTGTTTTTAATTTCCAAGAAGTGGGTTATGCCTTCGTTATTAATACACACCACGGGGTTATGTCCGTACAGTATGCGCCTTTAATTTGCTTCTTTTCTCTCTTTTTTTTTTATTTTATATTTATTTTGTCATGAGTTTATCCCGTCTCTCTTTAACATTTTCGTTCCATTCCCATTCTCGTTGATAATTCACCAATCAAATTATAAAATTAAAATATAAGTGATTAAAGAAGAACTATCATTGTTTAGTTTGATGAGTGGCTCATTATAATTTTGATTAATAATATTAGACAAGGCAATAATTTAAAATTATTTTATTTAATTTTATATATGTAGTATTTATAATTATATATTTATTATTAAAATTTCTCAATGATTCTAATAATAATTAAAAATATAAAATAAAATAATTAACGATAATATAAAATAAGATAATTTTATTGTTTTGAAGTATTTTTTGTTAAGAATTGGCTGTGTTGCTCAATTCAGTTTCATCAAATAGGAGGGGTAAGTAATATAGTGAGTTAGAACACTCATTATGTATAGTATATATATGTTTTTAATTAATATCGAATAATAATAATTAGAAAAAAAGGGTTTATATTATTTTATTTTGGTTCATAGTATTTTGGTGGGGAATTGGGGATAGATGAGAGTACAAAGACAGTACAATTATGCATCATATATATAATTGACATGAAGGGAGAAGGGGGAGCACATTCCCACATATGATACATATCCACAGCTTTTGAATTGAGACACACAAATCAAAATTAAACAAGTAGAGGAATAAAAAGCCACTTTTTCTTTTCTTTTGTAATATTATTTCAACTTCGTAATGCATTGATCCTACATATATATATCCTATCCTATACTACAAATAAAACAAAACTCTTCCAAAAGCTATACTAACTATAGTGTTATTTTGCAAACTCAAACATATAGTTAATTACTCAAATATGAAGTCCTTAATTGAACTAGCATACATAGTTGAAACTGAACTACAACAACAACAATAATCAATTTAATTTTATATATTAGATGAAACTGAACTTATGAGTAACACATAGCTAGCTAGCCCTTTAAATCAATTGATGAACTTAATTTAACTGCTATAATAACTAACGTATTAATTCAGATCTATATATATAAAAACTCTCAAGTGTGTCAAGTTGAAAGTTGAAACTAGAGTCGAATTTGATTTATCATGAATTGCAGTGCATGAATAAAGAGGGGCAGAATGGGAAATAGAGGAAGAATGGAATAGAAGAGGGACGATGTAATTAGTAATGAGCAGATAAGGACAAAGAAGTTGCATTGAGGCATCTCTGTGTGAAAAGAGTGTAATGCAGTTAGGCGTTAGCATAGCAGAGAGAGTGGGAGTGGGAGTGGTAGTGAGTAGTGAATGTTTGTTTGTCCCTCACACACACACTCTCTTTCTGCTGACACCACTACTCTCTCTCTCTCTCTCTCTCTCTCTCTCTCTCCTCTCATAAATCGACAGCGAGGCAATACGGTTACACAGAAAATGAAAAGAGATACCTGAAGCCCTACTTAGCCCGCCTTTTAGGCACAGCCACTACAAGAGTTTTCATTGGAGCAATTCACAAAGATTAGCATGCACATTGCATTTTGCATATTGCATAGTGCCACCCATATCAAACGCAATCATCCTCTCAGTAAATAAAGCACCTAACCACATACAAACTATCCTCATTATATCATATATATCATCTCTCTCATCGCAATAATTCCCTCCTTTTGTTTGGTGACATAATTCCCTCCAATTATATATTTTACATACTTTCCATTCTTATTTTATTTTTATTTTAGGATAAAGTATATTTGTTTTTCTGTGATTTTTTACAAAAATATATTAGTATTTAATTTATTTAGTTTTATGTTTGATGTTTTTTATTTTTGTCAAAATTACTTTAAATATTAACTCCATCTAAAATATTAAAAAAATAAAAATATTTAGAAATAATTTTCATATGAATAAAAATATTAAAGATAAAATTATATAAATTGAAAATATTAAGAATAAATTGAACGAAATTAAACCTCAAAAATATTTTTTTAAAAATTACAAACAGTCTCTACTTTTTATTTTAACTTAATATATAACGTTAGAAAAAGTATAGGGTACCAACATATTATCTGCCAACTTCTGCCAATTCTTATTTATAATTGTGTTTCATGGAAGTGTGTTCGTGGATATGTTTAATAATTAATATATTTTAAATACATATATAAAGAGACACATCCAGAAAATATATCTATAAAGACACTTCTATTAAACACAGCTATAAAAAAGACATTTTTATTAGACACATCTACGAACACATTTTCATAAAACACAATTATAAATAAAAGTTGACAGAAGTTGACAAATATGCTGTTGGTAACGTAGTGGAACCGATAACGTTATTATTATATATTGCTACAGAACAAAAGTATCTAATTTCACGTGTTTTTAATTTTCATATAATAATAATATTACAGTGAAATGAAAGGACATTTGATCAGAAGGAGAGAGAGAGAGAGAATAGTAGTAGACTGTGATGGCATCTAGCATATGGCACTCACGCACTCACACTCACACTCACACTCACACTCACACTACTACTTAGCTTCATTCTTCTTCAGGTTTTCTTTTTTCTTCTCTTATCCTCTCCCACTTTCCCTACTACTACGTTATATATTTAAATAATAATTTTTTTTCACTAACTAATAAAATATCTAAAAATTCAAATGCTAACAAAAATAATAATTATAGAAGATAAAAATGACAAAAGCTCAAAAATGGCTCTTAATAAGTGAAATGTCTATGGTTGAAATCCCAAGCCTCAAGTTGGTTTTGATGTAAGATAAAATGGGTGTTGTTTTGCAATTTTTATTTTTGATATTAGATTTATAATGCTATTTTTTTGAATGATAGATGACAAAAATATTAATTTTAAACGACATCGATTGATTTAAAATGCAGAAATCATAGCCTTTAATTTTTGTTTTAAAAATATTAAAATACAAAAATTAAATATTTTAATTTTAAAAAATACCAAAAATTATAATGTTAAAATATATGCTTGCTCTCACTTTCATCCACAAAGGAAATTGCTGTTATTTTGGGGTATGTGCTTCATTAATTTCATCAAGTTGTATGGCTTTCCTTAGTGGGATTGTTCTATGTTGTTAATAAAAACGACGTCATGTTGCAGTGTTTACCACTTTAGTCATATGATGAAATATATATCTGGAATTATTTTTGGTGAAAAGACCAATAAGGCACACAACATAATAATTAATTCATGTTAATTATTCATTAATATTTGTTATATTGTCTCATACTATAATTAATGTTAAAATTTCTTCAATAATGATTAATTACTTTGAATTCAAAAGTAATTAATTTGAAGTCACTACTATCAACTATGTAATGAAATTGAATTTCGTATATAACAATCTATCTTAGCATCTCGTCTTCCTCTTCTTATATGCTAAACATGAGTTTTTATCCAAGTTATTTGAGGTGAGACGTCACATTCTCATCACTTTTTTTTCTTCAAAATACTCATTCTTTATCTCATTAATTCATATCCCTCATATTCCTTAATTACTTATTTTAATCCAACAACTTTAATTCTTTTTTTTTTTTTTAGTCTAACAAATCTACAGTTATTACAAGAATTTACAATTGTCGTCACTAACTTATGGAATAAATTATTAGAAATAATAATACAAGGCACATGCAAAGAATAAAAATTAAACAAATATACTAAACATGACGTGTATGGGTTTTTGTAGATAATACACAATCTAATTATTTCTGTTAAAAAAAATTCTTCCAATATATGTACAAATTAACAAATTGCCAAAATTAATTTTTTTTGGTAATTAAAATTAAGTTGTTATTGTGCAAGCACTCAGACAGTAAGTTCACTCGGGCTTATCTGAACAAATAAAAAAAAAAAACTGCAACTGTAAAACATTTTTATTAATAAATAAATAAAATCTTAAACAAACTTTTCCTATAAAATATCTGATTTTTTGTTTTAGTTCCTGTCAAATAATGATTTTAATTTTGATCGAATAAAATTCTAAAGTTGTATATTTTAATTTTCAGCAGTAGTTTACTCTATTAATACATATTGATGTGGATTAAAAACTTATTTAAGTTAATTAAATTAATTCATTTCGTGACACAGAAAAAAAAAATGAAGTAGGTTGTACGATGTACGAAACATAGTATGCATACGGGGTCGATTCTTTTTTGCTGTCACCAAATTAAAGTTCTAAAGCAGAGTAGTCTCTACACCTTTCATGTTCTTTTTTTTTTATTTATTATTTCTTTTTTATGTATAATTGTATACGTAATTTTTTATGGGAAAAAGTCTGTTGTTAAGTTTGTATAAAACAGAAATGGGCCAAAAACAGTTAAATATGGATACCAAAAACAAGAATCTCCTCATAGCAGCCCATAGAGTCCATGCAGGTTGCAAAAATCTTTTTTATATTTTAGAGGTTAAGAAAATAATTTGTTTTTTTATTTGTTTTACATTTCACAGTTTATGAAAAGCATTTTGTAGGAGAAGCGGTGTAGACCACCTTAGTTCTCTCTCAGGAGAATCTTTTTCTTAGGAGTGTCTTTGGTAATCTCTCTTTCTTTACAACAATTGAGCCACCTTTACTCTTGTCTTATAGTCATGGCACAACCAGAGGATCAGTCTATTGAGGGAGATGTCGGTCATCTCAACCCAGAATATGATGAGAGTTTTATTGAAGGAAATTTGAACATGGTAGAAAAAATTATTTCTGACAAAGAAGTCAGCTTCAACACGTGCAAAGCGGCTCTGCTGGGAATCTGGGGGAATCCGGAGGGAGTGGCGATCTCAGAGGTGGGTAGAAATAAGTTTCTGATCAGCTTCAGGAATGCTAGCAAGGGTGTTCAGATACGAAAAGGTAGACCTTGGAGCATCAGAGGGAATCTTGTGAACCTGCAAATATGGAATAACAGACAGTCAGTATATGATGTTGACCACAAAACTATGAAATTATGGGTACAAATTCATGGGCTTCCCCTTCATTACTTAACGACAAAATCAGCAGAAATCACTGGGAAGAGACTGGGTATTGTGATGGAAACGGAAAACCCTAGATGAAATAACATCCTTCAGAGAACATTTTTGAGGGTTAAGGTAACTTTGAATGTCACTAAACCTTTACCTACTGGTTTTTGGGTAGCTAGAGAAAATTTCCAAGATCTGTGGGTTGATTTTAAGTATGAAAGGATTCAGGATAGCTATTGCCTAAACTGTGAAATTCTTGGTCATAATAAAAAGGAGTGTAAGAATCCAATGGCAACTGCATGTTGGGACCTTTGAAACCAAGGTATGGCCCGGGGTTAGGGGTTAACAGAGCTAAGGCTATTTCAACTAGGGGTGTAGAGCAGAGAGTGGATGAGGAAAATAGGGTGCTGTCGGAGGATAAACAAGCGGGTGGAGGAGTGTGCGAAAAGTTGGAGCTTCCCATGGAGGAATTGGCTGATGGAAGGTGATCGGATGATAAAGCAGGGGGAGGGGTTCAGAGAACTTTTGAATGCAATCTGGACCAACAGAATATCAGTCATAGAGAGAGCCAGGGATCAAGGGTGCAGATTGATGATGATTCAGTAAGTATATCACCCAGGCGCGCTGTGTATCAAGACAAACATTCAGGTTTGGGTGAGAAGCAAGCAGACCTTTTGAACACGATAAGGAAAGGGAAGAATAAGCTTCAAGCGACAGGCGGCAATAAATGGGATGGCGGGCAAGGGGATGAGCGCATTCAGCTCCGCTCACAACTGAACGAAAATAATGAGGCCCCACCTTTTAATATGAGAACAACTAAGAATGAGGTTGATCTAGCTGACCTGATGGTGACTCAGAAAGAGACAGCAGACCTGCACGTAAAGGAAGGCAGCATAGATAATAACAAGGACTTATCTATTAGAGAAGAGTTGAACAGGCTCTTTGGCAAGAAGGGATCTCTGTAGAATCATCAATTCAACGTTGGAATGATGCAATCTACAGGGAGGGGAACAACTTGTATGAGTCAAGTTGCTGATCAGTTGTGGAGCTATAGGGAAAAACCAAAAACGAAGCGGATTGTCAATGCAAGCACCAGAACTGTGGGTCAAAGGGTGGAAACTATGGAGAAATATTTTGTTGAGCTACCAGAGGATCAGCAAGAAATGGATGAGGTTTGCATTGCAAAGACTCGGCAGAGGAATGAGTTCACATGGGCCCTGGAGCTAGCTTACAATTTGGGAATGCATCTGAACCTTAAAAGGAAAAGAGGGTTATGCATCAATGCAGATGTTGAGGCGGAAATGAAGGAATCCAAGGAAATATGTATGCAACAACCAAGTAAGAAGTACAAATCTGAGACTGGAACAGACATGGCTAAGGAGGCGGGCCTTCACATACCCCACCATCAGCCATGATTGTCGTAAGCTGGAACTGTCAAGGAATGGCGGCCCCTTCGATAGTGCATGAATTAAAAAGTATTTGTAAATATCACAGGCCGTCCATTTTGTTTCTTATGGAGACTAAAGCTAGTAAAGCAAGCTATGCTAGGATTAGGAGAAAGTTATGTTTTGATAACATGTTTTGTGTAAAGTCCCAGGGGTTATCCGGAGGACTTTGTATTTTCTGGAAAAGTAATGTAAATGTTCATGTTTATGCTTGGTGTGATAATTTTATCAGGACTAAAGTTAGTAGTGGTATTGATAAGGATCGGGAGGCTACTTTTGTCTATGGGCATCCAGATTATAAGAAAAGGAAGGAGCTATAGAAGGAATTATCCTTAGTAAATAATAATTTGGCTCAGCCAAGAATTTTGATTGGGGATTTCAATGATGTTATTTCACAAGACGAGAAAGTGGATCTGCACCCTAAACCGAGTAGTCAGATTGAATCTTTCAGGAATTTTGTACATGAGAATGCCGTTTTGGATTTGGAGTTACAAGGGATGCAATTCACGTGGTTTAGTAATCCGCGGAATGGTTGTGTCACGAAGGAAAGGCTAGATAGGGTTCTTGACAATTGGCAATGGAGAAGAGCTTTCCAACATGCTATGCTCTTTGCCTTACCACCTGTTAGTTCGGATCATACTCCCCTAGTTCTCAATATTAATCCTAGAGGTCGTAGGAGTAAGAATTTTAAGTTCGAGACTTTTTGGGTGGACCATGCTGACTGCGACTCTGTTATAAGGAGAGGATGGAGCAGTTCTGGAAATACTGGGGTTGACATTTAGACAAATCTTAATCGAAGAGCACATAATTGTAAGGAAGAATTGATCAAATGGAGTAGAGACAATTTTAAGAGAGCTGATGTCGAAATAGGAAAGTTAAAGGTTCGCCTTAAACAGTTGCAGGAAGCTGATTATACAGAGTCTCAACAAGAGGAGATCAACAGTCTGAAATTGGAAATTACCAGGTTATGGAGACAAGAGGAGAAGTATTGGAGTCAGAGGTCGAGGGTTAAATGGTTGAAATTTGGGGACAAGAATACATCTTTTTTTTTCACGCTTCTACCATTCAAAGAAGAGACAGAAATCGTATAGAGAGTTTACAGGATTCTTCAGGTAATTGGGTGCGTGGGGAAAGGGATATCCTCAAGCTAGCAGTAGGGCACTTTCAGAATCTGTTTAAGGCTTCGGAGAACCTGGATATGGCTGTTTGCATTCGCCATATTCCTGTCAGAGTGAATGAGGATATGAATGCGGACCTCATGAAAGAGGTTACTGATCAGGAAATCAAAGAGGCTACTTTTAGCCTGGGGAGTCTTAAGGCACCAGAACCGGACGGTCTCAATGGTATTTTTTATCAGAAGTACTGGACAATTGTTGGTAATGTAGTCTGTGATGTTGTTAAGAGTTTTTTTCATGACGGTAATTCACCAAGCAGTGTTAGGAAAACTTTTATAGTCTTGGCTCCTAAGATTAGCCGCCCAGAAACCCTCAATCATCTAAGGCCGATTAGCTATTTCAACTTTATATACAAGATTATTTCTAGGATGTTGGTTATTAGACTTAGAAAAATAATAGATAAGATCATATCCCCCATCCAGAGTGCTTTTGTGGGTGGCCGCCTGATTCAAGATAATTTGGTTATAGTTCAGGAAATGTTTCACGATTTGAATAGAAAAGGGACGAAAGCTTCCAGGAACTTAGCTATTAAGATTGATATGAACAAAGCCTATGATAGGGTAGAGTGGTCTTTCTTAGAAGCTACTTTGAGGGCTTTTGGGTTTAACCCGCATTGGATAAAGTTGTTGATGAAGTGTGTGAGCCAAGTAAGTTATAAGATTAAGATTAATGGTTTTTTATCGATGGCCATTGAGCCGCGGAGGGGTCTTAGGCAGGGGGATCCCCTATCGCCGTACCATTTTATAACAGCAGCTGAGGTTTTTACTATTCTTATGGATAAGGCTAAAGAAGAGGGCAGAATCTCAGGAGTTAAAATCGCCCCTACGGCACTAGCCATCTCACACCTTCTCTTTGCGGATGACTGTATAATCTTCTCAAAAGACAGTGAGGAGGAAATTTATCAGCTCATTACCATTTTGAATTTGTACACCGAAGCTTCAGGGTAGAGAATCAACTTGGAAAATCTGGGATTACGTTTGGAAACCTAATTCCTATAAGGACTAGAGTAGAAATAGAAGAGATTTTGGGCTTGCCAGCCTGAGATAATTCAGGTAAGTATCTTGGGATCCCTTCCTACTGGGGAAGATCTAAGAATAGTGCTCTCAGTTGGATTGAGGATAGAGTGGTGGATAAGCTAGGAGGGTGGAAACAAAAACTTCTTAATCAATCTGGGAAGGAGGTGCTCATCAAATCAATTGTTCAAGCTTTACCTGCTTATACTATGAATGTGGTTCTTTTTCCTAAAGGCTTTTGTGAATGGCTTAGTAAGAAAATTGCCAAGTTCTGGTGGGCGTCCTCAGGTAAGGAAAGAGGTATTCATTGGAAGAGTTGGGATAAGTTGTGTGCTAGTAAAAAAGATGGAGGTTTTGTGTTTAAGGATTTATATTGTCAGAATATAGCACATTTAGCTAAACAAGCGTGGAGAATCTTAGAAAATCCTAATGCGATTTGGGTACAAGTGCTAAAGGCTATTTACTTCCCAAGGGTTGATTTTAAAGATGCTAAGGTGGGAAGGGCAGCATCATGGATGTAGAAAAGTATTATTCAAGGCAGGAATCTTCTTTTGAGAAATGGAAGATGGTTGATAGGGAACGGAGAGCAAGTAAGAATTTTGGAGGATAAGTGGATAATGAACTTGGATAAGGATCTTGTTGTTAGAAACCTCGATATTAAGTTTGTGAAGGATCTAATTATTCAGGGAGAGGGGTGGAATATGGATAAGTTAAAGTTGTATTTTGATGGAGCTTCTGTTGATAAAATCCTTAGAACCCCAGTAAGTCTTTTTGGTAGGGAGGATAGTTTCTGCTGGCCTTTCATATAGGATGGCATTTACACGATCAAGACGGGATATCATGTTGCTAGGAACGAAACGTGCATACAGAACAATAATTCATCCACCAGTGAAGACTTAAAATCCTTATGGCAGGAGATCTGGAATTTAAAAGTTCCTCAAAAAATCAGAACCATTTTATGGCGGGCCTCGCATAATATTCTGCCCGTTTTTGGTAATCTTTTTGATAAAAAAATCACTAATACCCCTATGTGCCCTATCTGTTTGCAGGAACCAGAGACCACTGAACATGCATTGCTACTATGTCCCTGGACTAGAGCGGCTTGGTTTGGAGCACAAATTCAATGCTGTCCTACGGCCCTAACAATTTCTTCTTTTGGGAAGTGGATGATGGAAGTTTTACGAAAAATGAAGCTGAGTGCATGGGCTAATTATGATCTTTGCAGCAGTAAGGTTGGTTTTCTAGTTTGGGAGGTGTGGAAAGCGAGGAATCTAGCTATATATCGGCAGACTATTCCTAATCCTATAATAGTGATTCGCAAAGCTAAACTGATGGAACTAGAATTTGTGGAAATATCAGAGGAACCAGTAAAGCATACAACTACTGTATCAGGATTAGCCAGCAGGGTTACCTGGAAACCGCCACTGCAAGGTTGGATCAAATGCAACGTTGATGCAGCTTTCATTGGCGCTCAATCTGTGGGGGCTGTGGCTATAGTATTTAGAGACCATAATGGATCCCTCCTCTCAGGAATTAACTCCACCATAGTTGCGGGCTCGCCATTGGCTGCGGAAGCATTAGCAATTAGGGCAGCTTTAATTATGTCACAAAATTTCCTGATGCAGAAGATTATCATAGAATCAGACAATCAGATACTTATTCAGGCACTAAAGTCACATGCATCAATTGCAGAAATTCAAGTTATACTATATGACATACTTCATTTAGCAAGAATCATTCCAAGTTGTGGTTTTACCTGGGTGCCCAGAGAAGCAAACTCATTAGCGCATGAAGTGGCGAAACTCAAATGGTAGGGAACTCTCCACCAAAACTGGATCATGGATAAGCCAATTTCGATCAGAAACATCCTTCGCAAGGATAATGTGGCTGTTTCAATTTTGGGAAACAGAGCATGACTGTAGGCAGGAGTTTCTTGGGTGCACACGAGGTCTAATAAGGCTGATCCGGAGGACAACTCGACGCTCCAGGGGTCTGCACGGACAATAGAGGCAGAGATTGAAGTTCAAGTAGTGAAGGGCATGGCGGTTGTTGCATTGCTGGAGGAGTCGTCAAACTGATCATGTAGCTGCCCCTGAATATCGTCACAAATTGTCATGCGGCTTTCACAGGCTGCACATTACTTTCATACATTAAAATCTCCTTAGCTGTCTCAAATAAAACTCTAACCTGTTGCTCAGAGAGTGGCTTGCTCTGCATGTGCCGTGAGATCTACTCGGCGTGATCATCAGTCGAGTTAGATGGCAACGATTTTGCGTCCTCTGTCTGCAGATTTGGAAGCGTGATGGCGAAAGGTGCTTCTCCGCTCTCTACCCTACGCGGAGAAAGATCGATTATGGGGTGGCAATTTTCGCTGGGAAGGATGTCAGAGTGAGGGAGTGGCAAGAGAGGGCTTCGCAATGGCTTTCCGGCGTCTACAGCTAGTAGGTGGCAGCAGAGGGTTTGAGCTTCATTGGCCACTTTTGGAACAACGGCGCAGAAAGGAGCTGTTGGGGAGTAATCACCAGGTTGGGTGGGTCTTGGGTGATCCATCTCCTTGTTGTGCTTTGGGCCCTTTGTGGGCCTGGCACTGGTCCAAAAAAAAGTATTTTGTTTTTTTTTTTATATTTCACGGGTTACAAAAAGTTTGTTTTTAATATTTTGCAGGTTGTGAATTTTTTTAAGATTTTAAAAAATAAAAAATTGAATATAAAAAACAAATTAGATACTGATGCTTCCTTCAAGTCTCCCTGTGGCCGTAAAAAAGGTAGTTTTAAAAAAGGAAGTAGTGGGTTTGTAAGGTGAAAGAAAGAAAAATGGTAGCTAGTGTGAGTTTAAAGTGTATTATAATGGTGAGATTTGTACGTGAAATGTTCAGTTTTTTTTGTTATTTTTTACACTAAAAAGTTTGTAGAAGTACAAAGTGATCTTCATTAAAATATACAAATTTCAAAATTTAAAGAAAGTGAGCAATGTTTTATACATGCACCTGGATATAATATTTAGTGGATAATTGTTACGGACTTTGGTCTCAGGATGGCGGTCCAATAAGGAGTCAATCTTTAGGCCCACATCACGTTGTTCGATCTAAGATCTCGAATCGATTATGAGTCTACGAGAATCTCCCCTCTCACATGAAATTCCATATACACATCGTATATTTCTAAATTAGGAAGATCCAATGAGAAACACATATACAGGGAAGTCTCCAACTCCCCCAAAGTATGCGACAGATAATTCTAAATTCAACCTCTTAGATCCATTCTGACTTGGGCGTCGAAGTATTTTTGCATATCTCATCCCCATTTGCTCAACAACCCGGACAGCCGCCACAACTAGCCAAATGTAGCCAGGTCACAGATCCCGTCTTTCTAGATTAGTCCTGAACATTGGCACCGTCTGTAGGGATTTACTGTCGAAAGAAGCAAATGGTTTTCCGGCCGGTGGGCAACTAGAATCCATTGGAAATCTTCGAGGAGAGCACAACCCCGTAGAGAATCTTGCGCCGACCCAGGCCTAAGTACCAAGTGTAGTCCATACGACAGTGACATCAAGTCACCAACCACGGAATGGCCCAAACTAAAACCCGAAGACCGACTCACGCCCCTTTGAAGGGACGAGGCCCGATAATTATCGAATTATCCAGAAACTACGAACAGGAGCGGCGAATGGTGAGCCACGGCAGCAGCTATAACCGGCGAAGGAGGAGCAGAAACGGCGACGCGTCGTGCAACGTCCGTCCTCCCTCGCCGGCGTCGTCGCCACCTTCCTCTTCTCCCTTCTTCTTCTTCTTTCCTTTCCCCTTCTTCTTCTTCCCTTCCTCGTAGTTCTCTTTCTCTCTCTCTCAATGTCCGTTCTCTTTCTTTTTTTTCCTTTTGTTTTAATTTTATAATTTTTTTAAGGATAATTTGGTCTAGAATTTTAGGATTTAGGTAAAAAAATAATTTTAAAACTACGTTGAATCTTAGAGACGATTTTATATTAAAGAAATGGTTGGAGACAAAAAAAATTCCAGCCTATTCCTTATAAACCAAAATCGCAATTAACCTTAATTATAATTAAATAGAGATCAAGATGATAGAGACTCTGATTATTGGGGAGACCTTTGTCCTGTGGGTTTGAAGGGAGTTAATCTCACAGCAATTCCAAAACAACTATTTAGTGGAAGAAAACGGAATGGTAGCTTCTGAAGCAAAACTCTCTTCTGCAGCATTTTGAGCACGATCTTTCCTTGAGCGCAATTTTTTCATTTGAAATCAGAGTTTAAAATGACACCGAAGATGTTTCTCAAGGTCTTTTCTCTCACAAGTTTTATTTTAGTTTAGCTTTTAAGGAATTTATTATTAGCATTATTAATTTTTTTTTTTGTTATGGGTTCAGATATGATGGAGATGAGAGCAGAAGTTGTGACAATGCTGGCTACTTTTTTTTTTTAGTTTTAATTTTTTAAAATGACTATTTTTTTTCTCTCAAGGTCTTTTTTCTCACTTATAATTTTTATTTTCTTTTCTTCAATTACAAAAGCAGAAGAAAGATTTAGTCTTTTTTATTTGAAAATAACTATTGCATGACTATAATTCAAGTAATAGATTGCTGACTAAAATTAGAATAGGGGATACCTTTATCTTGACTATAACAATTAATTGTTCATTGGAGCTTCTTTTTTTCTTCTTTTTCATATTGGTTTATAGCTTTATTGGATCAGTAATTAAAATTGACCAGAACTTATAACGTATATTACTATTTGCTTTTTTAATATAATATAAATTCACCAATTTAGTCCGTGTTTAGTTCTTAGTTTAATTGCTTCTTCAATTACAGGTCTTCTTGCAAAGAGAGAAAATATTCAGTCAAGGCAGAAGAAGAAGGGGAAGCAAGTGAAAATTGGCTGGTGACTCTTCAAATGTTAGTCCAAATTTGAATCTTCAATACATGATTATTTTGTGCACCCCTGATTTCAAATTCTAAAACTTTCCTACACCCAACCATTGAGGATTCTATTCTTCTCTCTTTCCTTCTTCAATTAAATTATTTATTTCATGTTTGAATCTTTTGTGTCAAATAGATACATTCTAATCAAAGAAATACTAATTCAATATGGTGGTTTCAGAAAGGAAGATGACACATAGTTCTCTTTTGAAGATGATGCTGTTTCAGACATCAACTCCAATTATTGAGATTCCTACATTCGAGGTACCTACTATTAGTATTACACTTACTAAATTAGTATATTGAAAAATTAATCTATTGCATGAAATTTTTTAATGAGTTTCCACTAGTTTTCAAAGTGGGTTTTATGCAAAAAGAATTTAAAATGATTTATAAGAACTCCATTTGTTGTGTATTTATTTGACTTTTGAGTTTTTTTTTATAGTGCAAATTTTTCAAGAAAATTATTCTATAGTAGGGTTTTTGTTATGATAGCTAGTAAATTTATTATTGTTGTCATTTTCTTTTGTAGGATTGTTTTTTTCGAAGTCAAAGCTCTATGCCTCCTTGCATTTTTTTTCATCCGATGACCACAAGATTAAGCCTATATATAAAGACGTAATAGTAGCAGTCTTTTTAGAGACTGTTTAAGAATTTTGTAGATAAATTTAAAAATATTAAAACTCAAAGCTCATTTAAAAGGGATGTTTTTCCTGTTTTCTTGTTATATTTTCAACTCAAATATATCTTTAATTTTTTCATGGAATGAAATCTATTTTTGCTTTTCAAAAATTTAGTTGTACATACATGTATATTTTTTTAACAAACTTACATATATTGACTGCTACAATACAAATCGCAAAATCTTTGAATATGTATGGGTTTTATAAGTGATGAAAAGGAAAGGTGATTATAATTAGAAAATACAAAAAAGAAGAAGATTACATTTCATTTTATTTGTTTGAAAAATGATTGAATTATTACATGCCATTGAGGATTTTATTTTTGTCTTTCGTTCTTTACTTAAATTATTAATTTCAAGTTTGAATATTTGTAGTTTTAGTGAGTGAAACATAATCAAACACAAAAGATGAGAGAAGATGGGAGAGGTGAAGGTGTTGAACAAGTATACTACCCACTGGACTTTCAATTCAGTGAAGCTTCCAAGGGCTCAAAGGCCGAAGAACCAGCAAATCAAGGGGTGTGTGATGCTTCCGATAAGCTTCAGATGCAAATACTGGCAGCATATTAAATACTCTTCTCTAATTTCAGTGTTTTTTGTTCGTTAGGTTTATTTGATTTTGTAATTTTAAAATATGTCTTAGACCGTGATGCTAAAGGATGTATCTTTTAGAGACGAGATTAATTAATTTCTATGCAATCAAACTCACGGCAAACAAAAGGACGATACCTTATAAGGGTGATTAATGACCATCTTTATAGTCTCGTTTTTAGGATAGAGAGCGATATAATTCTTTGATAGGGTAAAGGAAAAAACACAAATCAGGGTGGTTAGAAATTGAATCATTCTTTTCAGTTGTTCAAAACTGATCCTATGAGATGGAAGTTTCTCTGAGAGTAAAATTTTTTAAAGTTGTTCGTTACATTGTAAATTTGTAATTGAATTTTTGTTTACTGCCTCTACTTTTTTATGTTCATAATCAAACTATATGGTTTTAGTATTTCATATGATGAAAATATATATACGTTCTTAAAAGCTCTTTCAAAGTTTAAATTTTCTCCTAGTTTTTAATTTTCTTTTTTAGCCCAATGTTTGTTTGTTTCATTTAATTTTCTTAGTTTTTTCCGTACTACTTAAATAATTTCATTTAATTTACCATTTAAATTTGATTTTACATTCTTTTATGACTACATCTACTTTTTAATTGTTTAATACCATAACTAATAAAATTCTTAAAAGTACATATAGAAAATGCAAACAAAATAAAATTATTTTCCCATCATGTGTAGGTGATATTTTCGACAGTTATGGTGATGATTTTATATGTTGAGGGTGAACCAGTGAAAAAGTTAAATTATATAAGACTAACAAGTAAATTATTTGTTATTAGTATGTAAAATAAACATATTTTAAAAAAAAAATCATTAATTAGTATCTATTTTTTGTTATTATAATAGCAATTAGGGGTGAGCACGGGTAATGGGTACCCGATTATCCGTCCGAATCCGAACCAAACCAATTAAATTGGTTCTGAAACCAACGGGTAATCGGGTCTAACCCGAACCAAACTGATGATTTTTGTTAGTGATTGGTTCGGGTATCGGTTTTGGGGTGCGGAACCCGAACCAACCCGCGAACCCGATCATATATTAATTAAATAAAAAATATATATGGCTTTTCCATTAGACAATGACTATTCATTATTAATATGTTTGGATTTTAATAAGTTTAGTTTTTAATGTATTTGGTGTTTAACATGTTTGGATTATTTCTATTGATGTTACATGTTTATTGTATTTGTTGAATTTTTAAGATAAAAATTTGTTTTTTTTTTTATGAATTTCAAAGTCATCGAGTACCCAATTATCCGAACCAAACCAATCCGTTCTTAATCGTTTTAGTTTGGTTCGGGTACATGTACCAAAAAAAACGCAAATCCGAACCAAACCGAACCAATTACATTTTGATCGGTTCGGTTCTAATTTTACCATAAACCCAAACCAAACCGACCCATGCTCACCCCTAATAGCAATGTATATTCTAAACTGTTTTTGTTTTTATTCAAAAGTATTTAGGAAAAAAATTTACCAACCTCATCACTTTCACTCCAAATTCTATAAAAAAAATCAATGAATCGCCACAAAATTAAAATGACGTATATTTGATTGGGAAAAAAAAATTTGTAGTTCAATTTCAGTATTAATTTCTAAAATTAAAAAAAATTAAACTACAATCTCAATTACATTAAAAATGATTGTGATTATTATAAACCGTTACGTTAGATACCGAAATTCATATTTCACTGCTAGTTATAATTAAAATCAAGCAATTCATGAATCAAGTATAAATGTTGTGATAAAAGTGAAGTTCTTTCTCCTAATTAACTCACAATTTGAAGGCAAACATTAAAATAGTTTGATTTAAACTGGGAAAGAAATAGCAATTTCATAAGCAAAGTTTAGATAGTAGAAATAGAAACCAACAAGAGAAATATATGAAAACTGAAAACCCCTCTCCAACCTCTTAAGACATTAACTCATCTACAGCTGCGAACCTTGAATTTTGATTGGCTTCACTGAATGCTAGCACAGATACCTTTGGTATTGCCTCGTTCCTCCTGACTAATTTTTTAGAATCTAAAAAAACTACTACGACTGTCTTATCATCGTGGACCTCATTTCGATTATTTGTATTGTTTCGAAGATTGATGTATGCGTAACGATTAATTCTCGCTGCCACCTTTTGTGCCTCCTGGATCAGTATACGTGCAAAAGGAAGTATAGGGAGCCAATGGAATATCTGTACAATGTGTACAATGCAGGTTTAGGGATGTCCGATTCAATATTAGAGATATAACCATTAGTGTTACCATTTTCTATCAGCAAAAACTTTTGGAATGAGTGGTTTCATGACATGGTATCAGAGCTCTAGATCTGAAAGGTCAAGAGTTTGATCTTAGGCGAACCCCAAAATCAGCTTAAGCTTGAAGCAATTATGACAAATTTTGCTGGCCTGCTAAGGAGTCTACCTATCTGTGTTGGGCTTTGCACTTCAGCAGTAAGGTAAGGCCTACTCGTTCATCCTGAAATATGAAAACGCACTAAATCGAAAGCTTCAACTGCACAATCATCATACTTGAGAAACGCATCCCCTAAAGAACTACACAATCATCATACTTGAGAAACGCATCCCCTAAAGATTTAGAGACCTGAAATGATATGAATAAGATACAAGAAAATAAAATTGCAACTAAAAAAAAAAACAATGCTACACGACTATATGTTATTATTTCCTATTTATGATATGTTACCTTAACTATGCCTTTGACCAAAAAGACTCCGAAATCATCCGTAGTAAATGCATGCGGCTCAGGATGTTGGCATTGAAAATGAAATCTTGCAGGTTCATCTTGAAGATTATCAACATCGTTAACTTGGTCCGTAACAAATGTGCTACCATACTAACATCCAAGAACGCATTTTCCGGCACCAAGATTTCTAACATAAAGTAGGTCCATGTATATTAAAACAATCAAGCAACATGATCCAACAGTAGCAAACTTTTGGGTTATATCCTCCCTTGAAAGCGCTATAATTTAGTTCTCCACGGCATCTACCGCTTAAGTCATCCTCTCTTCATCGATTATTCGCTCCCTTAAAATGTTATCTGCTCATAAAATAAAATCACCCCAAAACAAGATAGAAAACACAAGAACAGCAACCAAATGAAAATAAATAATCACTTATTTACCAATTAAATGATCAAAAAGGTTCTCATAAGCATGCAAAGCCACTTCGAGACTATTGTGGCCATCATAAATCCCTACCAAAGTTGCTCTGGAGCCAAGCTCTACATAACTGAACTCAAGTTGGGGTCCAGGTTGAGCTCTCACGCAAGCATAGGAGTACGACCCACTGAAATGTCGTTCCAACTCTCTACTCCATATAAGCGGGTCGTTACGCTCCGTGAAAATGTCTTCGACTCTGTTGAATAACTTTCTGAATAACATTTCGAAGGAAGTAGATTTTTTCCTGAGAGAGAAGGAGAGTAAATATATGGAAGCACCTTTTAGGGCCGGGGATTGGATATTGCCTTGAATCTTGACACAGTATGCATCTTTTCTTTCCTTGCAAAAATGCATGTCACGTGTCTCACTCCTTGGACTCCCTGCAATCATTATATTTAATTTTTTTCCTTTCAAGTTAAATATAAATATAAAAATAATAATATTTGTGCGTTAATGTTAGCTATCTTAGTAAATAAATGATAATATTAACATTATGTAGATGATTGTTAGCTTTACATGCATATATATGTTTATAACATTAGCTAGTTTATATTATAATAATAACAATAATAATTTGGTGGCGTGAATAATAATTAGTATTATATTTGTTATGACATAATTGGATTTATTTTATAGATTTACTGATTGTATTTATTAGTAGAACACGTAATTGGAATTTAGTTTGTTAGTTGAAATTCTTGATAACAACTGATTTTGGATTTCTTGGTAGTTTTTATTTAGTGTTAGTGTCATAATGAATTAATTAAACAATGTTAATAAATAAATTAATAGAGGTTAGTTTGTGGATGATTTGATTAATTGTTTTAAATTATATGCAAATATAAATTAGAAGTTTTGGTTTAATCTATAAACTATACCTATAATAGAATACGCAATTTGAACTAATTATTGTCATAATCTAAATAATTAAATTATTTGAGATAATTATTAATTAGGATCTTTGTTAAAATATAATTAACCGTTACGTTAGATACCGAAATTCATATTTGGCTGCTAGTTATAATTAAAATCAAGCAATTCATGAATCAAGTATATATGTTGTGATAAAAGTGAAGTTCTTTCTCCTAATTAACTCACAATTTGAAGGCAAACATTAAAATAGTTTGATTTAAACTGGGAAAGAAATAGCAATTCCATAAGCAAAGTTTAGACAGTATAAATAAGAACCAACAAGAGAAATATATGAAAAGTGAAAACCCCTCTGCACCCTCTTAAGGCATTAACTCATCTACAGCTGCGAACCTTGAATTTTGATTGGCTTCACTGAATGCTCGCACAGATACCTTTGGTATTGCCTCGTTCCTCCTGACTAATTTTTTAAAATTTAGAAAAACTACTACGACTGTCATATTATCGTGGACCTCATTTTGATTATTTGTATTGTTTCGAAGATTGATGTATGCGTAACGATTAATTCTCGCTACCATCTTTTGTGCCTCTTGGATCAGTATACATGCAATCCCTTCTTTCGGATGAGTTTGGACGATTCTCGTCACTTCTTCATTGGACAAAAAGTCCCAAAGGACATTTGAAGCAATTATGATAAATTTTGCTGGCCTGCTAAGGAGTCTACCTGTCTGTGTTAGGCTTTGCACTTCAGCAATAAGGTAAGGCCTACTCGTTGGTCCTGGAATATGAAAACGCACTAAATCTGGAGCTTGAACTCCACAATCATTATACTTGAGATACCCATCGCCTAAAGATTTAGTGACCTGAAATGATATGAATAAGATACAAGAAAATAAAATTGCAACTAAAAAATAAAACAATGCTACACGACTATATGTTATTATTTCCTATTTATGATACTGTTACCTTAACTTTGCCTTTGACCAAAAAGACTCCGGAATCATCCGCAGTAAATGCATGCGCCTCAGGATGTTGGCGTTGAAAATGAAATCTTGCAGGTTCATCTTGAAGTTTATCAACATCGTTAACTTGGTCCGTAACAAATGTGCTACCATACTTACGTCCAAGAACGCATTTTCCGGCACCAAGATTTCTAACATAAAGTAGGTCCATGTATATTAAAACAATCAAGTAACATGATCCAACAGTGGCAAACTGTTGGGTTATATCCTCCCGTGAAAGCGCTATAATTTGGTTCTCCATGGCATCTATTGCTTGAGTCATCTTCTCTTCATCGATTATTTGCTACCTTAAAATGTTATCTGCTCATAAAGTAAAATCACCCCAAAAACAAGATAGAAAACACAAGAACAGCAACCAAATGAAAATAAATAATCACTTATTTACCAATTAAATGATAAAAAAGGTTCTCATACGCAAGCAAAGCCACTTCGAGACTATTGTGGCCATCATAAATCCCTACCAAAGTTGATCTGGAGCCAAGCTCTACATGACTGAACTCAAGTTGGGGTCCAGGTCGAGCTCTCACGCAAGCATAGGAGTACGACCCACTGAAATGTCGTTCCAACTCTCTACTCCATATAAGCGGGTCGTTACGCTCCGTGAAAACGTCTTCGACTCTCTTGAATAACTTTCTGAATAACATTTTGAAGGGAGCAGGTTTTTTCCTGAGAGAGAACGAGAGTAAATATAGGGAAGCACCTTTTAGGGCCAGGGATTGGATATTGCCTTGAATCTTGACACAGTATACGTCTTTTCTTTCCTTGCAAAAATGCATGTCACGTGTCTCACTCCTTGGACTCCCTGGAATCATTATATTTAATTTTTTTCCTTTCAAGTTAAATATAAATATAAAAACAATAATATTTGTGCGTTAATGTTAGCTATCTTAGTAAGTAAATGATAATATTAACATTATGTAGATGATTGTTAGCTTTACATGCATATATATGTTTATAAGGTTAGCTAGTTTATATTATAATAATAACAATAATAATTTGGTGGGGTGAATAATAATTAGTATTATATTTGTTATGACATAATTGGATTTATTTTATAGATTTACTGATTGTATTTATTAATAGAACACGTAATTGGAATTTAGTTTGTTAGTTTAAATTCTTGATAACAACTGATTTTGGATTTCTCGGTAGTTTTTATTTAGTGTTAGTGTCATAACGAATTAATTAAACAATGTTAATAAATAAATTAATAGAGGTTAGTTTGTGAATGATTTGATAAATTGTTTTAAATTATATGCAAATATAAATTAGAAGTTTTGGTTAAATGTATAAACTATACTTATAATAGAATAGATTGCAATTTGAACTAATTATTGTCATAATCTAAATAATTAAATTATTAGAGATAATTATTAATTAGGATCTTTGTTAAAATATAATTAACCGTTACGTTAGATACCGAAATTCATATTTGGCTGCTAGTTATAATTAAAATCAAGCAATTCATGAATCAAGTATATATGTTGTGATAAAAGTGAAGTTCTTTCTCCTAATTAACTCACAATTTGAAGGCAAACATTAAAATAGTTTGATTTAAACTGGGAAAGAAATAGCAATTCCATAAGCAAAGTTTAGACAGTAGAAATAAGAACCAACAAGAGAAATATATGAAAAGTGAAAATCCCTCTGCACCCTCTTAAGGCATTAACTCATCTACATCTGCGAACCTTGAATTTTGATTGGCTTCAATGAATGCTCGCACAGATACCTTTGGTATTGCCTCGTTCCTCCTGACTAATTTTTTAGAATTTAGAAAAACTACTACGACTGTCATATTATCGTGGACCTCATTTCGATTATTTGTATTGTTTCAAAGATTGATGTATGCGTAACGATTAATTCTCGCTACCACCTTTTGTGCCTCTTGGATCAGTATACGTGCAATCCCCTCTTTTGGATGAGTTTGGACGATTCTCGTCGCTTCTTCATTGGACAAAAAGTCCCAAAGGCCATTTAATGCAATTATGATAAATTTTGCTGGCCTGCTAAGGAGTCTACCTGTCTGTGTTAGGCTTTGCACTTCAGCAATAAGGTAAGGCCTACTCGTTGGTCCTGGAATATGAAAACGCACTAAATCTGGAGCTTGAACTCCACAATCATTATACTTGAGATACCCATCGCCTAAAGATTTAGTGACCTGAAATGATATGAATAAGATACAAGAAAATAAAATTGCAACTAAAAAATAAAACAATGCTACACGACTATATGTTATTATTTCCTATTTATGATACTGTTACCTTAACTTTGCCTTTGACCAAAAAGACTCCGGAATCATCCGCAGTAAATGCATGCGCCTCAGGATGTTGGCGTTGAAAATGAAATCTTGCAGGTTCATCTTGAAGTTTATCAACATCGTTAACTTGGTCCGTAACAAATGTGCTACCATACTTACGTCCAAGAACGCATTTTCCGGCACCAAGATTTCTAACATAAAGTAGGTCCATGTATATTAAAACAATCAAGTAACATGATCCAACAGTGGCAAACTGTTGGGTTATATCCTCCCGTGAAAGCGCTATAATTTGGTTCTCCATGGCATCTATTGCTTGAGTCATCTTCTCTTCATCGATTATTTGCTACCTTAAAATGTTATCTGCTCATAAAGTAAAATCACCCCAAAAACAAGATAGAAAACACAAGAACAGCAACCAAATGAAAATAAATAATCACTTATTTACCAATTAAATGATAAAAAAGGTTCTCATACGCAAGCAAAGCCACTTCGAGACTATTGTGGCCATCATAAATCCCTACCAAAGTTGATCTGGAGCCAAGCTCTACATGACTGAACTCAAGTTGGGGTCCAGGTCGAGCTCTCACGCAAGCATAGGAGTACGACCCACTGAAATGTCGTTCCAACTCTCTACTCCATATAAGCGGGTCGTTACGCTCCGTGAAAACGTCTTCGACTCTCTTGAATAACTTTCTGAATAACATTTTGAAGGGAGCAGGTTTTTTCCTGAGAGAGAACGAGAGTAAATATAGGGAAGCACCTTTTAGGGCCAGGGATTGGATATTGCCTTGAATCTTGACACAGTATACGTCTTTTCTTTCCTTGCAAAAATGCATGTCACGTGTCTCACTCCTTGGACTCCCTGGAATCATTATATTTAATTTTTTTCCTTTCAAGTTAAATATAAATATAAAAACAATAATATTTGTGCGTTAATGTTAGCTATCTTAGTAAGTAAATGATAATATTAACATTATGTAGATGATTGTTAGCTTTACATGCATATATATGTTTATAAGGTTAGCTAGTTTATATTATAATAATAACAATAATAATTTGGTGGGGTGAATAATAATTAGTATTATATTTGTTATGACATAATTGGATTTATTTTATAGATTTACTGATTGTATTTATTAATAGAACACGTAATTGGAATTTAGTTTGTTAGTTTAAATTCTTGATAACAACTGATTTTGGATTTCTCGGTAGTTTTTATTTAGTGTTAGTGTCATAACGAATTAATTAAACAATGTTAATAAATAAATTAATAGAGGTTAGTTTGTGAATGATTTGATAAATTGTTTTAAATTATATGCAAATATAAATTAGAAGTTTTGGTTAAATGTATAAACTATACTTATAATAGAATAGATTGCAATTTGAACTAATTATTGTCATAATCTAAATAATTAAATTATTAGAGATAATTATTAATTAGGATCTTTGTTAAAATATAATTAACCGTTACGTTAGATACCGAAATTCATATTTGGCTGCTAGTTATAATTAAAATCAAGCAATTCATGAATCAAGTATATATGTTGTGATAAAAGTGAAGTTCTTTCTCCTAATTAACTCACAATTTGAAGGCAAACATTAAAATAGTTTGATTTAAACTGGGAAAGAAATAGCAATTCCATAAGCAAAGTTTAGACAGTAGAAATAAGAACTAACAAGAGAAATATATGAAAAGTGAAAATCCCTCTGCACCCTCTTAAGGCATTAACTCATCTACAGCTGCGAACCTTGAATTTTGATTGGCTTCAATGAATGCTCGCACAGATACCTTTGGTATTGCCTCGTTCCTCCTGACTAATTTTTTAGAATTTAGAAAAACTACTACGACTGTCATATTATCGTGGACCTCATTTCGATTATTTGTATTGTTTCAAAGATTGATGTATGCGTAACGATTAATTCTCGCTACCACCTTTTGTGCCTCTTGGATCAGTATACGTGCAATCCCCTCTTTTGGATGAGTTTGGACGATTCTCGTCGCTTCTTCATTGGACAAAAAGTCCCAAAGGCCATTTAATGCAATTATGACAAATTTTGCTGGCCGGCTAAGGAGTCTACCTGTCTGTGCTGGGCTTTGCACTTCAACAGTAAGGTAAGGCCTACTCGTTTGTCCTCGAATATGAAAACGCACTAAATCGGGAGCTTGAACTGCACAATCATCATACTTGAGATACGCATCCCCTAAAGATTTAGATACCTAAAATGATATGAATAAGATACAAGAAAATAAAATTGCAACTAAAAAATAAAACAATGATACACGACTATATGTTATTATTTCCTATTTATGATATGTTACCTTAACTTTGCCTTTGACCAAAAAGACTCCGGAATCATCCGCAGTAAAGTTCATCTTGAAGTTTATCAACATCGTTAACTTGGTCCGTAACAAATGTTCTACCATACTTACGTCCAAGAACGCATTTTCCGGCACCAAGATTTCTAACATAAAGTAGGTCCATGTATATTAAAATAATCAAGCAACATGATCCAACAGTGGCAAACTTTTGGGTTATATCCTCCCTTGAAAGCGCTATAATTTGGTTCTCCATGGCATCTACTGCTTGAGTCATCTTCTCTTCATCGATTATTCGCTCTCTTAAAATTTTATCTGCTCATAAAATAAAATAACACCAAAAACAAGATAGAAAACACAAGAACAACAACCAAATGAAAATAAATAATCACTTATTTACCAATTAAAAGATCAAAAAGGTTCTCATAAGCATGCAAAGCCACTTCGAGACTATTGTGGCCATCATAAATCCCTACCAAAGTTGCTCTAGAGCCAAGCTCTACATGACTGAACTCAAGTTGGGGTCCAGGTCGAGCTCTCACGCAAGAATAGGAGTACGACCCACTGAAATGTCATTCCAACTCTCTACTCCATATAAGCGGGTCATTACGCTCCGTGAAAATGTCTTCGACTCTCTTGAATAACTTTCTGAATAACATTTCGAAGGGAGCAGGTTTTTTCCTGAGAGAGAACGAGAGTAAATATAGGGAAGCACCTTTTAGGGCCAGGGATTGGATATTGCCTTGAATCTTGACACAGTATGCATCTTTTCTTTCCTTGCAAAAATGCATGTCACGTGTCTCACTCCTTGGACTCCCTGCAATCATTATATTTAATTTTTTTTCCTTTCAAGTTAAATATAAATATAAAAATAATAATATTTGTGCGTTAATGTTAGCTATCTTAGTAAGTAAATGATAATATTAACATTATGTAGATAATTGTTAGCTTTACATGCATATATATGTTTATAACGTTAGCTAGTTTATATTATAATAATAACAATAATAATTTGGTGGGGTGAATAATAATTAGTATTATATTTGTTATGACATAATTGGATTTATTTTATAGATTTACTGATTGTATTTATTAGTAGAACACGTAATTGGAATTTAGTTTGTTAGTTGAAATTCTTGATAACAACTGATTTTGGATTTCTTGGTAGTTTTTATTTAGTGTTAGTGTCATAATGAATTAATTAAACAATGTTAATAAATAAATTAATAGAGGTTAGTTTGTGGATGATTTGATTAATTGTTTTAAATTATATGCAAATATAAATTAGAAGTTTTGGTTTAATTTATAAACTATACTTATAATAGAATAGATAGCAATTTGAACTAATTATTGTCATAATCTAAATAATTAAATTATTAGAGATAATTATTAATTAGGATCCTTGTTAAAATATAATTAACCGTTACGTTAGATACCGAAATTCATATTTGGCTGCTAGTTATAATTAAAATCAAGCAATTCATGAATCAAGTATATATGTTGTGATAAAAGTGAAGTTCTTTCTCCTAATTAACTCACAATTTGAAGGCAAACATTAAAATAGTTTGATTTAAACTGGGAAAGAAATAGCAATTTTATAAGCAAAGTTTAGACAGTAGAAATAAGAACCAACAAGGGAAATATATGAAAAGTGAAAATCCCTCTGCACCCTCTTAAGGCATTAACTCATCTACAGCTGCGAAACTTGAATTTTGATTGGCTTCAATGAATGCTCGCACAGATACCTTTGGTATTGCCTCGTTCCTCCTGACTAATTTTTTAGAATTTAGAAAAACTACTACGACTGTCATATTATCGTGGACCTCATTTCGATTATTTGTATTGTTTCAAAGATTGATGTATGCGTAACGATTAATTCTCGCTACCACCTTTTGTGCCTCTTGGATCAGTATACGTGCAATCCCCTCTTTTAGATGAGTTTGGACGATTCTCGTCGCTTCTTCATTGGACAAAAAGTCCCAAAGGCCATTTAATGTAATTATGACAAATTTTGCTGGCCGGCTAAGGAGTCTACCTGTCTGTGCTGAGCTTTGCACTTCAACAGTAAGGTAAGGCCTACTCGTTTGTCCTCGAATATGAAAACGCACTAAATCAGGAGCTTGAATTGCACAATCATCATACTTGAGATACGCATCCCCTAAAGATTTAGAGACCTAAAATGATATGAATAAGATACAAGAAAATAAAATTGCAACTAAAAAATAAAACAATGCTACACGACTATATGTTATTATTTCCTATTTATGATATGTTACCTTAACTTTGCCTTTGACCAAAAAGACTCCGGAATCATCCGCAGTAAATGCATGCGGCTTAGGATGTTGGCGTTGAAAATGAAATCTTGCAGGTTCATCTTGAAGTTTATCAACATCGTTAACTTGGTCCGTAACAAATGTTCTACCATACTTACGTCCAAGAACGCATTTTCCGGCACCAAGATTTCTAACATAAAGTAGGTCCATGTATATTAAAATAATCAAGCAACATGATCCAACAGTGGCAAACTTTTGGGTTATATCCTCCCTTGAAAGCGCTATAATTTGGTTCTCCATGGCATCTACTGCTTGAGTCATCTTCTCTTCATCGATTATTCGCTCCCTTAAAATTTTATCTGCTCATAAAATAAAATCACCCCAAAAACAAGATAGAAAACACAAGAACAGCAACCAAATGAAAATAAATAATCACTTATTTACCAATTAAAAGATCAAAAAGGTTCTCATAAGCATGCAAAGCCACTTCGAGACTATTGTGGCCATCATAAATCCCTACCAAAGTTGCTCTGGAGCCAAGCCCTACATGACTGAACTCAAGTTGGGGTCCAGGTCGAGCTCTCACGCAAGCATAGGAGTACGACCCACTGAAATGTCGTTCCAACTCTCTACTCCATATAAGCGGGTCGTTACGCTCCGTGAAAATGTCTTCGACTCTCTTGAATAACTTTCTGAATAACATTTCGAAGGGAGCAGGTTTTTTCCTGAGAGAGAACGAGAGTAAATATAGGGAAGCACCTTTTAGGGCCAGGGATTGGATATTGCCTTGAATCTTGACATAGTATGCGTCTTTTCTTTCCTTACAAAAATGCATGTCACGTGTCTCACTCCTTGGACTCCCTGCAATCATTATATTTTTTTTTCATTTCAAGTTAAATATAAATATAAAAATAATAATATTTGTGCGTTAATGTTAGCTATCTTAGTAAGTAAATGATAATATTAACATTATGTAGATTGTTAGCTTTACATGCATATATATGTTTATAACGTTAGCTAGTTTATATTATAATAATAACAATAATAATTTGGTGGGGTGAATAATAATTAGTATTATATTTGTTATGACATAATTGGATTTATTTTATAGATTTACTGATTGTATTTATTAGTAGAACACGTAATTGGAATTTAGTTTGTTAGTTGAAATTCTTGATAACAACTGATTTTGGATTTCTTGGTAGTTTTTATTTAGTGTTAGTGTCATAATGAATTAATTAAACAATGTTAATAAATAAATTAATAGAGGTTAGTTTGTGGATGATTTGATTAATTGTTTTAAATTATATGCAAATATAAATTAGAAGTTTTGGTTTAATCTATAAACTATACTTATAATAGAATAGATAGCAATTTGAACTAATTATTGTCATAATCTAAATAATTAAATTATTAGAGATAATTATTAATTAGGATCCTTGTTAAAATATAATTAACCGTTACGTTAGATACCGAAATTCATATTTGGTTGCTAGTTATAATTAAAATCAAGCAATTCATGAATCAAGTATATATTTTGTGATAAAAGTGAAGTTCTTTCTCCTAATTAACTCACAATTTGAAGGCAAACATTAAAATAGTTTGATTTAAACTGGGAAAGAAATAGCAATTTTATAAGCAAAGTTTAGACAGTAGAAATAAGAACCAACAAGAGAAATATATGAAAAGTGAAAATCCCTCTGCACCCTCTTAAGGCATTAACTCATCTACAGCTGCGAACCTTGAATTTTGATTGGCTTCAATGAATGCTCGCACAGATACCTTTGGAATTGCCTCGTTCCTCCTGGCTAATTTTTTAGAATTTAGAAAAACTACTACGACTGTCATATTATCGTGGACCTCATTTCGATTATTTGTATTGTTTCGATGATTGATGTATGCGTAACGATTAATTCTCGCTACCACTTTTTGTGCCTCTTGGATTTATATATGTGCAATCCCCTCTTTTGGATGAGTTTGGATGATTCTTGTCGCTTCTTCATTGGACAAAAAGTCCCAAAGGCCATTTAATGTAATTATGACAAATTTTGCTGGCCGGCTAAGGAGTCTACCTGTCTGTGCTGAGCTTTGCACTTCAACAGTAAGGTAAGGCCTACTCGTTTGTCCTCGAATATGAAAACGCACTAAATCAGGAGCTTGAATTGCACAATCATCATACTTGAGATACGCATCCCCTAAAGATTTAGAGACCTAAAATGATATGAATAAGATACAAGAAAATAAAATTGCAACTAAAAAATAAAACAATGCTACACGACTATATGTTATTATTTCCTATTTATGATATGTTACCTTAACTTTGCCTTTGACCAAAAAGACTCCGGAATCATCCGCAGTAAATGCATGCGGCTTAGGATGTTGGCGTTGAAAATGAAATCTTGCAGGTTCATCTTGAAGTTTATCAACATCGTTAACTTGGTCCGTAACAAATGTTCTACCATACTTACGTCCAAGAACGCATTTTCCGGCACCAAGATTTCTAACATAAAGTAGGTCCATGTATATTAAAATAATCAAGCAACATGATCCAACAGTGGCAAACTTTTGGGTTATATCCTCCCTTGAAAGCGCTATAATTTGGTTCTCCATGGCATCTACTGCTTGAGTCATCTTCTCTTCATCGATTATTCGCTCCCTTAAAATTTTATCTGCTCATAAAATAAAATCACCCCAAAAACAAGATAGAAAACACAAGAACAGCAACCAAATGAAAATAAATAATCACTTATTTACCAATTAAAAGATCAAAAAGGTTCTCATAAGCATGCAAAGCCACTTCGAGACTATTGTGGCCATCATAAATCCCTACCAAAGTTGCTCTGGAGCCAAGCCCTACATGACTGAACTCAAGTTGGGGTCCAGGTCGAGCTCTCACGCAAGCATAGGAGTACGACCCACTGAAATGTCGTTCCAACTCTCTACTCCATATAAGCGGGTCGTTACGCTCCGTGAAAATGTCTTCGACTCTCTTGAATAACTTTCTGAATAACATTTCGAAGGGAGCAGGTTTTTTCCTGAGAGAGAACGAGAGTAAATATAGGGAAGCACCTTTTAGGGCCAGGGATTGGATATTGCCTTGAATCTTGACATAGTATGCGTCTTTTCTTTCCTTACAAAAATGCATGTCACGTGTCTCACTCCTTGGACTCCCTGCAATCATTATATTTTTTTTTCATTTCAAGTTAAATATAAATATAAAAATAATAATATTTGTGCGTTAATGTTAGCTATCTTAGTAAGTAAATGATAATATTAACATTATGTAGATTGTTAGCTTTACATGCATATATATGTTTATAACGTTAGCTAGTTTATATTATAATAATAACAATAATAATTTGGTGGGGTGAATAATAATTAGTATTATATTTGTTATGACATAATTGGATTTATTTTATAGATTTACTGATTGTATTTATTAGTAGAACACGTAATTGGAATTTAGTTTGTTAGTTGAAATTCTTGATAACAACTGATTTTGGATTTCTTGGTAGTTTTTATTTAGTGTTAGTGTCATAATGAATTAATTAAACAATGTTAATAAATAAATTAATAGAGGTTAGTTTGTGGATGATTTGATTAATTGTTTTAAATTATATGCAAATATAAATTAGAAGTTTTGGTTTAATCTATAAACTATACTTATAATAGAATAGATAGCAATTTGAACTAATTATTGTCATAATCTAAATAATTAAATTATTAGAGATAATTATTAATTAGGATCCTTGTTAAAATATAATTAACCGTTACGTTAGATACCGAAATTCATATTTGGTTGCTAGTTATAATTAAAATCAAGCAATTCATGAATCAAGTATATATTTTGTGATAAAAGTGAAGTTCTTTCTCCTAATTAACTCACAATTTGAAGGCAAACATTAAAATAGTTTGATTTAAACTGGGAAAGAAATAGCAATTTTATAAGCAAAGTTTAGACAGTAGAAATAAGAACCAACAAGAGAAATATATGAAAAGTGAAAATCCCTCTGCACCCTCTTAAGGCATTAACTCATCTACAGCTGCGAACCTTGAATTTTGATTGGCTTCAATGAATGCTCGCACAGATACCTTTGGAATTGCCTCGTTCCTCCTGGCTAATTTTTTAGAATTTAGAAAAACTACTACGACTGTCATATTATCGTGGACCTCATTTCGATTATTTGTATTGTTTCGATGATTGATGTATGCGTAACGATTAATTCTCGCTACCACTTTTTGTGCCTCTTGGATTTATATATGTGCAATCCCCTCTTTTGGATGAGTTTGGATGATTCTTGTCGCTTCTTCATTGGACAAAAAGTCCCAAAGGCCATTTAATGCAATTATGACAAATTTTGCTGGCTGGCTAAGGAGTCTACCTGTCTGTGCTGGGCATTGCACTTCAATAATAAGGTAAGGCCTACTCGTTTGTCCTCGAATTTGAAAACTTACTAAATCAGGAGCTTGAACTGCACAATCATCATACCTGAGATACGTATCCCCTAAAGATATAGAGACCTGAAATGATATGAATAAGATACAAGAAAATAAAATTGCAACTAAAAAATAAAACAATGCTACACGACTATATGTTATTATTTTCTATTTATGATATGTTACCTTAACTTTGCCTTTGACCAAAAAGACTCCGGAATCATCCGCAGTAAATGCATGCGGCTCAGGATGTTGGCGTTAAAAATGAAATCTTGCAGGTTCATCATGAAGATTGTCAACATCGTTAACTTGGTCCGTAACAAATGTGCTAACATACTTACGTCCAAGAACGCATTTTTCGGCACCAAGATTTTTAACATAAAGTAGGTCCATGTATATTAAAACAATCAAGCAACATGATCCAACAGTGGCAAACTTTTGGGTTATATCCTCCACCAAGATTTTTAACATAAAGTAGGTCCATGTATATTTAAACAATCAAGCAACATGATCCAACAGTGGCAAACTTTTGGGTTATATCCTCCCTTGAAAGCGCTATAATTTGGTTCTCCATGACATCTACCACTTGAGTCACCTTCTCTTCATCGATTATTAGCTTCCTTAAAATGTTATCTGCTCATAAAATAAAATCACCCCAAAAACAAGATAGAAAACACAAGAACAGCAACCAAATGAAAATAAATAATCACTTATTTACCAATTAAAAGATCAAAAAGGTTCTCATAAGCATGCAAAGCCATTTCGAGACTATTGTGGCCATCATAAATCCCTACCAAAGTTGCTCTGGAGCCAAGCTCTACATGTCTGAACTCAAGTTGGGGTCCAGGTCGAGCTCTCACGCAAGCATAGGAGTACGACCCACTGAAATGTCGTTCCAACTCTCTACTCCATATAAGCGGGTCGTTACGCTCCGTGAAAATGTCTTCGACTCTGTTGAATAACTTTCTGAATAACATTTCGAAGGAAGCAGATTTTTTCCTGAGAGAGAAGGAGAGTAAATATATGGAAGCACCTTTTAGGGCCGGGGATTGGATATTGCCTTGAATCTTGACACAGTATGCGTCTTTTCTTTCCTTGCAAAAATGCATGTCACGTGTCTCACTCCTTGGACTCCCTGCAATCATTATATTTAATTTTTTTCCTTTCAAGTTAAATATAAATATAAAACTAATAACATTTGTGCGTTAATGTTAGCTATCTTAGTAAATAAATGATAATACTAACATTATGTAGATGATTGTTAGCTTTACATGCATATATATGTTTATAACGTTAGCTAGTTTATATTATAATAATAATAATAATAATAATAATTTGGTGGGTTGAATAATAATTAGTATTATATTTGTTATGACATAATTGGATTTATTTTATAGATTTACTGATTGTATTTATCAGTAGAACACGTAATTGGAATTTAGTTTATTAGTTGAAATTCTTGATAACAACTGATTTTGGATTTTTTGGTAGTTTTTATTTAGTGTTAATGTCATAATGAATTAATTAAAAATGTTAATAAATAAATTAATAGAGGTTAGTTTGTGGATGATTTGATTAATTGTTTTAAATTATATGCAAATATAAATTAGAAGTTTTGGTTTAATCTATAAACTATACTTATAATATAATACATAGCAATTTGAACTAATTATTGTCATAATCTAAATAATTAAATTATTAGAGATAATTATTAATTAGGATCCTTGTTAAAATATAATTAACCGTTACGTTAGATACCGAAATTCATATTTGGCTGCTAGTTATAATTAAAATCAAGCAATTCATGAATCAAGTATATATGTTGTGATAAAAGTGAAGTTCTTTCTCCTAATTAACTCACAATTTGAAGGCAAACATTAAAATAGTTTAATTTAAACTGGGAAAGAAATAACAATTCCATAAGCAAAGTTTAGACAGTAGAAATAAGAACCAACAAGAGAAATATATGAAAAGTCAAAACTCCTCTACACCCTCTTAAGGCATTAACTCATCTACAGTTGCGAACCTTGAATTTTGATTGGCTTCAATGAATGCTCGCACAGATATCTTTGGTATTGCCTCGTTTCTCCTGACTAATTTTTTAGAATTTAGAAAAACTACTACGACTGTCTTATCATCGTGGACCTCATTTCGATTATTTGTATTGTTTCGAAGATTGATGTATGCGTAACGATTAATTCTTGCTACCATCTTTTGTGCCTCTTGGATCAGTATACATGCAATTCCCTCTTTCGGATGAGTTTGGACGATTCTTGTCGCTTCTTCATTGGACAAAAAGTCCCAAAGGCCATTTGAAGCAATTATGATAAATTTTTTGCTGGCTTGCTAAGGAGTCTACCTGTGTTGGGCTTTGCACTTCAGCAGTTAGATAAGGCCTACTCGTTGATCCTAGAATATGAAAACGCACTAAATCGGGAGCTTGAACTGCACAAACGTCATACTTGAGATACGTATCCTCTAAAGATTTAGTGACCTGAAATGATATGAATAAGATACAAGGAAATAAAATTGCAACTAAAAAATAAAACAATGCTTCACGACTATATGTTATTATTTCCTATTTATGATACTGTTACCTTAACTTTGCCTTTGACCAAAAAGACTCCGAAATCGTCCGCAGTAAATGCGCCTCAGGATGTTGGCGTTGAAAATGAAATCTTTCAGGTTCATCTTGAAAATTATCAACATCGTTAACTTGGTCCGTAACAAATGTGCTACCATACTTATGTCCAAGAACGCATTTTCCGTCACCAAGATTTCTAACATAAAGCAGGTCCCTGTATATTAAAACAATCAAGCAACATGATCCAACAGTGGTAAACTTTTGGGTTATATCCTCCCTTGAAAGTGCTATAATTTGGTTATACATGGCATTTACTGCTTGAGTAATCTTCTCTTCATCCATTTTTCGCTCCGTTAAACTGTTATTTGCTCAAAAAATAAAATCACCCAAAAAAGAAGATAGAAATCACAAGAACAGCAACCAAATGAAAATAAATAATCACTTATTTACCAATTAAATGATAAAAAATGGTTCTCATAAGCATGCGAAGCCACCTCGGGACTATTGTGGCTATCATAAATCCCTACGAAAGTTGCTCTGGAGCCAAGCTCTACATGACTGAACTCAAGTTGGGGTCCAAGTCGAGCTCTCACACAAGCAAAGGAATACGACCCACCAAAATGTCATTCCAACTCTCTACTCCATATAAGCGGGTCGTTCCGCTCCGTGAAAATGTCTTTGACTCAGTTGAATAACTTTCTGATGAACATTTCGAAGGGAGCAGATTTTTTCAGGAGAGTATGAGGATGAGAGTGTGGTTTGAAGCTGAGAGAGAATGAGAGTAAATATAGGATTGCACATTTTAGGGCCGGGGATTGGATATTGCCGTCTTGAATCTTTACACAGTATGCGTCTTTTCTTTCCTCGCAAAAAAGCATGTCACGTGTCTCACTCCCTGGACTCCCTGCAATCGTTATATTTAATTTTTTTTCCTTTCAAGTTAAATATAAATATAAAAATAATAATATTTGTGCGTTAATGTTAGCTATATTATTAGATAAATGATAATATTAACATTATGTAGATGATTGTTAGCTTTACATGGATATATATGTTTATAACATTAGCTAGTTTACATAATAATAATAATAATAATAATAATAATAATAATAATAATAATAATAATAATTTGGTGGTGAATAATAATTAGTATTATATTTTGTTATGACATAATTGGATTTATTTTATAGATTTACAGATTGTATTTATTAGTAGAATATGTAATTGGAATTTAGTTTGTTAGTTGAAATTCTTGATAACAACAGATTTTGGATTTCTTGATAGCTTTTATTTAGTGTTAGTGGCATAATGAATTAATTAAACAATGTTAATAAATAAATTAATAGAGGTTAGTTTATGGATGATTTGATTAATTGTTTAAAATTATATGCAAATATAAATTAGAATTTTTGGTTTAATGTATAAACTATACTTATAAAAGAATAGATAGCAATTTGAACTAATTATTGTCATAATCTAAATAATTAAATTATTAGAGATAATTATTAACTAGGGTCTTTGTTAAAATATAATTAACCGTTACGTTAGATACCGAAATTCATATTTCGATGCTAGTTATAATTAAAATCAAGCAATTCATGAATCAAGTATATATGTTGTGATAAAACTGAAGTTCTTTCTCCTAATTAACTCACAATTTGAATGCAAACATTAAAATAGTTTGATTTAAACTGGAAAAGAAATAGCAATTCCATAAGCAAAGTTTAGACAGTAGAAATAAGAACCAACAAGAGAAATATATGAAAAGTGAAAACCCCTCTTCACCCTCTTAAGGCATTAACTCATCTATAGCTGCGAACCTTGAATTTTGATTAGCTTCACTGAATGCTCGCACATATACCTTTGGTATTGCCTCGTTCCTCCTGACTAATTTTTTAGAATTTAGAAAAGCTACTACGACTGTCATATCATCGTGGACCTCATTTCAATTATTTGTATTGTTTCGAAGATTGATGTATGCGTAACGATTAATTCTCGCTACCACCTTTTCTGCCTCAGTGCAATCCCCTCTTTCGGATGATTTTGGATGATTCTCGTCACTTCTTCATTGGACAAAAAGTCTCAAAGGCCATTTGAAGCAATTATGACCAATTTTGCTGGCCTGCTAAGGAGTCTACCTGTCTGTGTTGGGCTTTGCACTTAAGCAGTAAGGTAAGGCACACTCATTGGTCCTGGAATACGAAAACACACTAAATCGAGAGCTTATGAAATCATGCAGGTTCATCTTGAAGATTATCAACATCGTTAACTTGGTCCGTAACAAATGTGCTACCATACTTACGTCCAAGAACGCATTTTCCGTCACCAAGATTTTTAACATAAAGTAGGTCCCTGTATATTAAAACAATCAAGCAACATGATCCAACAGTGACAAACTTTTGGGTTATATCCTCCCTTGAAAGCGCTATAAAATGGTTTTTCGTGGCATCTACTGCTTGAGTGATCTTCTCTTCATCCATTTTTTGCTCCGTTAAAATGTTATCTGCTCAAAAAATAAAATCACCCCAAAAACAAGATAGAAAATACAAAAATAGAAACCAAATAAAAATAAATAATCACTTATTTACCAATTAAATGATCAAAAAGATTCTCATAATTAAGCATGCAAAGCCACTTCGGGACCATTGTGGCCATCATAAATCCCTACGAAAGTTGCTTTGGAGCCAAGCTCTACATGACTGGATTCAAGTTGGGGTCCAGGTCGAGCTCTCACGCAAGCATAGGAGTACGACCCATCGCAATGTCGTTCCAACTCTCTACTCCATTTAAATTAAAAGAGGTTAGTTTGTGGATGATTTGATTAATTGTTTTAACTTATATGCAAATATAAATTATAATTTTTGGTTTAATGTATAAACTATACTTATAATAGAATAGATAGCAATTTTAACTAATTATTGTCATAATCTAAATAATTAAATTATTAGAGATAATTATTAATTAGGGTCTTTGTTAAAATATAATTAAGTATAAACTGTTTTGTTTATGCATGTGTATAGGATAAAGACTCATTTGTTAATAATATTTGTAATGGGTGTTGTTATAAATAAGATGAATATTCGTACTTAATGCATTTTTATTTTTTATAATCTTTCGGAGAACTCAGACTGACCTTGAAAAGTCAACAGAACCCCTCAAACTTGCTCGTACACTTTAGCTGCAACAATTCTAACTTTTTCGTCGTCCTAAGTCCTAACCAAGTTGAGAAAGTATTTTTTGTAAAATTCTTTTTAACGTTTTATTGAAATTAATGTTTAGAGTAATTTTGATAAAAATAAAAAATGTCAAGCATAAAATTAAATAAATTAAATACTAATATGTTTTTATAAAAAATCACAGAAAAATAAATATACTTTATCCTAAAATAAAAGTAAAATAAGAATGCAAAGTAGGTATAATATATCGGAAAAGCTCTACATACAAGCGATTAGGGCTTGTAAGCATTACAAGTCAATTAACACCTAACCCCCCAAAACACGCTGCAAGTGCTACGTCCCTTACACGCGCTATATATCTTCTTCTTTCCAAATTTGCTCGTTCTTTTCGCGCGTCTTCCCCTGCTTTTTCGATCGTTCTTTTCTTCTCCTTCTTCACTGGTTTGTTTTTCGTCATTGACGTTAGTTCCTCTCTCTGTAACTCCAGCTTCGTTTTCTTTTTGATTTTCTGGTTTCTGAAATCAAAGTTTGAACTCGTTTTGAAGATAATGGATGATTCAACCTCAGGATGTGAGGAATTACATTACGAGAGAAGTGCGAGAAGCGTGGGTGTGCTTAAAGACTTATTTGATAGGAATTGGAATGATTTTCTGCTGAATTTTGGTCTTGTGGACAACAAGTGGCTTTCAGGTAATGTTTGTTTAAAATCTGCAGCAGAGGTGTAAATTTAATTTTTTTCGGGTGTATTTATAATCTGTGTTTGGGTGTATTCTGCAGATCTCTATGAAGACCGTCATATATGGATTCCAATTTATCTGGATCACCACTTCTGGGCAGGGATGAGAAGCACACAAAGGAGCGAGAGCATGCATTCTTTTGGGTGTAAAAGCAGTGTTCTTTTGGGTGTATTTCTGAATTTTTTTGTATTTCACATTTTACATATATATACATATATATACTTTAGAATCTTGTTTTTATGTTATAAAATACTGTTTATTTTTTTTTTACAACGGTTTAAGGGTTTTAGGTATTAGGGTTTAGGGTTTTAGGATTTACGGTTTAGGTATTAGGGTTTACAGGTTAGGGGTTAAGGTTTAGGTTTTAAGTGTTTAGGGTTCAGGGTTTTAGGGATAAAGCATCAGGGGGATAGATTTTTCGGTGTATATTCAACTTTCTTTGGGTGTAAAAAATGGCAGGTTATGGGTGTATATTTGGTTTGATGTTTTCCTTCATATTATAGTACCTGTAATTCATACATTTTGAATACAGCAGAGAGAGTTTAATTATTGAAAAAAATTTTACAATAAACTGGATTATAATTGGAAAATTTTTACAGCATGTGTTCAATTTGTTACAGGACTATATAACATTTATATTAATCAGTGTCAATATCCTTAGAATCTATCTGACAATTTGGTGATGCACCCTTAGCGGCGGGATGTGCATCAGGCCACCAAATCCCAAATCTCTAACAATTGTTTTCTTCTCCTCGCTCATGTTTCTGAATTTCTCACTTAACAAATGTGTTGCACACTTAAGGTCTTTGATTTGCTGTAAACAAAGCAAAATTATAGTCAGATATATTTCTATTATATAAAACTGATTTCATCTAAGACATATATTTGTTCTTACATTTTTTTCAGCTTGGTTTCTGCTTGCCATTTTTTCTGAAATGAAAAATACACCCATAGATATCAGTAAGATACACCCATAGATATCAGTCAGATATCACTCAAACATGGATTAATATACAAGGTCAAGCAATATACACCCATGGACAAGCAAATATTAGAACAGTTGCAACTGTTGACTATATTACAGTATATCAGTTCAGAAATATACACCCAACAAATTATGCTATATACACCCAACAAAATACTCAATATACACCCACCAAATCACGCAATATACTCCCAAAAATCAGTTACCAGAAGAACTAGAACAACAAGAACAGTAACACCTAGAACAACTAAGAAGAACAGAATAACCTAGAAGCAAGAATAACAATAAAACCTAGAACAAGTAGAACATTAAAAACTATAAAATGAGACCTAGAACAAGAAGAACAGTAAAACTTAGAAGAACGTAGAAGAATAGTAAAACCTAGTTCTTCGTTTTTGAAATGTGGAAAATATACAATATGAGTAAAATAGTAACGTAACGTACCTTGAGTATTATAACTTCGTTTTTTCTGGAGATTGTTGATCGAGAGTTCTATATTGTGTTGATTGAGAGTTCTAATCTTCGCGACGAGTCCTATCTCTGCAGTTTGGAATGTTGCTCGAAAACGGAGGGTTTGTGTTTTCTTTGAAGGGCTTGGAGAAGTGGAAGAGTGCGTCATTAAGGAGCGCTATTTTGCGAAGAGCAACCGTTGAGTGGGGCGCGTGTAGTTTACGTTACATTCAAAGAGAGATGAGTGCGCGTGTGAATGAAGTGTGGGTTGGAAACTTGTAAAACTTGTAGGGCCTCTTTGCTTGTATGTGTAGCAGGCCCATAATATATATAATATATAATTGGAGGGAATGATGTCACCAAAAAAAGGAGGGAATTATTGCGATGAGAGATATGATATATGCTATAATGAGGATAGTTTGTATGTGGTTAGGTGCTTTATTTACTGAGAGGATGATTGCATTTGATATGGGTGGCACTATGCAATATGCAATGTGCATGCTAATCTTTGTGAATTGCTCCCATGAAATCTCTTTTCATTTTTTCTTTGTAACGGTATTGCCTCGCTGTCAGTGTGTGAGCGACAAACAAATATTCACTACACCACTCCCACTCCCACTCCCACTCCCCCTACCCATGAAATCTCTGCAATGCTAACGCCTAACTCCATTACTCTCTTTTCACACCTTACACACACATGCCTCAATGCAACTTCTTTGTCCTTATCTGCTCATTACTAATTACATCGTCCCTCTTCTATTCCATTCTTCCTCTATTTCCCATTCTGCCCCTCTTTATTCATGCACTGCAATTCATGATAAATCAAATTCGACTCTAGTTTCAACTTTCAACTTGACACACTTGAGAGTTTTTTTATATATAGATCTGAATTAATACGTTAGTTATTATAGCAGTTAAATTAAGTTCACCAATTTATATAAAGGGATAGCTAGCTATGTGTTACTCATAAGTTCAGTTTCATCTAATATATATAAAATTAAATTGATTATTGTTGTTGTTGTTGTAGTTCACTTTCAACTATGTATGCTAGTTCAATTAAGGACTTCATATTTGAGTAATTAACTATATGTTTGAGTTTGCAAAATAACACTATAGTTAGTATAGCTTTTGGAAGAGTTTTGTTTTATTTGTAGTATAGGATAGGATATATATATATGTAGGATCAATGCATAACGAAGTTGAAATAATATTACAAAAGAAAAGAAAAAGTGGCTTTTTATTCCTCTACTTGTTTAATTTTGATTTGTGAGTCTCAATTCAAAAGCTGTGGATATGTATCATATGTGGGAATGTGCTCTCCCTTCTCCCTTCCTCCACGTTTTTTTGTATTGGTACGTAGCAAAACAAACACCTCTTTTTAGTGACATAATTCCCTTCAATTATATGTTATATATTATACATACTTTCCATTCTTACTTTATTTTTATTTTAAGATAAAGTATATTTATTTTTCTGTGATTTTTTACAAAAGTATATTAGTATTTAATTTATTTTTATTCTTGATGTTTTTATTTTTATCAAAATTACTTTAAACATTAACTCCATCTAAAACGTTAAAAAAATTAAAAATATGTAAAAATAATTTTAATATAAATAAAATATTAAAAATAAAATTAAATGAATTAAAAATCTTAAAAATAAATTAGACATAAAAAATATTTAAAAAAAATTATAGTCTCTACTTTTTATTTTAACTTAATATATAATAACATTACTATATATTATTGCTAGTTTGCTACAGAACAAAAGTATCTAGTTTCACATGTTTTTAATTTTCATACAATATTAATATTATAGAGATATGCAAGGACATTTGATCAGGAGGAGAGAGCGAATAAGGGAGGGAGGGAGAGAGAGAGAATATCAGAAGGACATGTGAATTTTGATGGCATATATTTAAATAATATTTTTTTTTCACTAACTAATAAAATATCTAAAAATTCAAATGCTAACAAAAATAATAATTATAGAAGATAAAAATGACAAAAGCTCAAAAATGGCTCTTAATAAGTGAAATGTCTATGGTTGAAATCCCAAGCCTCAAGTTGGTTTTGATGTAAGATAAAATGGGTGTTGTTTTGCAATTTTTATTTTTGATATTAGATTTATAATGCTATTTTTTTGAATGATAGATGACAAAAATATTAATTTTAAACGACATCGATTGATTTAAAATGCAGAAATCATAGCCTCTAATTTTTGTTTTAAAAAAAATTAAAATACAAAAATTAAATATTTTAATTTTTAAAAAATATCAAAGTTTATAATGTTAAAATATATGCGTGCTCTCACTTTCATTCACAAAGGAAATTGCTGTTATTTTGGCACTTAAAATTAAGTTGTTATTGTACAAGCACTCAAACAGATAAAAAAAATAAAAAAGAAACTGCAACTATAAAACATTTTAATTAATAAATAAATAAAATCTTAAACAAACTTTTCCTATAAAATAACTAATTTTTGGTTTTAGTTCCTGTAAAATGTTGATTTTAATTTTGATCGAATAAAATTCTAAAGTTGTATATTTTAATTTTCAGCATTAGATTACTCTATTACATATTGATGTGGATTAAAAACTTATTTAAGTTAATTAAATTAATTCATTTCGTGACACAGGAAAAAAAAATGAAGTAGGTTGTACGATGTACGAAACATAGTACGCATATGGGGTCGATTCTTTCTTGCTGTCACCAAATTAAAGTTCTAAAGCAGAGTAGTCTCTACACCTTCCATGTTCTTTTTCTTCATATTTATTATTTCTTTTTTATGTATGTGTTTTTTATGGGAAAAAGCCTGTTGTTAAGTTGTTTAAAATGGAAATGGGCCAAAAAATTTAAATATGGATACCAAAAACAAGAATCTCCTCTTAGCAGCCCATAGAGTCCATGCAGGTTGCAAAAATCTTTTTTATATTTTATAGGTTAAGAAAAATAATTTATTTTTTTATTTGTTTTACATTTCGCAGTTTATGAAAAGAATTTTTTTTATATTTCATTAGTTACAAAAATTTTGTTTTTAATATTTTGCAGGTTGTGAATTTTTTTACGATTTAAAAAAAATGAATATAAAAACAAATTGAATGCCGATACTTTTCTGGCCTCAAGTCTCACTATGGCTGTTAAAAAGGTAGTTTTAAAAAAGAAGAGATAGTGAATTTGTAAGGTGAAAGAAAGAAGAAATGGTAGTTAGTATGAGTTTACAAGTGTATTATAATGGTGAAATTTGTATATGAAATGTTTAGATTCTTTTGTTATTTTTTACACTAAAAAATTTGTAGAATACAAAGTGGTCTTCATTAAAATATACAAATTTCAAAATTTAAAGAAAATGAGCAGTGTTTTATACATGGAGTTGGATATAATATTTAGTGGGTAATTGTTATGGACTGGGATCCCAGGATGGCGGCCCAATAAAGAGCCAATCTTTAGGCCTACCTCACTTTGTTCGACCTAGGATCCAGAATCGATTTTGAGTCTACAAGAATTTTCTCTCTTACATTAAATTCCATATACGCATCGTATATTTCTAATTTAAGAAGATCCGATAAGAAACACATATATAAGAGAGTCTTCAACTCTCCCAAGATATGTGATAGATAATCCTAAACTCAACCTCTTAGACCCATTCTGACTTGGACGTCGAAGTGTTTTTATATATCTCATTCTCATTTGTTCAACGACCCGGACAGCCGCCACAACCAGCCAAATGCACCAGGTCACAGATCCCGTCATTCCAAGTCAGTCCTGAACATTGGCGCCGTCTGTAGGAATTTGCTGCTGAAAGAAGCCAATGACTTTCGGGTCGGCGGGCAACCAGAACCCATTGGAAATCTTCGAGGAGAGTGCAACCCCCTAGAGAATCTTGCGCCGACCTAGGCCCAAGTACCAAGCGTAGTCCATACGGCGGTGACATCAAGTCACCAACCACGAAATAGCCCAAACTCAAACTTGAAGACCGACTCACGCCTCCTTGGAGGGACGGGATCCGATAATAATCGAATTATCCAGAAACAACGAATAGCAGTGGCGAACGGTGAGCCACGGGAACAGCGATGACCAGCGAGGGAGCGAAGAGGAGGAGTAGAAACGGCGACGCGGCGGACGTCCTCCCTCACCGATCTGCTGGTGTCGACGTCGAACACTGACACAGGAGCAGAAACGGTGACGCGGCGTGCGACGTCCGTCCTCCTTCACCGGCGTCATCGCCACCTTTCTCTTCCCCCTTCTTCTTCTTCCATTTCCCCTTCTTCTTCTTCCCTTCCTCGTAGTTCTCTTTTTCTCTCTTAACATCCGTTCTGTTTTTTTTTTTTCCTTTGTTTTAATTTTATAATTTTTTAAGGATAATTTGGTCTAGAATTTTAGGATTTAGGTAAAAGGACGATTTTAAAATTACGGAGCCCTTTGTCCAGTGGGTTTGAAGGGAGTCAATTTCACAGCAATCCCAAAATTACCATTTAGCTGAAGAAAACGGAATGCTAACTTCTGAAGCATTTTGAGCGTGATCTTTCCTTTCAAATTAGGATTTGAACACCAAATTTTGAGCGCAATTTTTCTATTTGAAATCAGAGTTTAAAATTACACCGAAGATGTTCCTCAAAGTCTTTTTCCTCACAATTTTTGTTTAATTTTTGTTTTAGTTTAATTTTTGAGGGATTTATTATTAGCATTATTAATTTTTTTTTGTAGGTTCAGATATGATGGGTCGTGACGATGCTGACTAATTTATTTTTAGATTTAATTTTTTAAAATAACTATTTTTTTCTCTCAAGGTCTTTTCCCTCACTTGATAATTTTTATTTTCTTTTCTTCAATTACAAAAGTTGAAGAAAGATTTAGTCTTTTTTATTTAAAAATAACTATTGCATTACCATAATTCAAGTGATAGATTGCTGACTAAAATTAAAGCAGAAAATGCCTTTATCTTGACCATAGCAGTTAGTTGTTCATTGGAACTCCTTTTTTCTTCTTTTTCATATTGGTTTATACCTTTATTGGATCAGTAATTAAAATTGGCCAATACTTATAACATAAATTACTATCTGCTTTTTTAATATAATTTGAATAAACCAATTTAATCAGTGTTTGGTTCTGAGTTTAGTTGCTTCTTCAATTGCACGTCTTCTTGCAAAAAAAGAAAACATTCAGTCAAGGCAGAAAAAGAAGGGGAAGCAAGTGAAAGTTGGCTAGTGACTCTTCAAATGTTAGTCCAAATTTAAATCTTCAATATATTATTGTTTTACGCACTCCTGATTTTAAATTCTAAAACTTTCCTACACCCAATCATTGAGGATTTTATTCTTCTCTCTTTCCTTCTTCAATTAAATTATTTATTTCATGTTTGAATCTTTTGTGTCAAATAGATAAATTCTAATAAAAGAAATACTAATTCAATATGGTAATTTCAAAAAGGAAGATGACACAAAGTTCTCTTCTGAAGATGATGCTGTTTCAGAACTCACTCTCAAGGCTACATTAACTTCAATTATTGGGATTCCTACATTCGAGGTACTTACTACTAGTATTACACTTACTAAATTGGTATATTGAAAAATTAATCTATTGCATAAATTTTTTTAATGAGTTTCCACTTATTTTGAAAGTGTGTTTTATACAAAAAGAATTTAAAATGACTTATAAAAATTTTATTTCTTGTGTATTTATTTGACTTTTGAGTTCTTTTAATAGTGCAAGTTTTTCAAGAAAATTGTTTTATAGTAGGTTTTTGTTATGGTAACTAGTAAATTTATTATTGTCATTTTTTTGTGGGATTGTTTTCTTTAAAGTCAAAGCTCAATGTCTCCTTGTATTTTTTTTTTTCATCCGATGACATAAGATTAAGCCTATATATAAAGAGTAAAGACATAATAGTAGCAGTCTTTTTAGAGATTGTTTAAGGATTTTGTAGACAAATTTAAAAATATTAAAATTCAAAGCTCATTTAAAAGGAATGTTTTCTCTGTTTTCTTGCTATATTCGACTCAAATATATCTTTGATTTTTTTATGGAATGAAATCTATTTTTTCTTTTTAAAAATTTAGTTGTACATGTATATTTTTTTAACAAATTTACATAAATTGACTGCTACAATACAAATTGCAAAATCTTTGAATATGTATGAGTTTTATAAGTGATGAAAAGGAAAGGTGATTATAATTAGAAAATACAAAAATAAAGAAGATTATATTTCATTTTATTTGTTTGAAAAATTATTAAATTATTACATGTCATTGAGGATTTTATTTTTATTTTTCGTTCTTTACTTAAATTATTAATTTCAAATTTAAATATTTGTAGTTGTTTTAGTGGCTGAAACATAATTAAACACAAAAAGAAGAGAAGATGGGAGAGGTGAAGGTGTTGAACAAGTATACTACCCACTGGACTTCAATTTAGTGAAGCTTCCAAGGGCTCAAAGGCCGAAGAACCAGCAGATCAAGGGGGTGCGTGATGCTTTCGATTAGCTTCAGATGCAAACACTGGTAGTATGGAAGATGTCATTGGCGAGTTACCCTTATTAAATACTCTTCTCCAATTTCAGTGTTTTTTGTTTGTTAGGTTTATTTGATTTTGTAATTTTAAAATGTGTCTTAGACGGTGATGCTAAAGGATGTATCTTTTAGGGACGAGATTAATTAATTTCTATGCAATCAAACTCACTGCAAACAAAAGGGCCATACTTTATAAGAGTGATTAATGATCATCTTTATAGTCTCATTTTTAGGATAGAGAACAATATAATTCTTTGATGGGTGGCCACTAACCACGGAAAAGGATAAAAACACAAACCAGGGTGGTTAGAAATTGAATCATTCTTTTCAATTGTTTAAAACTGATCCTATGAGATGGAAGTTTCTTTGAGAATAAAATTTTTTAAAGTTGTTCGTTACATTGTAAATTTGTAATTGAATTTTTGTTTACTGTCTCCACTTTTTTATGTTCATAATCAAACTATATAGTTTTAGTATTTCATATGATGAAAATATATATACTTTCTTAAAAGCTCTTTCAAAGTTTAAATTTTCTCTTAGTTTTTAATTTTCTTTTTTAACCCAATGTTTGTTTGTGATAGTGAAAGGACTATGTGATAGTTTCATTTAATTTTCTTAGTTTTTTTTGTACTACTTAAATAATTTCATTTAATTTACCATTTAAATTTGATTTTACATTCTTTTATGACTACTTCTATTTTTTAATTGTTTAATACCATAACTAATAAAATTCTTAAAAGTACATATAGAAAATGCAAACAAAATAAAATTATTTTCCCATCGTGTGTAGGTGATATTTTCGACGGTTTTTTTATTTTTAAAAATTAAATAAATATAATAATTACCAAAATAATTAATTTTATAAATATTTATCGAAATAAATATTTTTCTCTTATCTCATTTACAGTGTAAACGAGATAATTTTGCATGTATCTCGTTTACAGTGTAAATGAGATAAGAGAAGTATATGTGACCCGTGTTTATCTCGTCTGTAAACGAGATATATGTATTTTTTTTTAAAAAAATTTGAAAATAATAAAAAATATTAATAATATCAATAATTCAAACTTTTGGCATGTAATTAGTACATAAAAAGATTGATAAAAGAGATTAAAATTAATATGTTTGATCAATTTTAGTCCATTTTATGTACTCCCATATTACAAACAAAATTTTGTAAATTTAAAATTACAAATTTTAAAAATTATATTTAATTATTTCGTTTAAAAATTGAAATTTTGTTTGTTGCATGGAGTAGATAAAAATTTGAAATATAATTTAAATAACCGTGTTATTTAGTGGACAATTTAAGAGGTGGTTTGATTGGTTGGATGATACCTATTAAGAATCAATCTAATAGTGGGCAGTTTAAAAGTTTAACGATACACTTATGAATGTGTTAACGTGATTTCAAAATAAACGTGTTAACGTGATAAATGGTGCATCTTTCCTCTTATTTAAAATAAACGATTTATCTTTCTTATTATTTGAAATATTCCATTCGATTATTTGTATCGTTTCGAATATTGATGTATACGTAAGAATTAATTCTCGCTAACACCTTTTATGCCTCTCGAATCAGTATACGTGCAATCCCCTCTTTCGGATGAATTTTGACGATTCTCGTCGCTTCTTCATTGGACAAAAAGTCCCAAAGGCCATTTGAAGCAATTATGACAAATTTTGCTGGCCTGTCTACCTATATGTGTTGGACTTTGCACTTCAGTAGTAAGGTAAGGCCTATTCGTTGATCCTGAAATATGAAAATACACTAAATCGAGAGCGTCAACTGCACAATCATCATACTTGAGATATGCATCCCTAAAGATTTTGTGACCTGAAATAATATGAATAAGATAAATGATATATCAAATTGGAAAGTTAACAATCGTAACTATTATTATCGTTTTTGGAGTAGATAAGAGTACATAAGAATACTATTAACACGGTTATCTTGGATTCACTCTTAATGGAATCATTAAACCAATCAATCCATTTTCATTGAATTCTTTTTAAATTATATTTCAAATTTTGATATACTCCCATACAACAAACAAAATTTGTATGTACTCCCATATTACAAACAAAATTTCGTAAATTTAAAATTAAAAATTTTAAAAATTATATTTAATTATTTCGTTTAAGAATTGAAATTTTGTTCGTTGCATGGAGTACATAAAAATTTGAAATATAATTTAAATAACCGTGTTATTTAGTGGGCAATTTAAGAAGTGGTTTGATTGGTTGGATGATACCTATTAAGAGTCAATCTAATAGTGGGCAGTTTAAAAGTTTAACGGTGCACTTAAGAACGTGTTAACATGATTTCAAAATAAACGTATTAACGTGATAAATGCTGTATCTTCCCTCTTATTTAAAATAAAAGATTTATCTTTCTTATTATTTGAAATATTCCATTCAATTATTTGTATCGTTTCGAATATTGATGTATGCGTAACGATTAATTATCGCTGCCACCTTTTGTGCCTCCTGAATCAGTATATGTGCAATCTCCTCTCTCGGATGAGTTTGGACGATATATATATATATATATAAGGAAATCTCAAAAGACGACCCAAAAGACAACATACAAATCCTGTTTCTCCAAAATAACCTTTAACAGGAGGTAATACAAAATACATATACAGTGGAGAACATAGTATCTAAACAGACATGCAAGGATCTCCGCCAAAAGAAAGTCTCCCGCATGCCTCAACGAGGAGTCTCACGTCCTGCATCTGAAAACTACAAAAATCCGCATGGGTGAGAACCGGAGGTTCTCAGCACGGTAACAGTGCCCAAATATCTAACATGTAATGTCCTGGGAATGTCGAAGGCAATCCTAGAACTTCCAAATTATAATCAAAGCGTATAAACGTAACTAAACCATAACAAAAGTAAACAGGCAACAAACTGCCAACAGTGAAATAAATGCAAGCACAAGTATATCAGGCAAGGAAATGTACAAGTAAGCAAGTAGTAAGTAATGATGCAGGCAATTAGACAATTCATACAAATCACATATAATGCATATGATGCATGCCTGTCGGCTGATGAGTCTCATCTGTCGGTTATAAAGCCAGCCCGACAAGTCCTGGTAGCTAACCAACCATTGGACTGTCCTCTGTCGCGTATCCCCAACTCGAGTTATCCACAAACATAGTCATAATTTATATCCAACACCCTCACTAGTGTATATTCACGGAGGCGAGCTCATACGGAACTTTCACAGTGTCCGGCCACACTTGGAACATAGAGTCAGCAGAGTATCGAGTCTCCACCTAGAGCACGTGGTGGCTAGCCACTGTTTTCGCCCAGAAAAACTCGTATCTCAGATAGGTGAAGTGCAACAGTCATAATAGTCATCAATTCAGCATATATGCAATAATCACAGCCATACATTATTAGTATATATCTCAGCCATACATTCAGCATATATGCAATAATCATACTTGAGATATGCATCTCCTAAAGATTTAGTGAGCTGAAATGATATGAATAAGATAAAAAAAATTAAGAGTACATAAGAGTACCCATAACAAAAAAATGATATATCAAATTGAAAAGTTAACCATGGTAACTATTATTATCGCTTTTGGAGTAATTTTTTAAAATTGTTCGTTACATTGTAAATTTGTAATTGAATTTCTCACTCATATTATTTTGTTTACTGCCTCCATTTTTTTATGTTCATAATCAAACTATATGGTTTTAGTATTTCATATGATGTAAATATATATACTTTTTTAAAGGCTCTTTCAAAGTTTAAATTTTCTCTTAGTTTTTAATTTTCTTTTTTAGCCCAATGTTTGGTTGTGATAGTGAAAGGATTATGTGATAGTTCAATTTAATTTTCTTAGTTTTTTCCGTACTACTTAAAAATTTTTTATTTAATTTACCATTTAAATTTGATTTTATATTCTTTTATAACTACATCGATCTACTCTTTAATTGTTTAATACCCTAACTAATAAAATTCTTAAAAATACATATAGAAAATGCAAACAAAATAAAATTATTTTTCCACTGGGTGTAAGTGATATGTTTGACCGTTATTATGATAATTTTATATGTTTGAGTGAAGAAGTTAAATTATATAAGACTAAGAAGTAAATTATTTTTTATTAGTATGTAAACATAAAATAAACATATTTTCACAAAAAATATATCATTCATGAATTAGTATCTATTTTTTGTTATTATAATAGCAATTCATATTCTAAACTGTTTTTGTCTTAATTCAAAAGTATTTTGGAAAAAAAGTTACCAACCTCATCACTTTCAAAATTCTATAAAAAAAATCAATGAATCGCCACAAAATTAGAATGACTTATATTTGATTGGAAAAAAAATATTGTAGTTCAATTTCAGTATTAATTTTTAAAATTACAAAAATTAAACTACAATCTCAAATTATATTAAAAATGATTGTGATTATTATAAACCGTTACGTTAGATACCAAATTCATATTTCGCTGCTAGTTATAATTAAAATCAAGCAATTCATGAATCAAGTATATATGATGTGATAAAAGTAAAGTTCTTTCTCCTAATTAACTCACAATTTGAAGGCAAACATTAAAATAGTTTGATTTAAACTCGGAAAGAAATAGCAATTCTATAAGCAAAGTTTAGACAGTAGAAATAAGAACCAACAAGAGAAATATATGAAAAGTGTAAAGTTCTTTCTCCTAATTAACTCATCTACAGCTGCGAACCTTGAATTTTGATTAGCTTCACTGAATGCTCGCACAGATACCTTTGGTATTGCGTCGTTACTCCTCACTAATTTTTTAGAATTTAGAAAAACTTCTACGACTGCCATATCATCGTGGATCTCATTTCAATTATTTGTATTGTTTCGAAGATTTATGTATCTGTAATTATTAATTCTCGCTGTCATCTTTTGTGCCTCCTAGATCAGTATACGTGCAATACCCTCTTTCGGATGAGTTTGGACAATTCTCATCACTTCTTCATTTGACAAAAAGTCCCAAAGGTCATTTGAAGCAATTATGACAAATTTTTCTGACCTGCTAAAGTGTCTACCTATATGTGTTGGGCTTTACACTTTAGCAGTAAGGTAAAACCTATTCGTTGGTCCTGGAATATGAAAACGCACTAAATTGGGAGTGTCAACTGCACAATCATCATACTTGAGATATGCATCCCCTAAAGATTTAGTAACCTGAAATTAGGGCTGGCAATGAGTAGGGTAGGGTTTAGACTCTATCCTAAATCTACTCGCGGGTTGAAAATTTTATTAAAGCTCTACCCTACCCTACTCGTGGGTTGAGAGATGTTGAGAATCTCTCAACCCTAACCCTACCTGCACCCTAAAGTTTTAAACCCTACCCTACCCTACCCTACCCTACCCGCAGAAATATCAAATTTTTTCAAAGTAAATATAAAATTCAATCATTTCAAATTTTATACATATTAATAACATAAAAAATAAAAACCTAATGATCTAAATTACTAAATTAACTAACTAGTTTAGTGATTGTTCACTTATTGTAAGTCATTACCTAAGGGAAGTTGTGGGTTCAACTCTCACTTCCTTTACTATATACCTTTTTTTAATAAAATATGTGTTATATATGAGGTGCGGGTAGGGTACACCCTAAATCCGTACCTACCCTACCCGCAGGCATACCCGAACCGTACCCTACCTTACCCGCAGCGGGTCGGGTAGGGTATGAATTGCCAGCCCTACCTAAAATGATATGAATAAGATACAAGAAAATTAAATTGCAACTAAAAAATAAAACAATGCTACACGATTATATTATTATTTTCTATTTATGATACTGTACCTTAACTTCGCATTTGACCCAATAGCCTCTGACTCGATCCACAGTAATTGCATGCGCGTCAGGTTGTTGGCGTTGAAAACGAAATCTTTTAGGTTCATCTTCAAGATTATCAACTTCGTTAACTTGGTCCGTAACAAATGTGCTACTATATTTACATAGTCCTATACTTGCGTGAGAGCTCGACCTGGACCCCAATTTGAGTTCAGCCATGTAGAACTTAACTATACTTGAGTTCAATATGTTTAGATAGTTATAATTTAAAATTTTAAATATATCTAAACCAATTTGGATTGGTTGAGTGATCGTTGTCCGCTTAAGTAAGTATTGGGAGTTTGAATTCCATCTCGTATGTGTAGCAATTGATTAGCCAATTGCATACTCTTAAATGAAATTCAAATTCATAACGGATTAATCCTTAACTTGTTGGGTATTGTGGGAAGCAAAAAAGAAAGAGGAGTGCTAGGGGCAGCAACTTTTGTGTTTTATAACCATCAATTGGCCATCAATAGTGTTTCCAATGGTGGGATATCACTCACTTTTCTTTTGATGGTTAAGTGCAGGCCACAAAACACAAAAGTTGCTGGTCTCAAAAAAAATATATCTATATCTAAATTTTATTATTTTTTTGCCCCTACTGCAAAATTTTTCTGGGTCCGTCACTGCTTATAACTTCAGTTTCATCTAATATATATAAAATTAAATTGATTATTGTTGTTGTTGTAGTTCACTTTCAACTATGTATGTTAGTTCCATTAAGGACTTCATATTTGAGTAATTAACTATATGTTTGAGTTTGCAAAATAACACTATATTAGTATAGCTTTTGAAAGAGTTTTGTTTTATTTGTAGTGTATATATATATATAGGATCAATGCATAACGAAGTTGAAATAATATTACAAAAGAAAAGAAAAAGTGGCTTTTTATTCCTCTACTTGTTTAATTTTGATTTGTGAGTCTCAATTCAAAAGCTGTGGATATGTATCATATGTGGGAATGTGCTCTCCCTTCTCCCTTCCTCCACGTTTTTTTGTATTGGTACGTAGCAAAACAAACACCTCTTTTTAGTGACATAATTCCCTTCAATTATATGTTATATATTATACATACTTTCCATTCTTACTTTATTTTTATTTTAAGATAAAGTATATTTATTTTTCTGTGATTTTTTACAAAAGTATATTAGTATTTAATTTATTTTTATTCTTGATGTTTTTATTTTTATCAAAATTACTTTAAACATTAACTCTATCTAAAACGTTAAAAAAATTAAAAATATTTAAAAATAATTTTAATATAAATAAAATATTAAAAATAAATAAATTAATTAAAAACATTAAAAATAAATTAAAAAAAATTAAACATAAAAAAATATTTAAAAAAAATTACAAACAGTCTCTACTTTTTATTTTAACTTAATATATAATAACATTACTATATATTGCTACAGAACAAAAGTATCTAATTTCACATGTTTTTAATTTTCATACAATATTAATATTATAGTAATATGCAAGGACATTTGATCAGAAGGAGAGAGCCAATAAGGGAGGGAGGGAGAGAGAGAAAATATCAGAAGGACATGTAACCAGAAAGACTATTTGTACATATTCAATATTTGGGACATAATATTTGTACATATTCAATTTCATGATGAGTTAGATAAGCATGTAAATATTAAATTTTTTAAATCTACCTACATCTTTCTCAAATTATGATCCATACATATTTAGTAGTATAATACAATTAAAATCATTGATTTTATGTCCCAAATTAATGTCTTTATAATTTTTTGATTTTGAAAAATAACTATTTCGGTATTTTCATTTAAAGATACATTAATTTAATTTATTGTCTTTAAACATACCTTATTAAATGATTAATACGTTATCACTTTATACTTGAATGGTGGGAATAAATATTAAATAATAATTATTTATTTGTATGATTATTAATACGTTACTACATTAATTTAATTTATTGCCTTTATACTTGAATGATGACAATCAGTAATTATTCTGATACTAATCAAGTTCAATTCAAATTTTAAAACAGAAATTATTTATTTGTTTTTAGAACACTTTTTTAAAAAAAATAATTTTAAAAAAGTAATACTGATAAAATTATGTGATAATTTTTTTATTAAATATAAAAAATAATATAAATACATAAAAAATATTTGTTAATAATTATACGTATATTAAAAATATTTGTTGACTATGAGTATTATTATTTAAGTAAATAATATACTATTTAACTTTTCAACCTTACTTGAAAAAACTTTTAAATGAGATAATATTTTACTTTATCATTGTGCTTAATAATAATGATGATAATAAATAAATAATACGTTATTAATCAGTTTTAAAAGTGAAAAACTTCAAATACTTCTCATTTAAATACGTTACAAAAAAAATAATTGATCCCCAACTTCTTCTCTTTCTCCAAATTTAAGTGGTAGTCCACAATGCTCCTTCTGTCTTGCACACAGACTAATTCACAAAAATAGGTAATTTTGGCCGACTGAAAGTAAAACTGCATTTGTCTGTACAGTACTAAAAAGAAAAAGGTTAATTTTGCTAACTCTTTCTCCTTTTTATTTGGGTGTGGTTTGTAGATTGGCAATGGAGATATGATAGATTGAAGCCAATAACATCTCTGCACAACTCATGATAATCAAAGAAGAGATACACTTAAACTGAACAGAAAATATTTTAATTGCATAGAAACACGAGAGATGGAAGACAAACACAACTAAATTAAATTAGATAAAAAAAATTAAGAATGTAAATGATGAAGCTGCCTTCAACAATGAACTTATACTGGCTCAACAACTGAAAAGATAATTCTAATTACGCGAGTAATTACTTCAGATTCCAGAGTCAATCATACATATACTGCAATTAATCTAATTGATCAATCTATATAGTAGATATAAAGCTCGAAAAATTGTATCCATGGTAGAGAATTTGTTCCATAAAAAAATCAATAAAATAAAACTAACGGTTTGAACATGCAAAAAACAAGCCTAATAACCAAAATAAATGAAATTCATTGTTTGAATAGACAATGAACACATAACCTAATATCAGGGGTGTGGAAGTCAGCGACAGTGATGGAGAACGCCGCTACGCGGTGTGGATCCGAGGCGGCAAACAATGGGTCACGGAGGCTTAGAACGTGAGAGACGGCGGCGACACTGCTGTTGGAGGCGGAAACAGGGACGCTAACGACGGGCGATAAAAATGGAGATCGACGAATGCCTGTGAGATAGAAGGGATCTGGTGGTGTCGGTGAGCGGTGGTGAACGGCGGCAGTGAACGGCGATGGTGGAGAAGTTCAGATCGGAAGGGTTGGGTGTTTAGGAGTCTAACTTAGAACAAAAAACAATAACTAGTATGTGCTTTGGGAAGAAGACAACGCTGATGGGAAAGAGAAGAGATTTTTTATTTTAATTTTGTATTAATTTTAATAAACAAAAATATTTAACCATAGTTAATCATATATGATTAAAGTATATACGTATTCGTATTTGTATACAAATAATAATTAATACACTTTTAAAATACATTAAATTTTAAGATTTTAAAATTTTTCAATTATTAATTGACTAGAATTAATGATGACACATGTCTATATTGTATTGGTCCACATATACAAGGTATGGATTCTATCACAAATGTTGGGATATGAGAGCAATCACCATTAAACAAATATACTAAACATGACGTGTATGGGTTTTTGTAGACAATACACAATTTAATTATTTCTGTTAAAAAAAATTCTTCCGATATATGTACAAATTAACAATTTTGTAAAATTAAGTTTTTTTTTTTTGGTAATTAAAATTAATTTGTTATTGTGCAAACACTCAGACAGTACTTCACTTGGGCTTATCTGAACAAATTAAAAAATACTGCAACTATAAAACATTTTTATTAATTAATAAATAAAATCTTAAACAAATTTTTCGTATAAAATATCTGATTTTTTATTTTTGTTCCTGTAAATTATTGATTTTAATTTTGATCGAATAAAATTCTAAAGTTGTATATTTTAATTTTCAGCATTAGTTTACTCTATTACATATTGATGTGGATTAAAAACTTATTTAAGTTAATTAAATTTTATTCCTTTCGTGAAACTGAAAAAAATGAGATAAATATTAAATCGGTATTCGAAAGATTCTAACATTGATAACATGGTACCTGATTTTTGTTATTGATAATATAATTCCTAAAAAATTTTAAAATTTGACAAAATCACCCAATTATGAAAGGATGATGTCACAATAAACGAAAAATGGTGATGTGGTCATCGACAGAGAACTCTGATGATGGTAGAGAATTTCGATGACGGTTTTTGGTGTTCTTTGTCATGGTGGAACGGACGCTTCTTCTTGTTGCCATGGCAGAAGGGACACAGTGGCAAAATACTGCCATGGCAAAAGGCGACGAAGTGTTGTCATGGCAGGGGACAGTGGCAGAACTTGAATGAAATTTTTGGAAGAATAAAAAAAATTTAGCAAAAAAATTATACAATAATATTTATATTAAAATAAAATATATAAATATAATTATTTTTAAAATTTGTTATTAATATGTAAGATTGCATATAATTGAAGTTAACTAAAAAACTAAATTTGATTCTGATTAACGAAAAATTTAGTTAAAGTTAGTAAACTAAACTAATTTTAAATAATAAAATTAACTATTAATCGATTATAAAATTAATAAATTGATTTTAAAAATAAAAATTAATTTTAAAAAATAATTGAGTTTTGTATAAAAAAAATCATTTTTCATAAAAGTCATTTTTTTTTACCTAAAAACTATTTTTTTTTTCTTTTTAAAAAGCAGGTTTTTTAAAATGATACAAAATCAATTATAATTTATAAGTTAATTTTTGACATTTTGAATAATTAATTTTATCTTTGATAGTATCTATTTCTCAAAAATCTTAATATTATTTATTTTTATTGTTATTTTTATTACAATCAAATATAATATATTACAACAAAATAAAATTTTAACTTTCCAGCAAATAAAATATTCAAATTCATTAATGTAAACAATACTAATACTTCGATGACGTTTAAATAACAATGTTGATTTAAAATTAAAATAATATTTTTTTATTAATAACTGATATTTCTACTAGCTATGTTTTTATTGGTCTAAAATTAAAATAATACATGAAATAAAAATGTATTAGAAAATTAAAGAGAGTCTTTTTATTTCAATTTCAACATACAAAAATAAGTGAATGGTAAAGAATTTCAACACACAAATATAAGTAAATAGTGAAGGTGAGTATTGAACACAAATAAATAAGACGGAAAAATATCAATTTAACCAAATGAATTAACTTTATTTTTTTTAGACAAAAGCTACTAATTTTTTCACAAAATCTTTGGGGCCATGGCCCCATTGTCTTCATAAAGTTTCGCCTCTGGCGGAGGGAACATTTTTTTTCTGCTTCTTCTTCTTCTTTAATTTGCCATGGCGGAAGGACACAACGACATATTGAAGAAGAAGAAGCGGCGAACCCGAAAACGTGGCGAGGTACTGCCATGGCGGAAAATGACGCAAAAGAGGACGCTGAGGCGTGTTAAAGAAGAAGAAGCGGCGAACACGAAGAACGCGGCGAGATGCAGTAGCGTGCCATGACCGTCTTCTTCTTTAGCTGCCATGGCAGAATGGGATGCAACGGCATGTTGAAGAGGAAAAAGCATTGAATACGAAGAAGAAGAAGGAGGAGGAGGTCGCCAGAGCTCTGTGTCATCATCAAAGCTCTCTTCCGATGACCACATTAGCGTTTTACGTTCACTGTGACATCATCATTTCACAGTTGGGTGATTTTGTTAAATTTTAAAATCTTTCAAGAGTTATTTTGTCAATAACAAAAGTCAGGTATTATTTTGTCAGCACCAGAATCTTTCAGATACTAATTTAGTATCTACCTTTAAAAAAAACATAAAGTAAGTTATACGATGTAAGAATGTTCATGAGTCGGGCCTAGTTTAAGTAGACCGAGATTCGACTCTAAAAGAACAACGAGACAATTCTAATCCAATCCGAAAAAATTGGGTTAAATTGGATCGATCTGATGGAACATTAATACATATAAATTTATAAATTTTATATATTAAAATAATAAAATTTTATTTAAAAAAAATAAATTTAACAAATGCTATATCATATTTATATCAAAATAAATTATTTTAAAACAAAAATAATACTTATAATATAAAAATATTAATTGAATTATAAAAAAAATAATATAACATTATTAATTAACTCAAATATATACTTTTAATTGTATAAAGCAATTTTGGGTTGGACCAGGTGATCCAAAACAAAATTTAAATTCAATTCCAAAAATAACATCAAATAAAAAAAACTTCATAACCAATAAAATATGTCTCAAATCCGGATCAGAACACCCCTAATACGACGTACAAAACATAGTATGCATACGGGGTCGATTCTTTCTTGCTGTCACCAAATTAAAGTTCTAAATCGGAGTAGTCTCTACTCTCTACACCTTCCATGTTTGTTCTCTTCTTATTTATTATTTCTTTTCTTAAGTTTGTATAAAACAGAAATGGGCCAAAAAATTTAAATATGGATACCAAAAATAAGAATCTCCTCATAGCAGCCCATAGAGTCCATGCAGGTTGCGAAAAATCTTTTTTATATTTTATAGGTTAAGAAGAATAATTTATATTTTTTTATTTGTTTTACATTTCACAGTTTAGAAAAGGATTTTTTTTTTCAATATTTCACGGGTAATAAAAAGTTTTTTTTTTTAATATTTTGCAGGTTGTGAATTTTTTTAAGATTTTAAAAATAAAAAATTGAATATAAAAACAACTTAAACGCTTATGCTAGCTGTTAAAAAGGTAGTTTTGAAAAAAAGAGGTGGTGGGCTTATAAGGTGAAAGGAAGAAGAAATGAAAGTTAGTGTGAAGTTATAAAAATATTATAATGGTAAGATTTGTATGTAAAAAGTTCAGTTTCTTTTAGTATTTTTTACACTAGAAAATTTGTAAAACTACAAAGTGGTCTTCATTAAATTATACAAATTCAAATTTTAAAGAAGGTGAGCAATGTTTTATGTATGCACCTAGATATAATATTTAGTGGATAATTGTTGCGGACTTGGGTCTCGGAATGGCGGCCCAATAAGGAGCCAGTCTTCAGGCCCACCTCGCCCTTCTCGGTCTAGGATACCGAATCAATTTTGAGTCCATGAGAATCTCCCTCTCACATTAAATTCTGGATACGCATCATATCTTTTCGATTTAAGAAGATCCAATGAGGAACACATATATAGGGGAGTCTCCAACTCTTTTAAGATATGCGACAAATAACCCTAAACTCAACCTCTTAGATCAATTCTAACTTGAACGTCAGAGTGGCTTTGCATGTCATCCATGGGAATCTGCTGACGAAAGAAGCCAATGGCTTCCGGGCTGATGGGCAACCAGAACCCATTGGAAATCTTCGACGAATACAACCTCCCATAGAATCTTTCGCTGACCCGAGCCTAGGTAACAAGTATGGTCCATACGGTGGTGACACCAAGTCACCAGCCACGGAATAGCCCGAATTCAAACCTAAAGACCGACTCATGCTCCTTCGAGGGGACGGGGTCCGATAATTCTTGGATTATCCAGGAACCATAGTTATCATAACCGGACCAGATCGATCGATTCGTTTGAAAAATCAGTAAACTGGTGGTCTGACCGGTTCGATTGATGATTTGGACCGGCCTTGCAGTTGACTTGATTAACGGTGGTCAAATCAGTTAAAAACCGTCTGGTTCGTATTTGGAACCGATGTTGACCTGCGCGGGTCCACCATGCACCCGCGTGCCGTCGAACCACCGTAGGAGCTCCACCTGTCAGCTTCAAATTAAACTAAAAATCTTGGCTATAGCGTTCGAACAAGGGACGTTGTAAATGTAGCACCCCTTCCCTTACCACCAGAGACGGATCCAGAAATGTTATCATGGGAGACGAAAAACATATATAATATTAAGAAAATATACAAATAAATTATAATGTAAGATGCATTGCAAAAATACACTGATAGAGAATATATATTTAAAGTACAAAAAAATATGTGTACTTTTTACTAACGAAGTGGTACACGTCGATTCTTCATATCATAAAATTCATCGATAATAGAATCTGTGTCAAATCTTTCAACAATCTTCTTCTCAATGTAAATCAAAAGAAAATTAGCAAGAAATTCATCTTCCATTTTGTTTCTGAATCTATTCACAATATTCATAGTTGAAAAAAATCTTTCAATTGTAGCAGTTGAAATAGGGAGAGTTAATACCAAGCGAATCAAACAATCAATCAAAGGATATGTTAAATACTTTTCTGTCTTTGTTAATCCTTAACAATAACTCCGAAATTGTGCATAAATTAGTTAATTCAACATGATTAGGAACATCAACTTCATAATGTTGAGCTTGTATTCTAATGTGAAAATTTTCTTGGTCACTGAAGTCATCTGGATAAAACCGTTCTACTAGTTTACATACTTTGTTGACACTAAAGAACTTATAATTATCTTTGGGATCTAAAGTTGAACTTAAAGTAAGCAATTCCACCATATTATCATTGAATCTTCCATTAAACTCTTACAATTGTGTATCAATTACAGCTAGAAATAAATTAACACGGTAATGATGCTCCACTGAAATTTGGTCAACAATTTTTCAAGTTCGGCCTCTTCTGGGAATATGCAATGCATTCATATCAGGAACTTCAACTTCATGTTTCTCACAAAATAATATAACTTCTTTTATGAAAGCCTCCCAACTTGATTCTCTCATTCTTTGGATTAAAGTCTTGGTAGTAGAAACTAGAGTTAAAATATTCAATATGTCTTGATTTTTTCATTACAAAGTTTGACAAAGATCATGACTAACTTCCAAAATATTTCTCATCAAATGCAAAACAAAAATAAATTCAAAGGATGTGATAGCATCATAAGCAGCACTAGCATCACCACGAGTGAAGAAATCACCTTCTTCAGTGCTTTTTTCAAGAACTTCACAAGTAGCATCAAACATGCATAGCAAGCTACGTACAAAATTCAAATGAGACCCCTATCTAGTATTTTCAGCTCTTTGTAAAGTACCAATTTGATTAAGTCCACTACCTGTCACAATTTGATCATTGAAAATTAAGTTTACAACATTATTTGCTTGAGCAACCCTTAACTGATCATAATGTTTAGGAGAAACAGTCACAACATCACAATTAATGTAAGTTTTGAAAAGAATTGATGAACACAGTAAACTTCTTTTGCTGCAGAAACAGTGCTAATTGTAATCGATGAGCAAGACAATGAATGTAATAAGCAAAAGGACAATCTTTCAAAAATAGAGCTTGCAATCCATTCCATTCACCACGCATATTACTAGCTCCATCATACCCTTGTCCCATAAGATTTTAAACATCAAGATTATGATGAGAAAGAACTGATGAAATTTATATTTTCAATGTTAAAGAATACGTATTAGAAACATGTACAAGATCCAAAAATCTTTTTTGAACACAACCGTGCTTGTCTACAAATCTCAAAACCACAGACATTTGTTCTCACTTTGACTCATCTCTTGCTTCATCAATAATTATACAAAATTTGGAATCACCAATTTCTTCTCGAATTGTTGCATGTACTTTTCTTGTAAAGATATGTAATAATATATCTTTTTGAACACTGGAAGATATATATTGAGCATTTTTAGGATCATTTTTAAGGACAACATTATTAACATTCTAATTACAGGAAGCTAAAAGCTTAATTAACTCAATAAAATTTCTCCGTTCAAAGATTCATGACTTTCATCATCGCCTCTAAATGCATATGATTGAAATGCAAGCCTCAAATAGCATCAATAGATGTCTTCAACCTTAAGCAGTTATTTGCAATAATTTCATCACTATGCATATCAAGAATTTTGTCTATATGCTTAAATTGAGCTATTAAATCATCATAATATTTCACACATAAATCATGGGAAGAATTAGAAATAGAACCCTCGTGATATACAAATGCACAATTCACCCCATTATTTACTTTCTTCCAATTACTAAATCTTAACTCTGAAAATACATTTTTTTCATCATTGCAAGTACCATAATGTTTACAAAAAAGTAGCAAGACAAACAATAAGCAGCATCTTTTTTTGGTGAATATTCTAACCAACTTGAAAATTTCTTAAATAAAGAAGATTGAAAATATCGACGGTGATTGTTATTACCAGAAGTTGGATAGCTAATATTTGTTGGTTGGTATGGCCTAACTATTATGTATGCTCTACGAATCTTATCACATTCATTGATATTATACTGCCAAATTGGACGCCGCTTTCTTGGATCCCTTTCTAGTAAAGAGATATTAACATCTCTTTCTAATCTTGGAACGTTGGCTTCATGTTTATGTGTATTTTGAGTAAGATTAGAGAGCTCACTTACTTAATTTTTTTGGAAAATAAGATTAAAAGATTGACTTGTTTAAACTCCAATATTATCAGTAATTTTTCTCTTGAAAGTTGCATCAATTTTATTTTACTTTCTCATCATAAAATGTTCTAGTTTTTTTTTACCTGAAAAAAAAAACTCAAATAATTATATACTCACATAAATAACAAATTCTAAATATTTTTTATTAATTAAACATCAATAATAATATTATTTTTACTAAGTCACTATCAATTTTACTAAAAAAAAGAAATAAAAAAAGAGAGAATGAATCCTAAAGATGAGTCATCTATTTGTATATGTGAGCACAAAAACAAAAACAAAATTGTATTATTTTATAGTAAAAACAATATGATTTGTTAATTAATAATTTTATACAATTATATAAAAGAAGTAAAAAGTAGTATGAGTAATGAGTACCTTTGCTTTAATTAATATGATTGAAGACTTGTGACAGTAAGTCAGTAAGGTGAGGGCGTGAGGCTATGGTTCCAAAAGAATACGAAAGGTCCAAAGAAACAAGGAACATGAAGAAAGAGAATGTTATCTTTAGGAATTTTAAAATTTTAAAGATCATTATATTTTATTTGGGTTGGGTGCTTGGGTTTCTTACTACTATTATTTTTTTAAAAGTTGGGGCCAGGCCTCCACTCCCCTCATGTATCCGTCCTGCTTTCTGCCAACATATTTTTTATTATTATATGTGACAAAAGATAATTATATAGTAATTTTGAACAGATTTTATTTTCATTTTTATCTTTTGAACATAGATTTACATGAATAACAAATTTAATATATTGATTGTGTTATGTTTTTTTCTCTTTCTTGTTTATTTAAATTGAAAAAGTATTTTGTACTAGGAACTAATTTATTATCTCTTTTGCGTCATAAATTATATCTAAGAATTGATACTTAATACTTAATTGTTATTAATATATTTGTAAAAACATATATTTTAAGTTTTAACTTTTAATTTTATTTTTATAATTTTATATTTTTATTTAATTATGACCGGGTCAATCAGGTGAACCAATGACTCACCGGTTGACCCAGTGACCCAGTGATCCAGTTGTATAACCGGATTAATTACCAGTTCAGTTTTGATAACTATACCAGGAACTACGCCACAGGCCGCAGAACATAGAAAGAGAAGAAGTTGCAGCCAAGGATCATTTTCAGTCATCTTCTGAGGGACACTCGGGAACACAACCCTGAGAAAGGCATCTCTCCGACTCGCAAGAAAAGCAAATCGGAAGACGACGAGGTAGAACCAACCCGATTCACTCTCGCAACAGCAGTTCGCATTCCCCGAGCAACGAACGACGCGAGCTCCAAGGCCGGGGATATGAGAGGTCCCCAACAGGAAATAGGAGGCGATGTGACGATCTTGTAGTCTTGAGCGCCACCCGTTTTGCCTATATGATTTTCCGGGTTTGCCTCACGAAGCACTTTGACAAACCAACGGACATGTGATACGACGAAACCAAGGATCCTTAAGAGCACTTAACAACATTTGAAGCCCGGATGAACCTCGAAGGTGTCTCCGACACAAAGCGTTGCCGAGCTTTTCTCGTAACCCTCGTGGGACCCGCGATCAAATGGGTCGATTCCTTGCCTTAAGAGTCTATCACGTGCTTCTCGGACATATCCGAAAGATTCTTAGCCCATTTTACTACCAGGATCGCTAAGGCTAAACACCCCATAAACCTCTTGGGTTAACCCAACGAGAAAACGAATCCACGAGGAAGTACTTAGATCGGTTTAATGATGAATGTCTAGAAATCGATGGTCTTACAGATCCAGTTTCAAGCCTTTGCCTAACCAACGTATTGACAAATTAGAATTTCCGAAAATACCTAACCACTAAACCCGTGTGGACCATGCATGAGATCCAAAATGTGGCAAGAGAATACATAAATGATGAGGAAGTCAGCTAGGTCGTGGCAACCAACAAGTGGAACGCCTCCAATGCCCCTCCATGGAAAGTGGGAGCACCCCACTTCACAAGGGAATGGGACAAGGACCAATCGAGCAAACCTCCTCGACCCCCGAGAATCGGAAAGTTTGCCAACTACATTCCCCTGACTGTCCTAATCGCAGATGTCTACCAGCAAATAGTTGATCAAGGCGTCATCCCAAAAGCCAGGCAGCTAAAAGAGCGAACAGGAGAAAATAGGTCTCTGTACTGTGATTATCACCGAGGATACGGGCACAGGACCCATGACTGCTTCGATTTAAAAGACGCTTTGGAACAGACCATCCGCGACTGAAAGCTTCCGGAGTTCACGAAGATCATTTGTGAGCCTAGGAAGTTCACCCGAGAAAGGTCACTAGAAGCAGATGAAGGTCGCAACCCCAAAACTGTTAGAGCACCCTTGAGAGACGAGACCAATGCGAACCCTACCATCGTGGTCGGACGACTAGGTGAGAAGTCCAAGTCATCTCAAAAGAAAGAACTCAAGATCCTTGTGGCAACCGCCTCGGAACCCCGGGGGCTGCTCACATTCCTAGATTTCACTTTCAGTTCGCAAGACTGCCGACTCAAAGATCTGATCGATGATCTACCCATGATCATCACAGCCAGGGTAGGATCGGGCCTCATGAAAAGAATATTAGTCGACACGGGTGCTGATTCTAATATATTGTTCCGCAATGATTTAGATGCCCTAGGGCTCCAGTATGCAGATCTCCAAACACATCAACTCGACATAGTCGACCTTGGAGACTTCTTCATCAAATCGGATGGGGCTGTTAGGCTCCCAATCTGCATTGGAAACGGAAGTAAAAGGAGGATGGACATGGCCGACTTCGTGATATTCAAAGACTCACCACATATAATGTCATCTTGGGGAGAAAATTCATTAATAATTTTTACATGGTGGTATTCATGAAGTTTCTAACCATGCAGTTTTGGGCAGACGACGGTACCAATGGCGACTTAGAATTGGCAGTGGCCTGCAACAATGCAAACTTATCCTTGATAAAGAAGTGTCACGATGTAGCGGGTATATTCATCGCCAACTTAGACGCAAGGCTGGAAGAACGCCTCTGACTAGAGCCAGAAGGGGATCTGGAGAAGGTGCAGATAGGTGACGCAGAAGAAAAATACACTTTCCTTAACAAAACCTGCCTTATAAGCTCAAGGCCCCCCTGACATCCAAGTTATGAGAGAATGGGGACCTATTCGCAAGGACTCCCGCTAACATGCCGGAGTTGGGCCCCGATTTCATATCTCATCGGCTCTCCATAAAATCGGAGGTAAAGCCAGTATCGTAAAAGCGATGAAAGATGTCGGCAGATAGGACAGCCAAGGCCAAAAGTAAGCAACCAGCCTCCTACAGGCCGGGTTCATCTGGGAACTCACCTACTCAACCTGGCTGCGAACGTGGTATTGGTCAGAAAACCTAACGAAAAATGGAGGATGTGCGTGGACTACTCAGACCTCAACAAAGCTTGTCCCAGAGACTCTTTTCCACTGCCCAATATCGGTAGCCTGGTTGATTCAGCTTCCAGATACAAGTATCTGAGCTTGATGGACGCATACTCCGGTTACAATTAGATACTGATGCACCAACTTGACGAAAAAAATAGCGTTTTTCATGCCAAGCAGATTCACTGCTACACAATTATACCATTCGGCCTGAAGAATGCCGGGGCCATGTACCAGCAGCTCATGATAAAGATTTTTCATGATCAGATCGGGAAAATGGTGGAAGTGTACATTGATGACATGCTCGCCAAAACCGCAGGTGTGGAGTCCTTGCTGCAGGATCTGTGACAGGTGTTCCAATCCCTCCGAGAACATAGAATGCGTTTGAACCCGACAAAATGCGCTTTTATAATGCAGGCTAGAAAGTTTCTCGGTTTCATGCTGATGCAGCGGGGAGTTGAACCTAACTCGGAGAAATGCGACGCGGTCATCCGGACAGCCAGCCCAGGATCTATCAAAGACGTCTAAAGGTTAACTAGGAAACTCACATCCCTCTCTCAGTTCTTAGGGGCCTTGGCCCAAAAGGCCCTAGTAGGGCTGGAAGTGAGCCGAGTTGAGTCGAACTAGACCAAGCTCAAGCTCGACTCACAAAAATTGAGCTTGGCTCATGTCTCAACTCATTAACAATCGAGCCTATTTGTTAAGTTCAAGCTCAACTCATCGAAATCTCACGAGTTGGCTCAAATAACAGGAACATAATCGATAGTTCTATATCTAAATGGCATCAATTAATTATTTTTTCTATTGACTAGGAAATAGGAATTAGAATTGAAACTTGATAAGGATTTACCTTGGATACTCATAATTTTTTTTAATTGACTAATGCACAAATCAAAATATATATTATTATTTTAATGTATATATAATATTAAAAATATAGATTAAATGTATATAACATATAAGATATGCGTATTAATAATTATATATATAAAATAATCGAGCTAGCTCACGAGTTAATGACCTGAGCTTATCCAAGCTCAAGCTCGGCTCATTTAATTTATGAGCTCAATTCTAAGCTCAAGCTCGGCTCACCAGCTCATGAGTTCAGCTTATCGAGCTATTAACGAGTCGAGCTCGAGCTGGCTCATGAGTTGGCTTGACTCACTTCCAGCCCTAGGCCCTACCCTTCTTCACTTTAATGAAGAAAGGAAACAATTTTCAATGGACAGAAGAATACGAGGAAGCTTTTTTACACTTTAAAAGAATCTTATCGGAACCACCGGTGCTACTGAAACCAGAGTCGGGGAGTGCCTTTGTTCCTGTACCTAGCAATCTCCGATGAGGCCATGGCGGCGGCCCTCATCTGAGAAGAGGATATGCAGTAGTTTATGATATATTTCATCAGCAAAGTGTTTCAAAATGCCGAGATACGGTATTCACAACCGGAGAAATTACACTTTTCTTTACTCATCTCTTCGAGACGGCAAAGGCAATACTTTTAGAGCCATCAAACCGTGGTCCGCACAGATCAACCCATCAGGCAAGTGCTACAAAAACACGACCTGGTAGTAGAATGATGACTGGTCTGTAGAGCTATCACAATTTGATATTGCATACCAGCCAAGGCATGCCATGAAAGCTCAAGTCATGGCAGACTTTCTGACCGAGATGGCCAACCATGACCCACCGACTCAATGATGGAAACTCCATGTGGATGGAGCTTCCAACTAAACTTTAGGTAGCGCAGGGTAATCCTAGAAAACTCAGATGAACTCTTATATGAGCAATCTATCAAATACGAGTTCCCGGTATCGAACAATCTGACAGAATATGAAGCTGTCATAGCGGAGCTCACCCTGGCCAAAGAACTTAGGGTCAAGAATTTAGTGGTCAAGAGCGACTTCCAAGTCGTGACATCACAAATCAACGGCACATACTAGGCCCAAGATCCCCTGCTCCAGAAGTATATGGAAAAGGCTAAGGAGTTGTGAACAAATTTTGACAGTATGATAATCTAGCATGTTCCCCGGGAAAGAAACACCAGGGCAGACTTACTGTCGAAGTTGGATAGCACCAACTCCTCGGGAGGCAACCACTCCCTTGTCTACGAGGCAATCAAATGTCCATCGGTGGTCCTGGTCATAGACCTTCAAGAAACCCCTGAATGGACAACCATGATCAGGCGACACTTGGAGGAAGGCGAGCTCTCCGATAACCTTGTGGAACAAAAACGAATAAAGAGGGAAGCCACCAAATACACTATAATCCAGAAAACTTTGTATCGAAAAAGAACCTCTCAACCACTTCTGTAGTGCCTTCACTCCAACCAAACGGACTACGTTTTAAGGAAAGTTCATGAGGGATGTTGTGGCCATTACATGGGAGGAAAAATTTTGGCCCAAAAAATACTAAGAGTCGATTACTTCTGAGTTCTGGCTGACATAATCCACGACTCAATGCAGCTCGTCATGGCATGTGTCAAATGTAATGAGAATGACAATTTTCACATTATCCATGCGAAGGAGTTATCTCCCAACACGACTTCTCGACCATTTCCGATATGGGGAGTCGACCTCATGGGCCCATTTTCTATGGTCCCTAGACAGCTCAAGTACCTGATAGTAGCCATTGACTACTTCACCAAGTGGAACGAGGTCGAGGTTTTGGCCACCATGATGGTAGCCCAGTGTAAAAAATTCTTTTGGAGACAGATAATTAACCAGTTTGTCTATTAAATATTATAACCTTTAGTATACATAAAAATTGGATATATTTAGAGAAAATTTTTAGTTTAAATTAAGATAATTTTCTAACTATCTTTTTTGTTCTTTTAGTATTAAATATTATTTACTAATGTAATGAAAAATAAAAATAACAATAATCACTCACATAAATTAAATAGATCATCCTAATATATACATGACACTATATATATCAAGAATTATTATATATGATAAATAGTTTATTTTTATTTTTTGTAATGATCATATAGGTAATTCCATGTATACATCAACTAATCTTTATAACACATAATCTATTGTATAAATTTTTTTCTCTTAATATATGTAAATTAATGAATTTAAGAAGATATAAGATGTTATGTATATTATTTAAGATACTAAGCAACTTAAGCCATCATTTAAGACAATAAATATAATAGTGTAAATATCTACTTACTTATTACTATTCAAAAAATATATAAATAGTATAAACTAATATTTTTTGGTAGAAAAATAATAATAAAAATTATTAATTAAGTTAATTATATAATAAAAAATGGTAAATAATTTTTTAAATGATAATAATAAATGAGATCACTATTCTCACATACTACAAAGTTTATAAAAAATTTTATAATAAACCAACCCTCAATAAATTATATTAACCATGTCAAAAAAATAAATTATACATTAGATATTGTTTACATAATAATATAATATATATTATTGATCATTAAGTGCTAAATATTTTGTACCAAACTTTTTTTTTGTTATTTAAATTTGAATAAGAAAATAAAAAGTTATTTTAAATTTTATCTCACTGACTAGAATTAATTTTAAAATAAAAATTATTTTATACATCATATTATTAAATATGTGGTCATTTGCTTTTCTTTAACAGCAATTATTGTCAAGATAAAATAGTGTAAAAAATTTAAAAAAATATTTACTAATTAAGGGATAATAATTTATTTTTCAAACAATAAATTATTTATTGAATAACAAAAGTTGTTATGGTTTTTCTTCACACAAACTAATACTCAATGATGATATTCCGATAATATTACCAAGGAATATTAATCAATTTAATAGCTTTTATAATGGCTTAAGTCTATAAGTTTGAAAACATAGAAACCATGTCATAAAACGTGAAATTTTAATAGATAACATTAATCACATTGTTTTGATTTCAAGAATGAGTATGATACCAATAAATAAATCTGTTTCAGATAAATTTTAACAAAGATAAGTTTCCATAAATATTGCTATCAATGAGAAATTGTTCTACTTTAAAGATAAATACTATTTTTTTTTACGGTATTTTCTAACTATGCAAGCCAAGAATTCACCACGGATTGAAGTTTCATTTATTAAAGGTCTACTCAATGAATTGCTACACACACAAAGTGATATTTAAATCCATAATACTTACTTAAACAAACGAATGAGATAACTACTCAACTAATTCAAATTAGTTAAAGGCAAATACTAATTGTTTTTAATGTTTTTAACATTGAAAATTATTGAACTCTAATTTTAATTATAATTTTATAAAATATTTTTTACATAAAAAACTTCATATATTTTTATGTATTATCTCATACATGATATATATTAGTAATAATAAAAATGAGTGGAATTCGTTAGTAGATCAGAGAGAGACGTGGTGAACGAACAAAAATGTAGTAGCAGCCCATCAAGACTTGGAATTGTACGGTTTTTACAATACAGAACATCAACTTGAACAAGAGAAAAACATCAACTAAAAAACTCGCACTCCTCAGGGGTGGCTCAGTACAAGTTTCACTGAAATAATTACAAATTGATGCTGAAAGCTCAGCATTGTTTTTCAAAATTCTGGCATTAGGCATAGTGAAGCAGACGATTTCTGTTATCTTTCTACTCGTTACAATTACTCATCAACTAAGTAAATACTCGTTGAACTTATTAAAAAAGATTTGAAAATAAGAAAGCTTATCTTGGCAATACAAAATAGTTAAGCAATAGTTTGAAAATGTATCATTAATCAGCAGTATCATTAACAACTATGTCCAATGAAAACACTGAAACTCCCAAATCTTGATTCTTGAGGGAGTACTTCTGGTTTTTGGAAGGTTCTATTTTCTAGTGAGGATTGGGCTTAGACTTCTGACCATAACCCCACAAGCTACGTGTAAACTCATTTAGCTAAAATATTTACTTGGATAGTTGGAATTCAAGATATCCAGTAAGTATTTGTGATAATAAAGCAACTCTACAGATTGCTTCAAACCTATTTGGTGATTGATGAAAGAATAAAACACAATTAGCTAACACTTCAGACAGTCAACTAATGTAATCCCAGCAGCTAAATTTAACACAATAACAGGTCAGTTGCCTTATCAAAAACAAACTGTAGCTTTACTTAATAATGGAATGAGTTGAGCCAAATGTCATACTATATATGAACACATTTTTTTTTTTTTTGGTTAACATATAAACACGTTTAACCTCATCACAATCCATGGACAGTTTTCATGCACTTATATCGATTATTGGTGGGTAATGAGTCACTACAATTCCCATTTTAATGTTTGATTCCAGCCCATAAAATAATTCAGAGTTAGCAAAGTTCCATGAAGCATTTTTCAACATCCACCAACTTCTCATCACATCACAACTGCCTTAAATTAGGCGCCGAGGCTTGGAACCATTGGCAGAATCTGCTGCCTCACAAGGAGCTACACAAGGGTTCGAATCCTGAGTGAGCTCAGGAAGTTATAGAACCCATAGTAATAGTGAGGGGTGTGTGTGTGTTGCGTAAAAGACCAAGAAAAAACTGCCTTAAATTAGGCCAGCAATTGAAAATGGTTAACCCATTGAATTATTGAAATGGTCAATTATTTACAAGAGAAAAGAGGGTTAGTGCCAATTTTCCCCTTTTTCAAAGGACATGATTCATGTAAAGACATGTAACTATGTACATACAAGTGGGTCAACAAGAAGCAACAAGCTTTTTGAGAGGGTAAACTATAATTTTTCAGTTGATGTCAAAATATCTTGGATCTTCAGGAAAATGGTATTCCACGTTTAACTGCCAAATGAACCGCAACAAACTGTTAGACTAAGGGCAAACCCAAAATAAATGCACCTATAGTACATATTATTAGACTCATATAGAATAAGAACACAAATCAACCACATCAGACAAACATTAGCCAATAGATCAGCTACCTTACTCATTCTACCTGGGAGAAACCAGAGCTTACATGTAACAATTTGTTCAATATCTATTATATATTACTAATTTTACAATCAAAATGTATCACACGTCACTCTCTCATTACAATTGAAATCAAATCTTCTCCCCAAAATTAAAGAGTTTTCCCCTCCTCTCTCTCTCTCTCCCTTTCTCTATTTCTCTCATTCCTTTACCAACTCTATCTCTCTTATATATCATTATCAATGACTAATTACGAATTTGACAATCAAAATGTACATGACATTCTCTAATTGCATTCAAATTAAATTAAAATTGAAATATAGCTATATTATATATTATATTTATATATTCTTAACTGATTTAATAACTAAAATGTGTCACATAACACTCTCTTATTAAAATTTAGAGAAAATACCTCCTTCTTACACTCTCTTATCTACGTCTCTTTTTTTTTTCTATTTCTCTCTATCCTTCTCACTCTATATATAATTTATAATTTATATTTTATATTAGTAATTTGACAAATCAAAATGTGGCACCAGATATTTTTTTATTATAATTAAAATAAAATTTTTCCTTAGCTTCCAAAATTAACAAACTCACTCTCTCATTCTTCTCCTTTATCTTTCTCTTTTCTCTCATTCTCTATTTTTCTCTACTTTTCTATTCTACAAAAATTAAAATTAACAATATAATATAATTGAAATAAAAAATATTATTATACACATTTTTTTATTTACTTTTAAATTTTTACTGCTTATCTTTCTAATCTATATTTTCACTTCTTTTCTTTCAAATATTTATTACATATAATTTAGAGAAAATACTAATGTTGTGACTAAAAGTTAGAATCAAGATTTAATTATTTTAAAAAATAAATAAATTTGAGTTAATTTTATAACTATCAATATAAATCTTTTTATGCTAATATATATAATATTATTTTTAAATAACAAGCATAAAAATTAACTATTTCTATTTGTGCAACAGACTTAACGCCTAATCAAATATAAAAGTATACCCATTAAATTATATTCTTCCAAATTTTAGATAACGAATGTTAAAATTAATTATTAGTAAAAAATTAAACTCTTTCATATGAAAATAATAACTAAAATATTTATTATTTAATTTTTTTATCTACAAAGACCCTAGTCTTCTTAGTTGACAAACTTGTGTCCCTGGTGACCTTTTTGTAAAAGTAGTTTAATGCTATAAATTTTTTGTACTATAATCTATAATGTTAGAACTAATGTAGTTTTAAAATATTTATATTCCCGTAATGTTATTACGGGTACTAGTTTTACATAAAAAGCAAACACATTGAAAAGGAATATATTGTCAAGACAAAATTGGATTATTGCTACAGAAAATCCTTGTACATAACTAGTGGGACACTATTATTGAGGTAGTTATATGCCTCAGAGAATGAGTGGGTTATAAATAGAAATGAGAGGGAAAGGGAAAAGGAATGAAGGAGAATAGGCAGTTTAGAGTTATGGCGAGAAGAGGGAAATGTGAAGAAATAAAACTTTATCTCGTTGGTACTCCATCTGATTTGATGGATGCGGCAGCCCAATTAATTGAAAAAAAAAATCAGAAGGATTTTGAAGTGGGAAATTGAGGAAGAACATCTGATGAAAACAAATGGATATAGAGATAATCTACATGAAGAAACTATAGTATGAAACAGGAGAATAAGCACTGTTAGGAACCCAAGCAATCATAGTGCAGTGAGTAGCAAATGGAAAAATGGACGAGACCAATAAGGAATAGAGGGGTGATGAATATTTGTAACTGAATTTGCCGAGTTGGAACTGAAGAGAGGTAGTTAAAACAATATAAGGGACTTTCTATCTTGAAGGCTCAGCAAGATTGTATATAGATTTTGATCAAATACTATCACACTCAAGGGAGTTGATCAATACCGGTTCCCACAAATACTCACAATTTGACACATACATCCATCGTTCAAAGCTTGAGTAGTCACATGATTAGCAACGGAATGACTTGTGACTCCTAAGCCAACTATTTGTGTAATTCAAAGTTTCAGTTTCAGTTTATGTCATATGTGCATTGAACTCCTACATACCACTACCTCGTCATGGAATAAATACCCCTAAAAGAGAAAGACAAACCAAAAGCAAGAATAACTACAAACCTAAAAATGTAATCTAATAATTTTCCATGCAATATGAAGCCGCCATATTGCTTTTGACAGATCTAGTATGATGTGCCACAGAAAGGTATGCAGTGTGTGAAAGCCAAAGTTAGAACATACCTTGCCCTCATCAGCATCCGAATGACGTTGAGGGAACACAACTCTGACATCATTATATAAGTAGAATCTCCGCTCCCCCTCCATATCCAATCCAGCTTTTTCTGGAATAGAATTACATCTGCCTTTTGGAACTGTTTTACTAGTCCTTTTAGAAAATGGGCATATAAAACGGAGGTGAAGAGCATAACGTAATGGACGGGCACTATTAGAATTCTCATTGACCTTTGCACAGGAATTCAGTGATTTCCCTGATTCGTCACATGTTTTGTCCCACCATTCCTTACTTTCAGTTTTTTTCCCACATTTGCCTATCATTTCCGACATGATCTGGTTTGGTGTTTGCTTTTGCTTGGAAGAATACTCATTCTTTATTAAATCTTTCAAGCTAGAGCTCTTTCTGTTGCTTTGGTTTGTAGATTTTAGTTTATTTACAAGATCAACTGCATCATCGTGCTTTACTTCTCCATTGCATGAGATGTCACAATGCTTTTGTTCTTGTGGCACCGTTCTATTATCCAAACCTGCTAAACCTTGTTTCAACTGGGGGGAAGTGGAGCTTGATGACTCAAGGGTAACCTTCTGGCGCAAGAATGTCTACTCAGAGAAATCACAAACATCAGAAATTGATGAACGGGAAAACTTAACATAATAATATGCACAAGAGCAAGCATCCTTTGGAAATATTCATCAATATGAGCAGGGGAAAAAGAAATCAGTTCATCACACTCTCTTATAAATTAGACTGCAGTTTAATTATTCTATGCTAAGTTCATATTTATAGGAAATACAAATTGAGAACACCATTAATGCACATGGAATATGGTAGCAAGGATAATTGCATGAAACACTAACATGTGTAAGACATTCGTCACATGTTTAATCAAACTATATTTTTTCATCTTGGATACATTTTAGATACAGCATGGGCACAATCTGAACATGAAACTCTAAAATGATCTTGGATAGAGTCAATTAGAAGTTGAAGATTAATAGTATTTCTGTCAATGATCTCGATAGAAAATAAATCTAGTCAAATACCCATCCAATTTGCAAAGTCCTATCTCATACTCAGATAATTAAGACCATTGTCTCTGTTTCCAAACTGAATCCTAGGCAGATTTAGTTATCAGTCATTTCCTTTACTTCTCCATGTATTTCTACGTGCCTAGTTCTACCGAGATCAACTGATAGGCGTTCTCTAGAAAAATAGCTAAATATTGTAAATTTGACACCCATTAATATTTGAACAATTTGGTACGTCTCTCTATTGATACAATGTACCAATATATTTAGATGTGGCAAAAGGACAAATTGACATCTCTCCGCATCTTACGAACATTGCTCAACACTCATAAGAAACACACCCTGGTAAACATAAACATGGATCTTAGAACCTAGCACGTATTATCCCATCAGTAATGTCTAATAAGTGAATAAATATTGCGCTCATAAAACTTTGCGTGGCTTCAGACCTGAGAAGGTCTGATCTATAATAGGGATGCCATGTAAAACTTCCTACTTCAAATGGATTTAATACTCTCTGTACATCAAACAACACCTATTGTTTCTTTTAAAGGAAATTTATACCCATCGCCCAAACCGCCAAAGTAACAGGAAACCAACACACCTTGCCATTTTCAATCTCTACATTTTCCTATCAAGGAGATTAATTCCAATTATGTTGGTACAATAATTATGGCTTAGTAGTATTTTCTACTTTGCCTTTTCAAGACTTAATTTCCATTTGGCTATGCGGTCTTGTTTTAATGCTTGTTTGATATTTCAGTGATGCTAAGACCATTTAATGAGTCTAGCGAATGATTCGCAATTAAATCTTATTAGTGGTTTTTGTTCTCTCGGACCCAAAAAAAATATCTTTAAAATATGACCAGACTGAGGCAATCACCCCATAGCATATCAAGGAGATGTAGACTCCTCTACCCACCTCGCAGTGCTCAAGCAGGTATGATGGAGTTCAGAGCAAAAATTTAGCAAAATTAGAACAATTAGGCACTAGGAGCAAAATATCAACATTAAATTGAGATTGTGGTAAATCTTACTTTGGTACCAGCTGGCATGTCACTCAAATCATAGTTGCACAAGAAAGTGTGAAGGGGAGTCTTTTCTGGATTGCTTAGCACCTGAATAGAACAATTGAATATTCAAATGTAAGGCTAAGCCTATTACAGTAGGGAAAAAGACTAAGTCAACACATAAGTCAACTTATATACTGGACATATAAACAATATTACACTATGAGACGAGAAGCACAACTGCAGCACTACTTATATGTTTGATAGAAAGAGGATTTGGGGAGTAAACTCCAAAATCCAAATACATCTATCATTTAAAATGTCTTTCACACCAACATAGCATTAAAGAAGATATGCTTATATAAACTAAACAAGTCACATTTTAGAGAATACAATAAAAGAAAGCTGTAAATTTTCATCAACTCAGATGATCATAGGTGTATTTTCTTGACACCTACTTCTTGCACCACCAAAATCACATGAAGATATCAGCCACACAATTGTGGCACATAATCTTTTATTTCATTTTCCACTAAAGGTGTCGTAATATCAGTGCATTATAAGATGATGACTCAAACAGGTGAATTGAATCCACTCAGATCCAAGAGTTAAAAGTTAAATATGCTAAACAAATAAGTGCATCAATAATCAATACCAGTTGTATCCGTCCTTTCATTGGAATACGTAAACGGCTTTTGACAAGTTGTGAATCATCATTGCTAAGTCCTCGTTTCAACAGTTGGCCTCTAAACATGTTTGATGAAGAATTTTGTGCAAGATCTATTGATGCATAATACAATAGATAGCAATCACCATCAACACTAGTAACAGAAAATGGAAGCTTCTGTGATTTAGGAGAAAAGTTTCCACCGGTAATACTTAGCACAGCAAGAAAACCATCGATTCTCTACAAATATATAAAGAGAAACAAGCAATCAAAAGTCAGTGGCTTTACACTTTTCAATATAAAGTTCAGCATCACGGATAAGTTCACTTCAGTATAGTAATTAGCATATATACAAACCTTACTAAGATTTCCAGATAAGAAGCGGCCAGATAAAAGAGACTCCTCAAATGAACCGACCAAAGACCTCCTGACTGAGAGACCACTCAAACTTCTAGTGAACCTCATGGAGTGTGACCGAGGGGCTGATTCACGAGATAATTTCCAACCCATGTCAGCAACATCATCCAGAGAAGAAGGACAGAAATCTTTGCACAAGAAGCCGACATCTTCAAAAGATTTGGATGCAATGCCGAAATCATCGTCTTTCTGATTTAACGTAACACACGAGATAGAATTGTCATTTGAGTGCTCTAAGCTCTTTAAATTTGAGTCACAATTCTTGACCTGCTCTATCAAACTCCTAGATTCACCAGTAACTTTTATTCTTTCAAGTAATTTAGGACCCAGAGGAGACAAAGAAAGAGGAGAACTCAAGTTTTTAGGAGATATGGAAATTAAGCCACTTTGTGACCTGACCTGGCTTAATTCGCTAAAGTGATCAATTCCAACAGTAGGGGAACTACCCTGGGATAGTAGCCCTTGACATTCATGCAAAGGATCGTCAATTATCAAATTGGATTGTGCACTCCGTTGCATTGGTTTTTGCTCCAAACAAGTTGTGAAGGACCAAGAAAGCCTTGTATGATTGATACTACTTCCAATATTCGCCTTCTTATAGTCTTGTGCAACAGAATTTCTGACACTTTCATTCTTGACAAAAGAGCCAGTCGTGTCATTTCTGGAGCCAATGTCAAGAAGGTCGCCTTTGAAATGACTTGGGGAGAGCATACTGCTAAGTGGGGATAAAAGTCGCTTCCGCACCAACGAATTCGCAGTTTCACTGTCATTGGCTTCAACATCAGCAAAAGTAGAATTAAGATTCGTAGCTGGAACTTCAGCCAACCCATCTGTTAGAGAACTTGTTCGACCTGATTCAAAACCAACCACCCTAGAAGCAGGAATATGAACACTTCGTCCACTTTTGGATGAGAATTGAGTTCTATCCGATGAACCAATCTTCAAACTATGCACATTAGAAGTGACTTCCATGGCTCCCCTATAAAATGTGTTATCAGGGACATTTGAACTCTCTACAGAGGAATTCTTCGGGAAATGATCAAATGAAGATCCAAGAGTGTATGCAGCCAATCCACTAGTGTTTACACTGTTCATGCTGCTCATAGTCGTACCAGAAGGGCTTGCTTCAGAAAACTGTGGCATGCTACTTAAACTTGCACCTGAAGGTGCAACGTTTTCAGCAGTTCCACACAGAGGTATTTGTGGCAAGCCCATCTGAACTACCTAACTCGGCAATGTGGATGCTGATCTGCCCAGATGAATAGCTCGATTGAAACAACCAATGTGATCCCTCTTGTTTTAAACGATCATCATTTCACCATTTGCCCATTTTACCACACAGTCACGGTAACACCAACTATCTTCAACTACCAAGGGCAATCCTAGCTTTCCAAACCTACCAGTTTGTCTAATCAACCATTTTATGCTACCCTATTAGTAACTACAATGCAACTCCTATCATTCTAATCAAGTACTTCTAAACCTATAGGAAGTTCCTAAACATTATGTATCCATCCGAGGCATCCACATGGGAGACAACAAAGCTGACATTTCCTTCACAGGGCACACAAAAAAAATCAAGGACGTGAGTCTATGCATCCAAGATCTATAACAGGTACAAATCTCTCGACCGCCATACTGATAACAAATGAAACCCAAACAATTCATGGCGGGCAACAAATTTAGTGCAGATGCCTGAAACAACAGTATACACCAATCAGTTCCCAGTGTTCTCAAAGCCACAAGAAGCACATAAAAACAATACACATGAACATTACATATCTATCGAATCTCACATCATTATAATTGGAACACAAATTATCAAACTTGGGAAAAGAATGAACCAAACTCTCATTGATCAACAATCTGATGTAAAAGAAAGTGAGCAATCAAAGTGGTAAAACATAGAGCAAGTACCCTCAAAAACCATTGGTCTCAGACAAAAACTTGAAGCTAAAATTTAAAGTTATCAATGCTCAGAACCAAGAAGATTTCTTTTGAAACAATCAAACACAAACAAAAAGAGGAGGGGGGGCATAAAAAAGGAGACACAAAGATTATAGAAAGATTACAAAAGAAAGAAAGGAAACGCTAACTTGCAAGGCACACATTCACCACATGAACCCTCTTCTTAGCTTTTGAGTTTGTCATCTACCACAAGCAACGGCGTAATTTTTTTTATTTTAATTTTTATTATTTGTCCACCTATGTATTTATTGTTTGTTCAACGGAACAAGAAAAAGAAGTTCAGAAATAAAAATAAGATTGACAACCTCATAAACCAAAAATAAGAAATAAAAAATTTCAAACCAAGTCCAACAAGATGCAAGATTGATGATGATCAGAATCAGAATCATCAACACAATAATAAAAATAAAATAAAAGAACTCATAAAACACTCCAAAGAAGGCTGGTAACATAAGAAGAATCTGGAAGATAAATCACATCAATAACCCACATTTCTAAGACTATAGACCAATCAAGAATAAAAATATTAAAAAAGAAAAAAGCAAATTGGAAGAATAAAAGAGGGGATTAAATAAAAAAACGGGTTCTAGAAATTAAAATTTTGGTTGATTTTATTATATATATTTGAGGGATTTGGGTTCTTGGCATTGCATGTGAGAAGTCCTATTATCCTATTACCCTAGCACGTCTTAGGTCCAACACAGAGGGAAACAGTTGAACACTTGGACTGCTTTGTTGAGTGGCACGTACCCCTCTGCCAGCTTCTAAATGGCATTATATCTTGAAACTATCCTCTTTCATGAGTGATAACCTGCACCAAACCAGTTTGGTAATTAGAGTTTGTCAACTATCAATATCCAAATTTGGAATTTAAATACCAAACAATTCAACTGAGTGTTCTTAATGCTACAAGACTACAACACTTGGCTAGAATTTCATAGTTTGGCAAGGAGGAGCCTAAAGAGTTAAAAATCAGCAATGACATTGATGGAAGGATATTGTTGTAGCTTTGGAGGACTCTGAGTAAGTTTTTTATCAAGATTTTTATCCAACTAATCATATTCAATTTGAGTTTTATAAGTGACTAGTATTTGTTTACTTATAAGGCAGACAATAGTCTAACTGATCCATATTTGGAGATTTTGCTGATCAAATATTGCCTCACTTTGACAAAGCTGGTAGTGATCGTCTTATTGTAGTGCTGCAATTGTTCAAAGCCAGATAATACAATAATGAGGTGCTAAAATGGCACTTCTATTTGATTATATGTTCTTATGCCTCAACAAATATTATAGAATTGAAAAAAGTTCTTTGTTCAGGCAAGGTCAGCATATATAGTAGTTATTATGCCTCAAAGCTCTTTTCAATCAGGATATATTTCTGAGGTGAATGAACTCAAGAATAGGCTACTTATGAGTGAAAGTGAAACTCCTTCTCAAAGTTGGGTTAAGTTTGGGAGTGCTTTTAGGGAATTCTCAAAATAGTGCACAATGTTATTCTAGGCATTCACCCTGACTGCTGCAAGACTGCAAGTTACTCCAATTGTTTGCTTTTTATCTTTTTTGGATTTCAAGGGGAAAAGGTGAAAAGCATATAACTAAGTCAAAAATTAATAAGAGTTCATACGTCAAGATAAGAACCATTGAGGTACCTCCCGACAACCAGACCGATTCCTAGAACTCAACATTCCGAGCTTCACATCTCTGGTATACTTAGTACCAATCCCAAACTCACAAACCACCAGGGCATCAATCACTTTTTTTTTTTTTACTCTACTTCACCTCTTCATGGAAGAATTACACCTTGAGTAATATGAATGACAACATGATAAAGAAATAACATTCTTTTCAATTTTCATCTTTGCTTATAAATCTCACTCATTAAGTTGATAAAAATTTCATCAGTTCTGTTTATCTATTTAATTGTCCCAGCATATGAAGACAATTACACAACAGCTATGATCGATATGCCATAACTTGCAGGAATAAGACATACAGTAAATAAACATAATTCCCTGGATGTAAAATTGGGGGTTGCATCCAAATGGCTAACTTAAACCCCAAATCTTCAACCTATCGCTATGCACCCAGTCCTCATGTTAGAATAGATTAATAAAAAAAACAAAGCTAAGTTGATGCTTCAACTCTTCAGATTATGATCGATCTGCTGCATTTGTTAAGTAGCAAATTGTTAATCAAAGGGGAAAAAAAAAGGCAGAAGCATTGTGCAATACCTTGCAGCAAGAATACCACAGGCTAGGGCAGAATCAGAACAGAAGATCGTCGGCAATAGGCAAAGAAGAGTAGCAGAGCGGCGGCGATAGAAGCAGAAGAAGAGTAGAACGGCGGAAGAAGTGAGCAGCAGAGAGAGAGGCGGCGGTGGAGGTGAAAAGAGAAGAGAGAAAAGAAATAAGAATTTGGAGATGAATTAGAATTGGGGTGTGTTGTGCATAGGGTTTGGTTTCTGTATTGATTTTTTGGGCTTGCAAGGAAAGTGTGGCGTGTTAGGTGGTGTTAATGTGTGAGGGAAGAAGACCCATGTGTAATGTGTTATGTGTATGTGTGTGCCCACAGCAGCCTCATTCCCTGCCCCATGTTTCTGTTTATAATACCCAAATACAATGCACCATCATCTCCACCACCACCGCAAGACTTTTTGCTTTGCCTTAATTAAATCGGATTTGTTTAATATTACTATCATAACTAAATCCAAGATTCTTAAATCGGAACGAGTCCTTGAACCGATAGAGTTAAATGTTTAAAAATTTAAAATTTCAACCCAAATTCAATTAGATATAATAAATAGAACAAGTTACTAGTCACCAAAAAAATAGAACAAGTTACTTAAATAAATTATTTGAAACTAAATTTATCATATTACAATTTTTTAATACCAAAGGAAATTACAATTTTTTTATTCGTTTAAATGCACATCTAAGCATTTTTGTATCCAAGTCCAACTAAACAGGCTCAATACAAAAAGAAAAAAAAAAAAACTACTCTCATTAATGAGACCCATGTTACACGCGTTGAAAATTCCCAAACGTTACCAATTCAATTCACGCTAGAATATGCAAAAATATTCGTTCTTCTAACTCGAAATTGCAACAAAGGATTTTTAAATCTCTCTCAAAATATCTCATAAATCGTTCAAATTCTCTGTAGAAACTACTGCAGAATTGGGTAGAGCATTTGAATTCATTAACAAAAAACACCAAAAATAAGAACAAAGATTTCAAAAAGGCACTGAAAAAACTATTGTTATTAAGTTCAGTTAATTTTTCGCGTTTCTTCTACTTCGAGTTAAGGTTTAGTTGATCGAGTTCGTTTTATTTAGTAGAATAAGTTTCTCTGATTCCATTTTTTTTTATTTTTCTCCGTAACTAAGGTATCGAATGAGACTGTGTTGTTAGTTTATTGGTTCTGATAAATAATTTGGTTCATCTCTTAGTTTAATTGAGTTCATTTGCATGCAAAAATGAATTGAAATGTGATTTTCTTACTGATTGAATATTTATGAAATTTTGTTCAAATATGATTCATTTGTAAATTGTGTTAGGTTTACTTAAGTATTGACCAAATTTGTTATTCCTTAAGAAATTTAAGTTCATTCTTAGTTTAATTTACGTTCATTTGGTTTGATATTGCTTGAATTTGATGAACTTTTTCATGTGGTGTTGTTTGGTTAGTTTTTGTTCAAATCTAAACCAAATTTGGTTCATTTGTGAATTAACTGAGATTCACTTGATGCTGCTGTTAAATTAATGATTTCAATATGTTTTTCTTACTGAATGACTCTTTATGACTTTTTGCTCAAATTTGAACCAAATTCGGTTCATTTATGTATTGAGTGAGATTCACTTGATGCTACTGTTAAGTATTGACCCAATTTGTTATTTCTTAAGAAATTTAAGTTTATTTCTTAGTTTAATTTATGTTCATTTGGTTTGGTTTCGCTTGAATTTGCTGAACTTGTTCATTTGAGGTTGTTTCGTTAGTTTTTGTTTAAATTTGAATCAAATTCAGTTCATTTGTGAATTGAGTGAGGTTCACCTATTAAGTATTGACCAAATTTTTTGTTCCTTACAGCAAAAATGAAAAAGATAACCATCTCAAAAAAGGAGAAGCCGCATTATAATGTAAGCATATACACATTAAATCAACTCTATTTTTGTAGTATAAATATATCAAAACATAACGTTTCAAATCCTTATAGAAAACTCACGATTTGAGATGCTCAACAAGATCAATATCTATGGCGTTTACCAAATTGAGTGTAGAAAAAAACTATTATTGAAGAAATGGGATTCGGTGCACTGAGATATATCCTAGAATTGAATGTCTTTCACAAGCTATTGAGGGAATTGATTCATTGCTTTGATCTCTATCATGGATGCTTGGACACTCGCTATGGCAAAATCTACATAACCCCTGCCAAGATAAGAGATGCGCTGGACATAAATTTCGGTGGTATTATACTTTGCATCTTTTATATTTGTATTTTTCTTTTTTGATCTTTTTATTATTTTTATATTAATTTATTTATATTAAAATATTTCAGTTCATTCATTCGGTATTGACAAAAAATTTCATTCCTTAAGTAATTTCGGTTCATTCCTTAGTTTATTTGAGATTCATTTGGATACAGAAAATGAATTGAGCCTTTTGACTGATTTGTTTATAATAAAATATTGTAAAAAATTATTTTCCTGAAAAAGTTGAATACAGCAAACTGAATGAGTAGCAGAAGGAGATTGTTGACAGCTTCAAAGGTGTTACTTTGATATTTTTGACAAAATCTGTAATTGATATGAGTGTTGAAGGGGAGGAAAACTTACTGAAATTCAAGATGACTATCATTGTCTTCGTCCAGAAATGCTTCTTGTTATCGACAACAGTAAGCACAGCCTCCCCGGTCCATAAACTGCCTGCCCTTCATGTGGAGACAGTCCGACAATGAAATTAGGCGTCTCATGTGCTGAGCTTTATAATCAAGGGGATCAAAGCCCAGAGAGCAGAAACCAAACTTTCGGTTGATGGCTGCATCTTTGTGTTAATGTTAATCTATTTCCATAAAATAAAGTTCCCTGATCCAGAAGCAGACGACGCTCCCGGGCCACCATAGGTGGCATATTGGACGTGGAGGAGACTGGTGGACCGGATTGCATTTGAAACAAATAATGAAATGGTAAATAAAAAAAAATAATTTCCCTTCAAATTTTGGTTCAGATGCTTCTAAATTATTATGCTAACTAAATAAGTTTCTATTTTAGGAAATGGTGAAAAGAGCAGAATTGAGGGAGGGAGAGATAGAAGAAAAGAAGGGGGAACGAAGGAAAAGAAGAAGAAAGAAAAAAGAAACTTGTCATCTTACATTCATCTTCGTAAGAAGAAACTTTTTCTGAATCTGAGTATACTTCTCACCATCACTTTATCAAAAACTATCTATTTATTTAAAAATTTTATATTATTATTTTAACAACATTTTTTAGAGAAGAAGAAGAAATCGAGAAACACCGCCAAAGAAGAGAAAACAACCACAAAGAGTAGCGAAAAAATAAAGCAAAAAAGGAAGATTATTTAGACGGATTCGGAAATGAATATTTTGTTGTTATAAATATATATTCTGTTTTTATTGATTGAGTCTTTTTTACTGCTTGTTCAAATCTGAAATAATTTTGGTTTATTTGTGAATTAATTAAGGTTCACCTGATGATGTGCATAAGTATTGACAATTTCGGTTCATTTATAGGTTTAGTTGAGGTTTATTTGGTTTAGTTTCACTTGGATTTGTTGAAAATGTTCATGTGTGCTTGTTAAGTTAGTTATATACCTATGCTTCAATTGACTACTTGATTCTCTCCTTGTTTTTGAACATGGATTGTATGTTCAAATTATTTAATAATTTCGATTCATTTATTTTGTAATTAAATTTTATCTTGATTTTAAAATCAAAACTTTTTGTATGAATTGTCAGAAGTGAAGAAGTAGAGAAGAAACAAAAAGAAAAAAGAATAAAGAGAAAAAATGATGGTGCTGAAAAAACAAATATTGTTCCAGATGACCATGACTCGACGGACGCGCGATATGATTTATCGCAAACGTAAGATTCAGTTTCTTATATAAAGTTTTTATTCTTTCTTTGCTAACTTTTCCTAAAACCTCATGTAATTTCTTTGGTTTTATTGAATACTATTTATTTTTTCCTAGACTGTCGACTGTAAATTTGAGCAATGAAAGTAAACCCGTGTTACAAACACAAACGAGCTTATCATGGTTTGTAAATGCACCGAACAATACCAAGTAATTCATCTTAACATTTATTTACTTCTTCTACTTTTAATTAGAATATCTTGTTTGATGATTTTAATTTCGTATCTTTTTTAATAGAAACAATACCCCTGAATCTCCTGTTACAATTTTTAGAAGGAAAAATGGCATTAAAAAAAAGGAAAAATAGAGTTTACAAACTCTAATTATGTAAGTTGAAATACTTACGTTGGTCTTTTAAATTTGGGTAATAAGTTTTGTTTAATTATTGACACGAAATTTTTGTTTAATTATCAGTAGCCCAACACCTGATCCTCAAAAACAAATCCTTGTGGTTCGAGAAGAAATTCAGTCTCAACCTCTGGATATGTGAGTTTTCTTAGTTTATTTGTATGTGTTTTTATTGATGATTGAGTCTTTATGACTGTTTGTTGAAATGTGAAGTAATTTCAGTTCATTACTTAGTTCAATTGAAGTTCATTTGAATCCAGAAAATAAATTTGATGTGTTTTGGTTGATGATTGAGTCTTCATCACTTCTTGTTCAAATCTGAACTAATTTCGCTTCATTTCTTATATTAATTAAGGTTTATTTGAGTCCAATTAACTATCCTATTCTAATCAATCTGCAGCTTTCACTTAGTGCAGATTTCCAATTTATTTTTCTATTCTAAACATTCAACATTATCTCATTTCTTATTTATCTTCATCAGAGTTCTTATTACAATTGCTTTTCCAAGTTCTCTTGTGGAAGAGATAAAACAACAAAAAACCTTTATCTCTGTCCCTTCAAAAACTCAAATAGAAGAAGCTTTTGTTAATAAGTAAGCTCTACTAAAAATCCTTTTTATAAGTTTTGATGTTATATAATAAAAATTTCGGTTCATTATTGAACACTTTTTCTGTTTAATCCAGGTGTCCTCTAGAACTCCAATACCAAGCCTGCAAAGAAACTCTAGCAAGGCAATCGGAGCAAGAAGCTCCACTAAATGTGTAAGTTTTACTTAAAATCATTTTTATAAGTTTTGTTGTTATATAATAATAATAATAATAATAATTTCGGTTCATTATTGAACACTTTTCTATTTAATCCAGCTGTCCTCCAGAACCCTAACAACAAGCCTATGAAAAAACTCCGACAAGACAATCCGAGCAAGAAGCTCCTCTCAATGTGTAAGTTTTACTTAAAATTATTTGTATTAGTTTTGATAGTATATAATAATAATTTCGATTCATTATGAACACTTTTCTATTTAATCCAGCTACCCTCCGGAATCCCAACAGCAAGCCTGTGACGAAACTCTGGCAAGACAATCGGAGCAAGAAGCTCCTCTTAATGTGTAAGTTTTACTTAAAATTCTTTTTATTAGTTTTGATAGTATATAATAATAATTTCAGTTCATTACTGAACACTTTTTTGTTTAATCCAGCTGCCTTCTAGAACCCGAACACCAGGCCTGTGAAAAAACTTCGGCAAGGCAATCGGAGTAAGAAGCTCCTCTTAATGTGTAAGTTTTACTTAAAATTATTTTTATTAGTTTTGATGTTATATCATAATTCTTTTTTATTATTACTTAAAACTTTTCTCTACCATCTTGCAGTTCTCCCCGACTTCGGTATTGAAAAGATGATGTACCTTTCTTCAGCCTTGGCATAAAGTCTCCGGACCTCTCAACCAACAGTAACACAACTTGAATTGTTGGTAAAGGTGGTGGTGGATGATGGAGTGACAGTAGCATTGCAATATGCTGAGGAAGCAAGTGTAGAGCCGAGTTTGAGCACCCCTGAAGGGTACAAGACTCCGGTGAAGAAAAAAGAATTAATAGAGGAGCTGAGAGAGAAATGTTATTAGTAGATGACACAAGTATAGGTTTACAAAGATACAATCAATGAGTTTGAAATGATATTCATGTTGGACCACAACGCGCATATAGAGAGGGGTAGATGCCACTTCTTGTCTCTAACACCTGGACAAGATGTAGAAAATACGGTAAATTCTTTGATTATTACATTAATTCTAATGATTTTTCTAAAAAGTTTTATTCCCATAGATCTAGTAAATTTTTGTCCAATAAGTGGTCTCTGCAATGTGTATGGTTCTCAACAATAGAAAATGTCACAGATTTGATGAAAAAATATACTACGTGCCGACAGATATTGTGGTAAGCCAAATTTTTTATTCTTTAAATAATTTCGGTTCATTTCTTCAATTAATTGAGGTTAATTTGAATCCAGAAATGAATTTGATTTGTTTTTATTGATGATTGAGTCTTTATTACTGCTTGTTCAAATCTGAAGTAATTTTCGGTTCATTCCTTAGTTTATTTGAGGTTCATTTAAATCTAGAAATGGATTCGATGTGTTCTTGTTAATGATTGAGTTTTTTTTACTGTTAGTACAAATTTGATGTAATTTCGGTTCATTTTGTGGAATTTAATGTTGGGGAAGCACAACCATCATTACATTGATCCAAACACTAAAAAGGCCTACCAGATCAGTGAATTTAAGGACTATTTGCCTTTTCTGGAAAAAAACTGCCATTACATCCATTTGTAAGTTGTGATTTCTAAAACTTATTTAATAATTCTGTAGCTTTTTATCATTTTGACTGAAATATTTTATCCCTTTTCCAAACTTTAGTTGTTTGCACCAGTTTGCCATTTGCTGATATTGAGAAGAAGGCCTTCCATGTGCTTAACCCCGTAAATATATATATATATATATATATATATATATATATATATATATATATATATATATATATATACATACCTGAATAAAGAATAATTTTGAACAAATTTATTGTAAGTTATTTACATAATACATATTTTTGTTGTAAATTGTCTCTTATTTCTAGCCATTATCAATCACTCCTTGTACTTGATTGAGCATTGTTTATGAGTTTGGTTTCCTTTAATTATTACTGAATTGAAGTACATTTTTTGTATCCTTTTCAGTGGTTTAATAGCATCTCAGATGAGTGTTTATGCTGCAGCAGAACCTTTGGTGGACAACGAAGAGGGCGTTAAAACACCGTATATTACGAACTACAGTCAATGAACATCTTAAAATCTTTCTTTACTATAGTGTTATTATTAATATGTTTTATTGTGCTATTATTAATATGTTGTGTCTCTCATATTAATCATATTTTACTTTCTTATTTCTTTCTTAGTTATGATTGCGGGATATATGTAATGAAATTGCTAAAAATAATTGATCCTGAAAAGATCAAAAATGGAAAATATAAATGTAAAAACTGGAAACAGGTATATAATTTCTAAATTAATAAATTTTAGTTCATCTCTTATTTCATTTGGGTTCAAATTAAGTAGTTTCTTTCAATTGAATTGTATGAAGAAATAGATGCTTTCAGGCGAGAATATGGTCCAACCATTCTCTTAGACAAGGTAAATAAATTGAAAAACAAAGCCATTGAGGCATCTGAAACGATAAGACTCCCAAAGCCATCCGCTGCCCTCTTAAGCCCTTTATATAAATTTTCATCTGGGAATATAGAAAGTAAACAAGTTATAGGTTCAATCTTTGACTTGTTATAAGGAATTATAATTAACACTAATTTATAAAGAATTGTAAAAAGGCAAACACTTCTTCTTTGACTCGTTGTAAATGTTAATGTATACATTTAAAAATCTTTTCTTAAATTTCTTCTGATTTATTTGTTGAAAATGTCTGAACTGTATTGAGATCACATTAATTTGAATGAGACATTGTCAGGATTGGATTGAATGTATTTGTCAAACCTCAAGAGTGCCAAAAAATACAAATGAACCCAAAATATTACACGAAATGAACCGAAAAATGAACCCTCATTATATAACTATTCAATTTCAGAAATACTTAAACTGTTTTCCATAACACATTTGCAGAAGTTAATTTGAAAAATAAAATAGTGACTATTCAATAAAACATAACATAAATTATAATTGACCCTCATATATGACTAGAACTTAAATGAACTGAAATTTAGTCATACATGAATCGAAACTTATATTAATAAAAATCGAAACTTCTATAATCCTCTCCGGGATAATTCATATCCTGTGCATCATAAAAGCTGGAGCTTGACTAAATCATTGATCCACCATCTAAAAGATTCAACTGCAAAAACAAAATAAATCATATATTAGCAAAATGCACAAGAAAAATTTTCCCCTAATCAAAAGCAAATCAATATTACCTCGCTTAGAGTTGGATTTTTCTTTTTCTTTGTTGCAATTGTAATCTTTTTTTCCATATTTGATCGCAGTTTGTTCTTGGGACATCCTCTTGTTCTAACAAGTAGGGGCTTTGAAGGTCGTTTACATCATTCAACGTAGCGTCTTCGTGAGATAACGAACATTTACCTTTACTTTTCGCTTGATATTCTTGCATCTCAACCATGACATTATCAAAAGTCCGGTGCAGAATTCCAATCAACTCCTTGAATTCTGACGCAAATTCACAAATATTATGCGACCAAAACGCCAAATCGTCAAACCTCTTGCTTCTTAGCTCCAATAGAGGCTCGTCTTGGCTGCTCTTGATATGTGTGTACCTCCTCTTTACGCTCTTACTCCTGCGTTCTAATATATATTTTGGTGCCACTTTATCTACTCGCTCAAAGCTTAAGGCACTCAGAGAATGACAGCACAATATACTCCTTGACTCAAACAACAAGCACTGACACTTCATGTGATATCGCGTTGTATGTAACAACAAACTTGTTAAATGTGGAGTTAGAAACCTGCTCTACAACTTCATATGACGTAAAACCTAGAGTGGAATTCGTTGATCTTGTGATGTAATTCACCTTTCCTCTAAATTGAGCTTGAACTTCTCTAAACTTCTAGCGAGTATACACGTGCTGAAATTGAGCTTCTATTGGTGATTTTGTTGCACATAGTATCACGATATTAAAATCAGCAGCATCAAATTCTCTCTCTTTTTGTTCTCTGCTTCCTAGGAAATTATCATATTACTTTACAAATTGAATTAAAGAGCTATTGCGTTTGATGAACTTGTTAAAAAAATCATGTATGCTCTTGCTCCTTTGTGTGTTTCTCATCCCGACCCAAAAGTGGTAATCGAGATAAATTGGAATTCATAAATGACAATCTTCGTATAGCTCTACAAATGAACCGAAATCAGATGCATAAAATGAATCAAAAATTATGTCCCTTTTGAACCAAAAAAATAACAACATCAATTAATTTGAATTAATTCTCGGTTACCTGAAAGCTATTATTGCCTCCAAGACCGTACTTCATGAGAAAATCTTCCAATTCTTGTCAAATGTATCTTTTGTAAACGAGTTCCAAACAACATGACTCATCTCTTGTTCGATTTTTTCGTGGTGCTTATAGCCATTTAATTTGCTAGGATCTTCTTCATGATATGCATGCCAAATGCACCATCAGTGAATTGTTGTTGGCATACAGGTCTCAATAGCCCTTTGCATCGATGTCTATTGATCGGTAAGAATCCCTTTTAGTGTCTTTTCTCCCATGCAACGAAGCCAACATTCGAATAACTATTTGAATGACTGGAAGTCCTCATTTTTTTTATCAAAGCGCATTCGAGAAGTATCGACTGACCGTGGTGATTCACACCTACAAAAGAACCAAAAATCAGATTGTACGTGCAAAAATGGACACCAACAGTTATGAACCGAAATTTGTTGGCCTTATGAACCGAATACTATAACACAGTGAACCGAATACCTGTAAGTGGTATCAAATAAAACATCTCCAAAATACTCGCATGCAACCCTACTTCTTGCATCAGCCCAAAATGAATTTTTGATAGAATGATCAGATTTAAGATTAAGCTCAAAAAATAAATTTTGATTCTTCTCTTTCATTCTTAATAAGTACTTACCAAATTCTTTGGCATCATCTTGTTCGAAAACCCTTTGTAATGTAATTTCTCACATCTTTTTAAATAAAACTTAGTTAGTGATGACCGTCCGCTGCTGTTACAAATGACTGATATATTTTACTCAGTCTGATTCTGGCTTCCTCATTGTTTTCAATGGTACAACGTACAAACATGCTTAGTCTCCTGTGTTGTTTAAGCATCTCTGCTCGATCTGGATAACAAAGGTGTGAATGATTCAGAATAACTTTAGAAATTATCCAAAGACCAACGTCCTTCAATATATGTACATAATTTCTGGTTGGACAGTTTATTCCAGCTGAGGAGTTTGTCTTTAGAGTTGGAGATATCTTGGATTTTCACTTTCCCTCTCTACTACATGTAATTAGTTGATTCTTGATTTCATCTCCCTTCCGAGTGGTGTTCTTTATTTTCGTAGAAAAATCAGCAAGTTTTGAATAATCTTTGTAGAACTTTCTAGCTTTTTTCAGTGTCTTGAAAGTCATCCCAACTTTTGGGACAAATTGTTCATTAACTACACACCTGGACCGTAAAATGAACTGAAATAATGTCAAAAATCAAAACAAGACCATTGTGTAATAACCAATGAACCAAAACATGTGCATTCTATAAATTTAGAAACTCCTGCATTATATCCAAATTCTATTCATTATCATTTTATTCAATTGTAGGGGTGTGCATGGGTCGGGTGAAACCAGGTTTGATGTGACCCAGACCTAACCCGAAATATATACCGGGCCTATTTATTAGACCTGAACCCGACCCTAGACCCGATGAAACCTATACATTTTTGGGTCACAATTATACCGGGTAAAAACCGGATGAAAATCGGGCCGTTAACATTACATTACCTTGATACCTTCTTATAAGCTACCATGTGAAAATATCCAAATTTCCAAGACTCCAACCATTATTTGATATGGTAAAATTCACTTAGAAAAATATAACAAGAACCAACTCTTCTCTAAAATTAAAGCATAACCATAATCAATACTAATATTGTCTAATAACACCAAATATTTAAATCAATATAAATAACACAATATTATGCATTAGTCTAAAATCTTATGCATTTTAAATATTAAACATTAACTTATAGTCTTATAATAACTAATAACACAAAATATTAAGGTTTACAATACTTAAATTTCACATAAGAATAGCCATCATCTATCACTAATAACACAAAATATTAATTGTGTATGATGAACGGGCCACCGGGGCGACTTCGGTGACCCGAGCCATGGCCCGAACCCGACCCGAAATAATGACCAGGTCTATTTTTGAGACCCTTACCCGGCCTTAGACCCGGTAAAATCACACCAAAATAGCCCCTAAAGTGTTCGGGACCGGGCCGGATTTTCGGGCCGGGTCGGGCCATGCACACCCCTATTCAATTGTATTCCATTGCATTCAATTCAAAATTGTTGAAGAATGAACTAAAATACTATTATAACAAAGAGAAAGTCTAAGGGCCAGCACTTTTATTAAAATTTGGCCAGCACTTAACCATCAAAAGGAAAGTGAGTAATCCCACACCATTAGATGTAATCTCACACTATTAAAAATACTAATGATGGCTAATTGATGGCTACAAATCACAAAATTCGCTGGCCCCCTAACACTCCTCACATAATAAGACCATTGTCTAACAATAAATGAATTGGAAATTGTCCATTATATAAATTCAAATTCAGAAACACATGCGTCTAGAATGAACTAAAAATATTATCAAAACAAAATCATTGTATAATACCAAATGAACCGAAAATTGTGTTAATAAACAATATTGGATTTAGAGATTGCATTCCATTCCATTCAATTCAAAATTGAATAATCCAAACCTCATCCACTTGATTTGATTCAGAAGAATAATCCAAATTGCTCACATTCAACTGATTTAAACTTGAATTATTCATTGTTTTGATACGCTATTCAAATGCAATGCAGGTCGAAATCTGAAAACGAAGAAGAAAACAAAGAAATCAAAGAAGAATGAAGAGAAGTTTTACGTTGAGGAAGAGAAGCTCTACGTTAAGGAAGAAGAACGAAGAGAAGCTTTATTGAGGAAGAGAAGAAGAAGAACGAAGAGAAGCTCTATGTTGAAGAGGTTTACGTTGAAGAGGTTTATGTTAAAAGGTGGTGCGGCGCATGAAGCAAAATAACTTGGTTGACTTGGTAAGAGAAATTATATAGACTAGCGGCTCAACAGGCACTAACGTGCCTGTTCAGCCGCTTTTCTATTGTTTTTAAGAAATTAATTTTATTTTTTTGTTAATATATCATTCACCCTTCAAATTTATTAGATAAGTATTTTTTATTTTAATATTGACGTGACCTTATTTATATAATATTTTATTAAAATTAAAATTACTATAAACCAAAATATAATTCAAAAAATAATGATAATAACATTATTCTGATTCAAAAAGAGTATATATAAACCAAAATACATGTTAGTTATTTACAAAAGATCATTTTTACTTAATCGCCATTATTATATTATTTTGTTCTTTATCGTTTTTTTCTTCTCTTCACCCCACCGTAATTAATTATCACCAAGTATTTATATGTTACATTTTTTATATGTTAATCAAATAATCAGTGCCATATGCCAAACAAATGATATTATAGAAGTCAAAATAAATTATATTTTTATAATATAATTCATTTATTTTAGTTTAATTTAAAAATAAAAATTCATGTACTCAAATTTTAAATATAATACTCTGTATAATTAATCATTTAAAAATTTAAAAATAATATTATCCCATATGAAGTAATTTAAAAAAGAAAAAAAATGAATTTAACAAAATATTAGACTTTTTCAATTCATTATTGATATGTACAGACATATTTAAAAAAATAAAGAATACATATAAGATGAAAAAAATTAGTTCTTTCTTAGTAAGAGAAAAAGATAGAACACTATTTTTATACGTAAAATATTGGGGACAAATTAAAAAGGTAAAAGAGTGATGAAAATATTAATTGGGTAAGTAAATTAAAGAGAAAAAAATATAGGTGGAAGTTATACGTGAATGTAGTAACGGCAATAAAACTAAATAAAATTTGTAACGATGGATGTGATGAAAATTGAAATCGATAGTATTGAAGGTAAAAAAATAATGGCAGCAAGAGAAATATAACAAAGTGTATTGAGAAGTAAAAAAAAGCAGTAGAATGGATGAAATTATAAAAAAAAAATAAAAATATATATATTTTTTATGATTATAAAAAAAATAAAAATATATATATTTTTTTATGATTATAAAAAAAATTCTAATAGAATAATTAGAATGAGACTAAACTGCTGGTCAGACCATCAAAGTATAGTACTCACAGACATACTTAAAACAACATTATACAAACAAAGACTAACATAAAATTAAACAAAACATAATTTAAATTTATACCTCAATATAATAAGATCTATACAAAAAAAACTATTTACCACCACTGGTTAAACATTTGTTGGTTTCTAATTATTCTTTTTCTCATTTCATATGTGGCCACGAAAATAAACTTTTTGACATCGTCTTTATCTAGTTTAAGATGCCACAAAAACTTATTTAAATAATTATTCCGTACAGAGAAGAGTTTATAAGATAAAGGAGAATTATAAAAAAATTAAAAAAGAAAGATTGCGGGAGTAAAGAATTGAATAGAAGTTATGCGTGAGTTGGAATTTGTTAGTGAAATAAGTAACCGTAAAATATTTTTGAATTATGTTAGTAGGGTTAAAATAGGAAATAGAAAATTAGATACCAAACTCCATATTTTGGCATTATTGTTTTTCTATGTTTTTTCATATCTATAAAAACTGATATATGATGTAATGATTTTCAATTGAACATAATTCGCTACAGGATGTAACGATTTATGTGAGATTTTATATTAAACAGAAATAGCTAAACGATTTCTGAAAAAATACTATTTTGTATAAACTGACACACTGTAACAGTTTATGCATAGGACTACATTG